>NC_137582.1:73308920-73673920 GCF_963210335.1 Falco punctatus | reverse complement strand
ATTAGATTCAGTCAGCATGTGCCATAATATGTCTTTCTCCAAATACGACAGGAAGATCTTTAGAGTCTAAATACAATCACCAAACTGTCATGACATGCTGTAAGAATTATTCATAGCTTTTAAAACTTTATGAAACCAAAGTAAAATCAAAGTTTTACTGATGCATATTGACAAAGCGATACCTCTTACTTGAGTTTTCTTGTTGTTCATAACTAAGTGGACATTACTCTCTTTTATTTTTTATTGACAGATGTTTAGTACTTTTTCTTTCTTTTGTGCCTTGTAAGTTTTTTCTTGGTTTGGTTTAGTTTGGTTTTTGGTTGTTTGGGTTTCTTTAATTAGATAGCATTCAGCACTGAAAACATATGCAGATCTTACACAATTAATACTGTAAGCCAAATTATGACCTAGACTATACACAAACATATGACAGAAAAGCACATTTGGAAAGAGTGGTCCTGAGTAAAGTGGGTTTTTTCCTGGTTTGCACTCCTCAAAACATACAGAAAGGCTATACCTCAGGCCTTCGTGAGTCAGGCTCTGAGATGGAGAGGGTTGCAGTCTTAGATCATGAACTCTAGCAGTTAGTACAAAAAATATAAGCTTTATATGTAGCTGTTACGTGAGCACCATGTCTGGTCCTAGGAACCTGCTGCTGCACCACAGTATAGTCCCTGGGTGTACACACCGTAGTCAGAGCACAAATTCATGTTAACTTATGTTTCACATTACACTTCTTCCCCTCCCCCAGTGCCAGTCAAAAAGCTGAACCTCTCTCTACCCAGATACTTCTAAAAGGATTGCACAAAACTGTTCACTTCCAAACCAGAAATCAGGATAAAACATTATTCAAAAGCTGCAGTCAGACAAGTCAGGTCTCTAATGGTCGTGAGCCAAGTCATCCATATGGTAATGGAGGAAAGCTAATGAAGTTCCAAATGGCTTGGTGGCATAATATTCATAGCAGATGATCACAGTAAACAGACATCATCCAGAAAGTTGCAGGAGAAATAAAGGTGTATTTAACATTGTATTTAATCAAAACCTCACAGCTAAGGGAAGATCTGAACTTAAAGGAAGGAAGGAAAACCCGAGAAGTTGGTCAGTTATCCAAATTCAGGTAACAATCATGAATTCACAAATTCCAGATTTCAGCACAGACTCACACCATCTATTTTTAACAGCCCAAAGTTCAGCAGCTAGTTCAAATTAGATGCCTATAATCCCTCTTTAGTCAACAGAAGTGAGATAGGGACAGTAATACTGGTTCCTGCTGGTAATGCTTATCACTTTCCGTTAGCTACAGAGGAAGGCTACTTGACTAGCTTAAAATGGATGCTTTACCTTTCAACAACTAGAATTAGATGACAAAGTCACGATGCAAAGTTCATGAGTCTCTGGCATTCTTTCTATGTACATTTATTTTAGTATATTTGGGGCTGAAATTTTTCCTTAGAAAAGATGTTACTGCTTCCCTTTCAGAAAAAACTAGCTGATACTGAGCAGGTCACCCAAACAATTCTCTCCCCACACTAGTAACACAGCAGATTTCTCTCCACTGAGCAGACACTGAAAATATGAAGTGTCATCCCAAACGGACATACAGTCAATCAAAAACTTAGCCAAGGCAAGGAATACTCACCCTCTGAAATAACTACACTTGCTGTCCCAAACTCAGTCATGCCCACTAGCATAATGTTTTCTATCCACATTTTGTCATATGTTAATCCCATACTCTCATCTGGGAAGACAATAAGGAACAATCTCTTAATCTGCTTTCAGGTTATCTAGGAAATCTTCCCCATCTGTCTGAACCTTTTTCAGGGCAATTTCAAGCAAGTAAGTTTACAGTCTGTGTCTTGATAGGGCAAGAAGTGACAACGCAGCCATCTGAGAGGCAGTAAACAAAAGCTGAGGACCAGTAACTTCTGAAACCTCTCCTTGCTGAAACTGGGTGCTCCCAACCGAGTTGAGGCAGGGGAGAATCAAACAGGTTTATGTAAACTGCCTTCACCAATGCTTTCCTCTCTTTGACTGTAATCAGGAATGCACTAGAAGCTCTCACAGCTGGCTGCAGCAGAGCCAGGAGGTGGGCGTAAAATCCCATATTCTTGTATTAGTTCTAAAAAGCGTTAAGGTACATGCTTAATCTCCACTTCAGACTGCTAATCTATTCCCTTCATCCTAAATCAGCAGTCTTACTCTATAATATATCTGAATTCAGGGCACATTGAAATGCAAGCAATGGCTTGAGACCATTTAAAAATGACAGTAGAGACATCTTATCAAAACCTCACTGGAAAAAAAACATTATCTGTCAAAGAAGGATGGTTTTGTAAACAAATAAAAGACAAAAACACCACAGTATAACGATTAGAACAAGACTTCCCAAAACCCCAGCAGCATCTATCCCAGCAGATGGTGGCCATGTCAACATCACCAATCTGGGCAATGCAGTAGGAGCAGACTGCAGAGTGAAAGAGTTTCTGCTGACGACCTGACCTTCATACCACATTTATTTTAGGGAGTTATTTTGTTTTAGCTTTAGTCTGGCCCCAAGGATCCAACAGCTATCAGTGGCATGAACACAGAGGGACACTCCTTCCAGTTTAGTTTCATTTTGAAGGGAAAAAAGTTTTAAAGGAAACATATTGACATCATTTCACAGTGTGCACCTCTCCTAATTGTACACATTTCCTTCCAAATTCATGATGAATCATGAAATGCAGATATATATGTATTCAGTCCCTCATCTCTATGGTCACAAGTTTCAGATGTGAGGAAAAGAAGGAAAATGTGCCCAATATGCAGGTTGCAACAACAAAAAAAAACAAACAAACACCCTTATGTATTTAGAAATACTTCTACAAATAATCATTTTATTTTTATAGAAACTATACAGGTAATACTATTCCTTAATCACATTTGCCACTCATCCACTAAGTATACAAAGCAAATATTAATATAACTGAAAATTATAATATAAATGATCTTTAATCAAAACAAACTTTCCCACAAGTGCATATTTTTTTTATTTTCTATTTTTACAAAAATTGCTGTGGGTCAATTAGTAACTAGTAACAATAATACATGCTTTAGGTGACAAGCCACAGATATAAGAGTAAAAAGGGAAATTTAAAAAAAAAACAACAACAACAACCTTTCTTAATCTTAAAATCTTTCTGAATCTTCCTAATTGTTTGAATCATCACCTGAGTATCACTGTATCAGCCTCAGCTCTCTCTCCTGAAAGCCTTGGTTGCACTTTCATCTCCTCCCAGTCTGACTGTAACTTAATTGCAAGAAATACACAGCAGCAGCCAACTTCCAAGATGATCAGACTAAGTTATTGTGCAACGTCACATGAAAGAGCTGTGACAAATGGTAGAAGGGGAAATAGCGGAGCTGAGCTCTGGGGTCTGACATTCACCTGTTCTGCAGGCTTCACATTGTTTCTGTACTCACCTTGCATCTTCTAAGACAAATGAAGTACGAATCCTCCAAGCAACCTCATTCACCGCATAATTCTAATTCGCTTAGAAGACATCATCCATGCTGTGCAGTGAGAGGCACTTACCTTTTTTTGGAATAAGTAAAAGAATACGATTACTTGACAGTATCACAATACACCTATCCAGGAGATTAACGTTAGATAACCATAACACTGAATTTTCTAACTTTTGAGTACTTGACAATCATCACACTAAGAAAAAAAAAGAAAAAAGCCTTAAGTGGAAAGATCAATTACAATTTCTCTGTGTAGCTGTAATAACCCTGCTTCTCATGAATCAGCATGAGCAATTTTAACCCTGAATTTTCAGAGCTGTCAGATGTGACTTTAACATTGCTTATTACTGCTGTCCTGCCACAGTTCTGCCACTGCACCAATAGTTCTCCCACTCTTTCCAGAAGTTATGGTAATGAATTACAATATGCGTGGTGTCAGAAGTGGGGCAGGAGAACATCTGGAATTTTGGAGATGAAAAAGAAAGGAAAAAAAAAGGTTAAATCTTCTACCTGTGGCACAAATCCTTGCTATCCTTGTAAGCATGGCACACCATGAAGACAATAATGCAGCTCTTGATGGATGTAGGTGAGGAATGAGTTGGTGACCTGGAGCTGGACTAGCCTGTTGGCAGCAGTCGTAAGAACCTCTGCTGGCCCTGGGCTTGA
The DNA here is from genome assembly GCF_963210335.1 of Falco punctatus. NCBI lineage: Eukaryota > Metazoa > Chordata > Aves > Falconiformes > Falconidae > Falco > Falco punctatus. The sequence goes on along the minus strand of NC_137582.1, from coordinate 73,669,747 downwards.
GGAAGCATACCACCCACCTATCCCATGGCCTGCACAGGCAGAAGAAGCACATCAAGCACAACCTCCAATTCACATTGGGACTGTCATACCAGCTGGAGACAGCTACTATTATGTGACAGCAGCATCTCTGTCCTGAAGGCAAATGGTCATTTGTTGGTCTCCAGAGGTATGGATCCACCATCAGGGAAAGCCAATTGTTTCTTTCTTTCTTGGAGATGAGATTAAAAACTTCCTTGTGTAGTCCAACAAGAAGGTATAAAGTCCAGTGAGCCTTAATAATAGATTTGATGTGAGGATGCCAGGGAAAGCTCTTAGCAAAGTAGCATCTTCATCTTCTGTCCCTGTGTTACGTCCACTCCAAGGGGTGAAGGTAAAGAATTTCAGCAAAGTTTGGCTGGATGCTGAGTGCTGCAGTGAATGAGAAGCCTGCCAAGTGTGTGAGACTTCTCAGAGACCGACACTTGGCAGGTGTTTTCAAACTGTACTCCCTAGACTATCTGTGTGGAGTAACCGCAGGTGGTCCAGGGAGTTGTTTTCACTCTCCCAGTGCACAGCTGAAACAAGGAGGCGGTCCTGCTTCCTAAGAAAGTTTTAATTGTCAGTCTTCAAGCACAGTTCCTTTGTATTCCTGCCAGAACTCTCATGTATGCCTGTGCTTGCTTGGGTTGCTGCATAGGAAATGAAGGCTGTTAATGAGTCTCTTCTTTTGTCAGGTGTTTGTTTGCTATACTTTCAAGTGTGATCAAATTTACCAATGACAGAGAAATGGGAGGTTTGTAAGCATGCTGCACAGTGACCTGAAGGGAGTAAAGTGTTGGAGGCTACAGACGGGGGGGGGGGGGGGGGGGGGGGGGGGCAGAAATATGGTGCTGTGGAAAACAAAAATCCAAACTTTAGGAGAGAAAACAGAGGGCTTGTGTGCACAATAGGATACAAAAACAAGCAGCTGTAAACACTGTAGTAATATTATATTGACATGTTGTTATTTGCTTATTTTTAATCTCTTTTGTTTAGCCAAACCTATATACTTCAAAAGAGGACAGAAATCAGGCAGCCCATAGTCAAGTAGTTTCCACAATACTTCCATTTGAAGAGGTGGAAACACCACAACAAAGTTTCAGAATCAAGTTCTAGCTACTGTGTCAACAAAAGCACAAGAAGTATGGTGGCATAATTAGATACTTTTATCTGAAATTAAATCCATATCATTGTTGTGCTGCAAATAATATGCTGCTGTTTTCCTTTTGTGGATCAAAACATCCAAGTCCCAAATCTACTGCAACAGCCTCCTTCCTGGTGAGTTTCCAGGACTTTGTAGAGTTGCTGCTGAGTTTCAGGTTTAGCTGATTTCAGCTTTCACTCTGCTATACAACACTTGCTTTCACCCGCAGCCGGAAACCAGAGATGAGAATATATCTTCCTGTCCCACATTTTTTTGGCTGCATAAGAGCAGCACACGCTAAAAAAATACACCAAGTCCTGCCATCTTTCCCTTACAACACATTCACAGTTCTTTTCTTTAGTCCCTTTGCAGGGTACCTTCCAAACTGCCCCCATCCTTTCCAGTTCTGGTTTTATCAGATTGAGTGCTTTTTTAGTCATATCTGTGCTCAAGAATTTTTAATGTTTGACAGGAGTTAAAGGATATTTCCTGATAAATCATCAGACAAATTTAGCTTAAGGCTTTCTAGAATAATTTACATCTAGATTATGACTATCCTTGGGATGTTTTAGCACCAAAATTGAATGTACGCTGGTCCAAGATGTAAAATGCAACAAATTTCATCCAGAATCTGTTAACACATACTATAAAAAAGCACATTCTTTTTAATAAATTGTTTCTCTTTTCTGCCACTGATCCTACCTTTTTTTCATCCAAACATCTGGAAGACCTCATAGCTGCAAGGGTGGATCCTCTGGTGATCCCACTTTAATCTTTCTGGATTTCTACACTGGGGAAGAGAGCAGTTTCACCTTCGAGGTTAGCTACCAAAGGGATATACTTAAGAACAGCAGGCACACAACCTGGGTGTTCCAGTGTACAACTTTAAGGTCCTTGGCTGCGTGCCATTCAGAAATCCAGAATTCAGTGTTTAAAAGTCCTCAATTTAAAATGGGGGTTGAGGAGAGTTAGTTTTTGTGGAAAAGCAATACTTAAAAACGTACAGAAAAGTCATCTAGATGCGGCTGCTGAACACAAGGCAGGAGTTGACTAACATAGTCATTAGGATATGGAGAGAAGTCTGTGTAGTTCTGCCCTCAGTGTTAATTGTGTAGGCTACCTGAAGTCCTGTTTGGCAGCAGCGTGGGGTACAGGCTCATCCAGGGAACGGCAATCACTGAGGAGGCTTTCTCATAGAATTGTTATTTAGACTTGAGTATTTTGAAGTCACATAAAAGTCACATAGACCTGCCTGACTCATTTGGCCCCATCCAAATCCTGCACTAGTTAGGCATTTCTCTATTAAGCCACCAAACTCTTACTGCCAAAAGAGCTTTCTCTATTACCTCAGCTAATTCCTTTTCTGTTGCCTGGGTAGCTCTTATTACTCTGTTTCCCTGCTGCTTTAACACTACTAGCAGTTGACTGAACTACGCAGATCAGAGGTGGTGGGTCTCATGTATTGTTACTTTTTTTAAAACATGAGTATAGTGTACAAAACTGCAGCTCAAGAACAGCAATAGAATTAACTTCAGTTCTACAAATTTCTACATGGGACTTAACAGTAACAAAGAAAATTAATACTGGGAGAAATTATGCAAGTCATTCACAATTCATCTTTGTATGCTTTGCTAACAAAAACAACCAACCAACCCAAAACCCCCAATAATTTCCATCCCATCTCAGTGGAAACAACAAAGTCTCCCCAAAAATGTAGTTGCCAATCTATTGTCAGTCAATGTGCCAATGGTAATATTCCATTTCTTAATCCTCCTATCATCCAAGACCATGAGGTACTGAAGCAAACCTGGCACAACATAAAATGGACTTCGACACCTAATTTTTGCATAGTCCAAAATTTTGTTTTACATATTAATGGATAACTGCCAAACTGCAGGCAGCCAGCTTCATTGACTCAATAACCTGCTGGAAAAATATCCCCCATGTGGATGACCATCTGCACCCACACAGCTGAGGCGTTAAATTATTTCATCACTGTCCCTGTCAAAATTTTAACTTCTTGACCTTCACAAAGAAATCCTGTGCCGTCCCACCTAAAATCAGCCATCGTTTTTTTCCAAATGCTACAGCTGAAGCACTGTGATAGCTAAAAGCATCTCATTAGACTGACAAATTTTCCTGCTTGCCCAGTATTTGCACTCCAAGTAGGTAGGGGAAGAAGAGGAGGGAAATCATTCAGAAAGATAACTAAGGCTTCTTTGCTCCATCCAGGGACCGACTGCAAAGAAAGTTTCCCACCTGCTGTTCTCCATGCCAACCACAGCTGACAGCATCACATTTGTTGGTTTACATTCATACACTACCATCACTTATTCTGACTTACTTGACTATCTTTTCTCCCAAAGCATATATTTTATTCCCTTTCCTTGCTTGTTTTTGATTTTGGGGTGGTTTTTTCCTCTGCTTTTCCTGAATATCCTCTCCAAAACAGAGATTTGGTTCATTGCCCAAGGTCAGACAGGACATTACCTTGGGAATTACTTTTTGCTCTACACTTTCTCTAAAGCAACATATTCAAACTGGATCCCAATTTCACTTCCTGCACAGTTTTAAACTGTTGATCTTTCTTATACTATTCACAGCAAAATCTTCCACGATTTCACATCTTGCCTTTTTCAGTCCTCTCTTTTCTGATCTTAATGACTGCAAACATGTTCCTCAGCTTTAATATATTCAGTATGCTGCTATTCAGATTTTCTTGCTCATTATTAACTACATAAATGTCACCTTTTTCGTCCCTCTTCAGATTCTCCTTCACCTGCTTAACATATAAAGCCTTACATGAGCTTAAGGTTTGTCACATTAGTTCCATCCTCCCTATTTTCTACAACTTATATAAAGTTGGCCTCTGATTTTATTCTGCCAGTAACTGAAGCCTTCACAGACCTATCATCCTCCTCCTGAAATACTTTAGGGCTTTCTCCTGCATAACTTTCTCGCTTAGGTAACAAAGGAGACAGACAGCTTATTAAATTATTTTCCTATTCTCCTCTAAAACTAGTTTTAAATCTAAATTTTTGGTCCTGGTGCCTAATAAATCTGATGATCATCATTGATGAATTCTACATCTTCTCTTCCATATTTCTTCACTTCAATCAAATCCTTTACTCCTGCCATTCTTTATCCAGCTTCTGACTCCAATTAGAAGGAAATTTAAAACAAAGCCTGACAACCTTGGGTTATCATAGTCATTCCTTTGTGTGTTATCTCATCTGTATGTTTTGTTTATTTGGTGTCTCTTGGGGCATCAGTCCTCTGGAACATTTTTGTTTATGTATCTGCAGTACCACTTACCAGTAAAAACACTAATATTAAATTCTTCTATCATTGTAACACAGGTGAGAGATATCAGCTGGTTTACAGTGATCATCTTGGCTCCTATAGGCAATGGAGACAACAAACATCTCCAGAGGCACTTTTGTCGTTGATATCAGGTGGATAAAGTGAGGTGAAATTATCCTATATTTACATCAAGAGAGTTCACATCTGTACAGATGGACACATTATTTGTGTTATGACAAATTGAAACAGTAACAAGTTTTTATTTTATTCCATTACTCTACATTTTCATCCGCTTATGGCTATATAGGTTGTTGGAGTTTTTTCATTTTAAGGATTAAAATTCACAATACTTGGTCTCTGTACAACAGTGATTTCTTGACAAGTTTCAACTAAAGCAGATTTCTTTTGACCAGAAGTGAAAAAAATCTATTATTCCTATTGCAAAAAAAAAAAAAAAAAATCTTGCCACCATTTTTATTAGACCTGTAGCCAAAATAGAACTTGTATTTATCTTAAGCCACTGCTATCTACATTCAGATAAGGTTCTCTAATTAATAATTGTAATAATTTTTGAAAATATTTATTAAAAAATCCTTAAAAATTAGTACCTTTCCAAAACAGAAGTTCAATCTTAATAAATTTCATTATGAAATTATTAATCATTACAAGTGAGTGTCACATAACTGAGAAGCGCTTGTAAGAGCTCTCACAGACAGAAGCAGGAGCAGAAATCAGTTCCAGACTCCAGTTTTACAAGGTATTCTCTCGGAATGCATTGTTTCTGGGAAGGTATACTCAGTCTGATTTGTCTGGCATTTGAAAGTACAGCTAGAAGTACACATTTCAAACTGTACATGAACAGAAGCAACATTGTTAGACATTATGCTCTTGCAAACAACAAACCCTCCCAAAATGAACTGAAATACCATGAAACTTTGACTCATCCAACAAGTAAGTAAAGCTTTGGGCAAGCCAATCCAGAACTGTGACAAGCCTGAAGACTAGTAGAAACATATACACAACCTCCACAACACCACATCTATTGCCTCAAAATTTATAGAAAAATTAAATACCTGCAGGAGCTCAGGCAGTTGTATTCAGTTCTGAAATCTTTGGAGTGACCCAGCTGTGGACTCTGCTTGTGAATTTTAGCTTTCTCGCAAATTGCCTACAATGCCTATAGCCACATATGATACGCCATTATCATCAGTCTGAAGTTTGAATTGTTTCCTTGGCCATCTAAAGCAAATCATTGGTTTTGTTCCCCAGTTACACTAAGTAGCATATTTCTAATTCTTCCCCAAACAAATTTAGTTTCACAATTAAACTAATTTTGTTTCGTGAGTAAATGTATCTTGGCTGTGAGCCTGAAATCCACTTTCCATGAACACTTGAAAGAATAAAACTTAACTTGCATGAATTTTCATAAAAAGGCTGTGTGGACAGATTGGAACATAAGCAAAGAGGAATTTTATGCAACCCTTTCAGAGATGTTTGGAAGAAGCATTTCTATTTGCCCTGCTTGATTGTTAATAAGTATTTCTCTCAGTGTATTTCTCAAGATTTTTTGTAGTTTTGCATTTATATTACTTAATACATAAACAACAGCTACAATAACAATGTATGTATTATGAATTGCATCAGCTACAATAGAGCATGAGCTATATATATTATGTGCAAAAAAGCATATTAAACATTTTGATTTACAAAGTCAAGTACTTACATTAGGAATCAGCAAATTTAAAGTGATGAAAATGAAGCTTTGTCTTACTTGGCTCCCTGAACATGCATTGAGTTTTCAATTCTGTGATCATATACAATGCTCCCTCCACAAATGCATTATGGTCTGTGAGCAGGAATCTCAGGTTCAGCAGTGTTATTCTCATGACCTTACAGAAGCAGCATGCAATTCCACTGGTCATATAAGGATTTTGTATAGTAAATATGCCATGTTCCAAATAATAATCTGTAAACATTTTCTTTTTTAAAAAAGTCCTGCAGATTGAGAGTTTTCCTTGTGCATTGTGGTATGTTTCAGATGACAGTTTCTACTCTTATTTGTCAATTGTAGCTCAGAACTGCAGGGTGGAGCATCTGCCACAAAAAAAGGCTAAGACCCATTATTTTGTTGCATGAAGAGGATATGACATGTTTATACAATAAAGTAGTTTCATTATGGGTTATAAATCACTTTATAGAGAACCAATTATTATTACTTTGCTATTGTAGTCAAAATCTGTAATAGCAACTGACAGGAGATAATATTATTATTAATTCTCCCTGTGCTGCAATAGACTGAACAAGATCAGGCTAGCAAATTTTCAAGCAACAGAGTCACACGTTTCAACAGCCATCCAGTACCTGGACCTGTCCTTACAGGCAAATGATTCAAAGACTCTGTATGCTGGCTATCTTCGTACAAAGGAATCTTTATGATCAGGGTATGCTGTTCACTCTGTAAAAAAATCTCTAACAGTATTCCTGACTCTCACAAATATCTTTCCTGAGGCTTAGTGAAATTTCATAGCCACAACTTTTCAAAAAGGTTGTTGCTGACTTCTGTGGGGAAGAGCTGATTTTTAGTTTGTAGCACAAGCATGTGTTTGGGGATCCAGATATGGAAACAACCCAACATTACTTCTGAAAAATGTTAGTCTTACTTGATATTCCCACCTGCAAAATATAACAAAAGTGACTTCCAAATGTCTCACAATTATGATTTCTGCATCTACATGCAAATAACTCATAGATTTTAAAGTAAAAAGTATAAAGGAGATGACAGAGTTCATTAATTTATTTATTATGCGCTGATCTTCTGGTTAAGATACATAGATCCTTAAAGTCTTACTAAAAAAAGCAGTTCTATAAGAACGAAAAAAATGAAAATATGCAATACATACATAAAAAACAATGCAGCACAGATATGACATGGAAAATTCAGGTTATACAGTGAAGTGAAAAATGTTTGATTAGTTATTCTGTGGACAATACACAAAAAATAGTGCAAGAAGAGAGAACAAACATCTAACATTGAAAGTAAAGAATACTTAAGAATACTGTTAGGAAATAAGAGAATCCAGCTAATTACAGAAACTGCTTTGAGTAGGGTTTTGTTCACCTGCAGATAAGAACATCTGCACAAATCCAAGTTCATGAACAGAAAAATGCTACCCAGATCATTCTTTTGCTTTTTTTTAATCTCCACCCCTTCTCACATGCAAGATCTACTACTCATTTGACTTCCAAATAGCGTAACCCTAGCTAAAGATATCTACACAGCTTGCAATAGTTGCTAACACATACTAAACTACTACCAATATTCTTGTGTTATTCTCTTTGTAATGGTTATGATAGCATAAGATGGTGCAGTTACTATAATAATTACTACTCTTTTGTAAAATGAAGTAGTTAAAACATAAGCCTGCAGGTCACAGTGATACTTAATGCATTGATAAGATTGTTTACCTACTTCTATACATTACCCAAGCATAAACAAAACAAGAGATATATCACTGAGATATATACATATATATAAAGAAAAGACTGAAAAGAGAATTAGCAGTGTGTATGTTCAGAGCCAGTAAACGGTAACATCATACACATGATATATGATTTTAAGAGCAACCAATACTGCTTTTATCCTATAGGCTTAGAAGGCATCTCGCCTACTAAAGCAAACACCTTTTGGAGTTGCTACTTCAGCAATGTGATCCTTTAAGTGACATGAGCTTGTGCCTAGAAGTCTAATGTAAAGCCAATAAAGTCAATGTGAGTTTTCCAGCTGTCTCTAAAGCAGCTTAAAATCACAACCATAAGTCACAACAGAGTTGATAGTCTAACAGAAAAGGAAATTTAAAAATAATACACTTGTTACAGTAGCACTGGAACATCAATGGGCCAGCCCACAGTACAGAGAAGACAAATCCTATTAAACTTAGTGGATGAGTGAAGGCAGATCAGTTTACATTTCCTCCCTGAATCCAAATTATTCTTACAGTTGGAGAAAAATCACTGGCTGGTAATGGCCTAACAACCTCTAGTACCAACAGATATGACCTTCGGTGTAGTGATAAGAATATATAATTCTACGTCCCCTGAACTCATCTGAGTCTCCTGGAGAGTGCTGACGCAGTGGGAGCTTGGTGCCACTTTGAACAATAGAAAGCTTTAAAATTTAGAAGAGATTCAATATGTGCTGGGTCACACAACAATATTTATGGGACTTTGAGATGCATTATGCATTACTGAGAAGGGAAATCTCACAAAAAGAAAACAGTTATTTCAAGGTTTAATGTGCATGACACGTTGGGAATAAAAATTATGTATTTGATTTCTTAATTTGTCCATGTTATTACCTATTCTGAAACTACTCCATGGATTAGAACACCACGAATAAATAAACTTTTTTCTTTGCTGGGGAGGAATAACTCTGTGACTCGAGTCAACAGCAGAATTTTCAGTTGACTTCAGAAGAACATGGGCTAGTATCCTGCATGGGTGCATTCATCACATTCCTGCAGGGTATCACAGGCCATCTTCTACATTGTCACCTGCCAGCAGATGACAATTATATCAAATTCACAACCAAATACCTCATCAGAAAGCAGCATAGAGAGCAATTATCTTTTCTCATTTAGAAATAGTAATTCTTTAAATTGTACATATTTAGTTATTTCTAATTAAAATCAATTACAGTTTAAAGACATGCTCAGTGCTTCCCTAGGGAATGCAATCACAACTGCGATTTAGAGCCTAGATAGGAAACAGTAAGATGGAGAATGCCCCTTTCATTTTAAACAACCCCTCATATATAAATTATTTGCCCCCACAGAGCTATTAGAACAGCAGCTGAATATTTTTCTTTCCAGGCAAAGCAGCATGGCAGGAAGCAGACAAGGCAAAAATTTATTTCTGTTTTGTTAATAGCATCTTTATTTAAATTCTGAAATGCTATTACATTTCAAAAAATACTTTTTTCTAATCTTAAAAAAACTAAAACGATCTCTTCAGAGTATATAAAATCCTCTAAGGCAGAGGGAAGCTGTGGGAAGCCATTCCCTCATGAGTTGCGGGTTAGGACTCAAAGATTCCTTGCACAGGGAATGCTGCAGCCCTCTGGTGCAATAATTAGATACAGGATGACACAGACACAGTGGCTGAAATCACGGCAGCTGCAAAGAGGCTGTGAAGATGATCTCTGCCTGCCCCTGGGCAGCTGGATGTTAGACATGTTGTGCAAGAGGCCTCATCGCTCCAGCTGTGCTGTGTTCACACAAACGTGGCTTCTGGAATGTATATCCATCCGGACTTTCCCATGCCTGGTCTTAGACATGGGATGAAAAGCCTTACAAAGTCCAGCGAATTACCATTTGGCTGTTACTTTGGAACTTCAATAATGAATGAATGAATGAATGAAAGGCAGCTCCCAAGTCCCAAAATAACATGGGACAGAATCTCTTTCAAAAGCGATCTTTCTAATTTCAACCCCAGCAACACTTCTTCTCAGCAATACAAACTGCCTGAAGGAAGAAGCGAATGACCAGCAGGCCACCTTTCCTTTTTCAAACCATCAGCCTGATACAAAACACTCCCCCTTGATTTCAGTCAGCTTTGGGAAAGATACCTGGTTAGGTAACTTGTGTAGCCAGATTTGTAGCACTTAATTCTTACTATCACCAATAAGTTTTACCTGTGTGAACAAGTTTAAGGACGTCAAGATCTGAGTCCTTGCTCACCCACTCAGATATATGAATGCAAACACACTCACAGGCCTGGATACTTCAAGTAGCATATTAATTCTCAAGAGAAGCAAGTTCCTATTGAGGGATTTATGTCGCCCTCCCTAGTGAGGGCAGTATAATCCATATAGCTCATTAGAAGCAAGTAAGCTCCTTTTAACAGCATTTTCTTCATTCTCAGTTGGACTGCTGGTTCCTGCGTGTGAGACAGTTGTTCCTCCAGCCTGTGTTCCCAGGCTGCTCATCTGCAGATGACATTAGCTCCAAGGGATACAGCACTCCAAAGAAAGCAGAGAACTGTAATTCCTAAAGAAATCCTCAGAAGCTTACCTGGCTGTTAATCAAATGGAGTAGGAGTTCTCTAGCACCATGTACTGGAAGAATTTCTGTCTCAATAACTTGGGGTTTGACATAAGCCCTAGAGAAAGATGCATGCTGTCTCCGGATGGAAATCCTTTGTGACACCACTAGACATGCTACAAAAACGTGCTGAATAACAACTAAATTCAGCTTAAGAGCAAAAGATAATTGGCATGATCATTTCCACAGACATGCTGAAAAAAAGACCGTTTGCTTCTATTCATGCTACTGTGTACAGCTTGGTTTTTGCATGAGAAATCAAGATAATACTTTAAGGATGCAATTACGGTAGCATTTCACATACAGTAACCTACATATAAAAAGCATTAGTATTATAGATTATGCCCAGCTCTGCTTTTACATGACAGTGATTATTTTCCCTGGGCTTCTTATTCGGGAATACTATTACATCTTTTGGTTTATACCCTTTTACCTTTCACCCAAGTATACATCTTTGAGGGATTATAACAAGAAGAGTTTTGCATAATAGTGTCCCATTCTCAATAACACTTAGTAGTTACACCTAATTAAGGGATCAATGGGACCAACACTTTATTCTTGCACTTACATAAAAACTAGGGGTCTGCAGACAGTAAAATAAATTTAAATTACTGTGTACAGTAAACCTTAGGTACATGTTATAAGCAGTACCATAAAAAAAAAAAAAAAAAAAAAAAAAACTCAAGCAAGAACATAATACAAATTTTATTTACACAGTATTTTACTGCATATAAAGAAAAGGATAGGGGGAACAATACAAAGTCTGCTAAGCACAGCAGACTCTACCAAGTGTTTTATCAAGTCTAAGATTTTCAAAGTTAAAAGCTTCTGTCCAGATTGGGTGGCTGTCTGAGCTGGAGGTAAGCTGGGCTGGGGACAGCTCTGGTGATTCACATGTCACAGGAGTGGGGACATTTCAGGTGCTTTGATGTAAGTTCTGGAGCTCACAGGTGCATTTAGTGTAAAATTCTTGTCTGTAAGCTTCTCCATGGAAGTAGGACATGCAGCCTAATCACCATTATCAATAAGCCCTAATGGTAAATAATTCATTCACCTCACACAAAGCAAACACTGATAAGATACAGTAATTTATGACAGTGGTCTGGCTAGATGCTTCAGGTCAGCTGGCTGGTAAATTATTATAAATTCCAAAGAGGAATTAGGAACCTTTCCATTCCATTTAACCTATAAAGATGGTAATTAGAGTTATTAATATTACTTGCTTTTCAACTCAACCGACGCAGTCCCAAACATTGTTGCCAAGAGGAAGACCATGGAAGGACTTATATTGGAATCAGTAATATGACAAAAATAGCATTAGAAAGCAAAATAGCACAGAAAAAGGATGAGTTTCAAAAATGCAATTCAAAACTTCTCAGACATGCTAACACTTTTTCTGGCAAGATATGCAATTAACTATAGAATTCTCTTTCCAATATTGTGCAGATTAGTAAATTAAAACTCAAGCCAGAACTCAATAGTCCAGGAACACCAGGAGATGCCAGAAATAACATTTAGGATTTAGATGTCATTAATAGATGTCTACCACATCTTTAAAAAAAACAAACAAACAAACAAAAAAAAACCACAAACAACTCCAAAAGTAACTCCCTATAATTTAAATAGCTTAATATGATTTGAACTTTAGCCAACAAAAAGTTTTGACACATTTCCACCCATCCAAATGGATAAATGATAAGGTGGAAATAAATCACTAAATCTAAATGAAACTTTGAATAATCAGTTACTATCTGCATAACTAATTGAATGAACAGAAGTGGGGGTTTCCCCATTTTCTACACAAAGCACATACGTGTTTTGGAGTGGTTGTTCACAAAGCAGAATGTGGAAACCACAGCTGGCTGATGTAACCATGTTTAAATAGTCTTTGACTAGTGGGAGAACCATGTTAGAAAGTACAGCTTGAGCTTGTATGAATTTAGGTGTGGGTAGTAAGGGTGCATAGAAGTCCATAAAGGGTTTGGAGAGTTAAAGGTGCAGTTAGCACAAAAATCTGGTCTGCTATCTGGGAGTTTGTGGAAGTATTAGGAACCTAGTAGGTCAGAAAAAGACTATATCCAATCCATACTGTGGTTGCAACAATTATTTCAGCATTTTTAAATCATTTTATGTTTTGTATAGGCTTATTACACGTTTTTATGGGGTGGTCTGTGGTGTGGGGTTTTTTTCCCTAGGATTTAATAGACAAAAGTTAGATCAGAAATTACTGAGTTGATTTTGTTCCATATCTTTTATTTTTTTTTGTAAACTTGTTTGTGAACACTCTGATTTCTGCATACCTTAAGTTTACAAAATAGCAACTTGTACTAAAATGGGATGCTCTTCATGTGAAATAAGAATACTAATCCTCAGCCTTGCTTCAAACAATGACAAGTCTGAAACAGATATCCTTCTCTCAGCTCCATTATGAAAGTAATAAACGTGCTCTTGCTCATAAACTTGAATAATATATCAAACAGAAAGGCCTTTAATTGTTTATTTTGCTAGCTGGAAAAGAGGCTGTGCAATTCTGAAAAAAAAAATATGCAAGAAATTATTTCAGCTGCCTTTTTTGTTTTCTGTTTCTTTCCTCTGCTTTATTATTATGCTTATACCAACTCTCCTCCAAAATTTTAGAGAAACATCTCCCCACTCTCCTCAGTGGAGTGAGACTTAAGCCTCACGCTTAAGTGAAACTACTTAGATGTTTAAGAGCAATAAGTAGTTGGGACAAAACCCAACTACTATGATAACATCTACTTAAAGCTTAATTGTGATGCCTTCTTTCACAAGCAGTAAAACAATCGTGAACAATCCCATTACAGTGATAAAAAAACTTAGAAAAAAAGTACAAAAATACACAAAATGTAATACCAAGGGGACAGAACTCCACCTACGCAGGACTCTCAAAATAAATAAAATAGAATCTAAAAACCTTCACACACTGGTAGATGGGAAAAATTAGCACCTCATTTGATAGCTGAAAACACAGCTGAAAAAACCTGGTGTATTTCTTCCATCTAGTTACAACAGTAGGAACAGTTCAGGTCCTAAGGGATATTCCCAATACAAAATCTGTAATTGAGGCTATAACAGAACTTTTATCTTTTGACTTCCATTTCCCCTCCCAACCACTAACAGCCCTGTGTTTTACTGTAACAGTCTCAACTTTTTCTACATTTTGTTTTCAAGTTGGTTAACAGACATCAGAAAAAGAAAGATTTCAAAAGGATTACAAAATCCACTTTCAGTCTTTTACAAAGTGGTTCCTGAATTACCCTCAGTCAGGCAGCAATGGGCGTGAAATGTTTTCAGGGCATAGTACAGCTAATATTCCTAAACTATTCCTAAGAGAGGCAAAACCCAGGGGTCAAATTCTTTTGTAAGATGAAAGTGTGAAACTCTCACTGAAACATATGTGACTAGCCCAGATATATATAAATCCGTCTGAGGACAGAATTTGAAGATTTTCCAAGATGAAATTGTTGGCATAAGCACAAGTAAACCAATTCTTTAAATGGAGATCCTTTTTAGCACATCTTTTTTCTTTCCTCTGAAGTAAGATTCAGCATTAACGGACAGAACAAACTTAAGTAAACTAGAAATGCAATATGTTTCAATAGCTGTGTGACAGCAAAGAGGAGGGGTGAATATGCTTTGCACCACACTAAAAATATATTTTATTTAAAAAAAAAAAAAGAAAAGTGTTCACCAGATCTATTTATTTTAACTGGAAGAACCAAGCCTTGTTTCTCAGCTCTTTCTCTTCTCACAGAGACCATGGCTGCTGAGTAAGAACACCTGATAAAATGCCCTAGAGAAGCTTTACAACTCAACTGGCACTTACACAGTAGATAAGTCTCACTGATATCAGAGTAATCTTTCCACAAGGATGAACAGCTCTTGAACGTTTTCTCCAGGGAACAGTATTAGACACAAACAGACTTTCTCCATCATCAGACATGATATTCAGTCCATATGTAACATACATTGTATAATGATACACAGTAGCTAATACACTGACTTTTTATATGCTTTAACATTAGAAAATAATACAAACTGATCATTTATAATGGTGTAAAAACATATGATGGAATGTGTCTTTACACTGTAGGTCTAAGATGCCCACCTCTTCGTCATAGTCAAACAGCTGAAACACTTCGATCTCATTTACAGAAGTTCTACATGACTGAATTATCAGGGGGTTTTTCATCTTTTTCATTCATTAGTTTGCAAGTGTACCAGAGAGAATTCCTCCAGCTGCACTACCCAGCACAACACAAGGCCTTTTCTCTGAATTGCCTACAACTCTGTCAAACTTTAATTTGAAAGGTTTTAGCCAAAAACAGTTTGTCCTGTTCCCAAATCAAGACTACTTCTTCACAGTGGTTATTGACCTTCATTCACACCACAGGCTCATAAACTTGGGTATCTGGTCTGAACTAGTCATCTCTACTTCCTCAGTAATCAATGACTGCCAGTCCAGCACCTACAGAGGGTGATTTGTTGGGTCTTAAGTGTCTGCTTGGAATAGGATGAACCATCTGATCATTGGGTTGACATGAACTTAGACTAAATGCCTAACTCTTAGATTGATACAGTCACATTGAATTAATCCTTTTCTCAGTGCTCAGCCCCACACATGATATTAGCAAAAGCAATCACATAATATATAAAGAGCAATTTCTTCCTTTGTGAGCATAACTGTGTTCATGAACAGTAATTAGTTACACTGCTTTACAGTATCTGTATGAAAAGAGTAAAAATATTACCATCCTTTTACAGGTGAGGAAACTCAGGCAAAAACAGTCAAAATGATCCAATAAGCTTACTTGATTATTTTTTTCTTCCTTTCCTTCCTTTCTTCCTTCCTTCCTTCCTTCCTTTCTTCCAGCTAGGCTTAGAACAGTCAGTTTTACTTCAGTTTCCAGAAGTAACAGTTCCACACTTCCACAAATCTGGCTTTAGAGTCCTGCATAGGCAACCACAGAGTATGAGAAAGCCAGGATTTTTGCTCAGCTGGAATGATTACATGTCTTTCCTCATATCGTATGAGTCTCTGGTAGAGTCAGGGACATTCACATTCTCTGGCTGTAAGGCTCTGCTTGCTTTCTTCTGCATCCCCTGACCTATTTACTGCAGTATGTCAGGCACGGATGCTACAGATAACAGGCACACAAACCTGGTTCACCCTCAGAGAAGATGTCTTCAGCAGTCAGTGAGGTGTGGGTCACACAGCGCTGCACTGTCTTGCCTCTCCTGTGTCTAACCTTGTCATTAAAGGCTGCAGCATAATAGTTACGGGAAAAGGACAAAAGTAGGAGCAAGTGCATATATTTAGACTCAGCAGTTTCAAGTATTTGTGTTTCTGACTTTACAATCTCCATGGTCTTTTCACACAGATTTTTAAGGACTGTATTAATGAAACATCTGCTGTTTGAACCTATATTATCATTAATACTTGGGACACCATTAGGATATGGACTTTTGGAATCCCAGCATAGACCTCTCCAACTGGGCTATCAGCAAAAGTGCTGGTGATAGTAGATTTAATATATTGATTATCCATGGAAAAAATGAATATGATGCACAGTTTAATCAGTGGGTTTCAAGCCTGTTCACTGAGCACAGCAGATGTGGAGGTTAGCACATCTGGTTTCCATGACAGGTTGTGAATAAGGAATATTCTAAAATTGTTTTTTCTATTAATTTCTCCCCAGAATCCTGTTTCTGCTCTTTCCATCTGCTAGACCTCTGCCTTCTGCCTCCACATCCTCAGCTGTAGTCTCTACTTCTGCTCATACCAAGGCCTCCTGTGTCCTTCCTTATCTCTCTTCCTTCTCCCCAGTCCTGTGCTCTAAATAGTCCCTCCTCCTTGCACTCATGCCTTTCTACCCTGTCTTACAGCCAGAAGGGGAAGAACTGAAGGCAATGGCAAGACCAGCAAAACCATCTATGGAGTTACTCAATACCCAACGGACCACAGTCCTGGGCAACCTGCTCTAGCAAACCCCTGCATGAGCAGGAGCTTAGACTAGGTGACCCGAAAAAGTCCCTTCCAACATAAACAACTTTCTGATTCTGTGATCCAACAGCAAAGCTCAGCAAGGGTGCCAGGCACCATTTATAATGCGTTTTAATACTGTAACATCATTGCAGACTGGGATATTTTTGCATGAAAATTTGAATTAATCAGAGAAGTTTGAGTATATTTGGAGTATAGCATATTTCTGACTTCTTTAAAAGGTGAAAGAATCTACAGTTGTCTTGGATTTGATACATCTGAGGCTTTTAACTCTTAAGAAGCAGAATACAGATGAAAGTGAAAAGTAAATTGATACAAAAATTAAAAGCTATTAAACATTTTTGTTTAGTGAATCCAACAATTAAATATTTAACTGCCAGTCAGCAAACAAATACTGCCAACCAGACTGAAACAGACTATTTTAGTGCTGTAGAGTCTGAGATGAGTTGATTCAATGCCTGCCAACCTGAGATTAACTGTTTACCTATTAGGAAGCTGGCAATTAACTTTTGAAATTTCAATGAAACAGAGATGAACAAGTAAATAATGCAAATATGGAGGGAAAGTTTAGAGACAAGGGTTTCCATGTAATACAAGTTGTTGGTGTTCTGACACACCAGCAAAACATGAGCAGCTCCCTGAAGTCAGTGGACTAACACTGATGTAAAACCAATAGGAAGCTCCAAACAGGACTATCCGTTTAGAAATTTCTAGAACAAAATAAAGCAAAGGAAAAGAAATAGGACAAGTCAGAGAATGAACAGGTCTTGGAAAAAAGTCTGGAAGTCAGGTGTACAGACTATTTTTATTGACCTGTGTTCTGAAGGAGGAGAAGACAGCAAATATAACACCAGTTTTTTAAAAATTACTCCAGAAACTACAGAGCAGTAAGTTTGATTCCCCAAGTGGACAAACTTTAGAAAGAAACAGAATTAGTAGTCAAAGGATAAATAAAATATGTTATACTTCATAAAGTCTTGATGTGGAGGTAAGATAACCTTGTTGATAGAGCATGCCTGGAGTTTTGTTAAGGTCTCTCACCAAATGCTTTTTAAGAAACCAAGCTGGTCTGGATTAAAAGATAAGATCCTCTCATTGATAAATAATTAGTTTTAGGACAGTAAACAAAGACTATAAATAAATGTTTAGTCTCAAAAGTTCATCAGGTGAACCAGTCAAAGGTTTATCAATGATGAACATGGACCTGTACTGAGATACATATTGTCAAATATATATAAGTGAGGTGAAAGTCAGTGGGATAAAGAAGAAAGGAGGAAAAATCTAGTTTGGTGAAGACACAGATGAAGGATAACAAAATCTGAAATGGAAAATTAATGATATTGACTAACTGGGTTCCAAAATGCCAGGTGAAACTAGATCTTAATAAACACAGTTATGCACACTGGAAAAATGTATCTAACTATACATAAGGAGAGAGTTTACGTTAGTTCTCAGGTAATTGCTAGAAACACCTAAAGTCAGGATCTCAAAAAAGAGATCCTGAAGTCAGTGTGCATATTTATGTATATGCTGTGCTCAGACACTATCAGTAATACTGAGAATGGAACTAAAAACAACACAGAAAATGTAATTATGACACTTTGTAAACACATGTTAAACCAACTTGTTGAATGCTGTATGCAGTATTCAAAAAAGCAAACTAGAAAAGCTAGACAATAGCAAAGATGATCAGAGGTATGTGATCATTCCAATATGGGAAACAGTATATATCGAATTTTTCAGCTTGGAAAAGGTGTGACTTTGTCTACACAATCATTAAGAGGATGAGTAAGGTGAATAAAAAATGATCATTCATTATTTCTTATTACAGAAGAGCAAGGGGGCATTTACAGAAATTATCAGGTGTCAGAAAGAACTGTTTTCTACAAAATGGACACTTCAGCTGTGGAAAGCATTCCCACAATAAATCAAAGGCTACACGATCTCATAAAGTATAACCAAGGATAACTTTGTACATTGGGCCATTGAAAATGGTGGTCTGTATGGCATATCTGTCTGATTCCCAAAAGCTGGGAAGATAAATCAGAACCTTACTCCATACTCACTTCTGCTATCATCCTGGACTATCTACTGCTCACTGCTTACAGGATCTCTGTATGGGTGTTCTCAAAATAAAGTCAAAATCTTTACTGAGAAAATACTAAGTCTCATCAACTCCAGTCTCCCAGGCAAAGCGATACTACAGAATTCAGCCATGTCTTGTCCTACTTTTAGTCAATGTAATAAGCAGTTTTTATGGCCTGCTGCAAAATCATTTTCAAATACCATTACCTTAATTTATGTCTGAAATGGTGTGGCACTTTCAATGTGAGATACCACCTCACTTGTATTCCATAATTCCTGAAAAGGGACATTCTCTCATTTCCCAAGGGCTTCCTTAGCACCTCTTCATATGGATAAACCTTTTAAGAACAGTCTTTTCCTCTTATTCCTTGTTTTTTAGACATATTGCCTCAAGTACACATTCTTTGCCTCCTGTTCTGTTATTTCCCAATGACTACACAGCACGGGTTTTGTCTACAACAAAAGTTCCTGGACTAAAACTTGCTTTTTTTTTTTTTTTTTTTTTGCCATCTGTGTTCCTCATCAGAAGCAAATCTGTACCACAAGGAGTTAAGTGAAGACAATAGTAGCACTTTTACCATCATCCTTATTTTCAGGAAGAGTGCAAAATGACACACACACACCCCTACTTTTGCTGACACCACTTTTTTACATTGTATTGTTTTGCATCCACCTAAGCCAAGAGTCCTTACAGCAATTCTGGCAAATATACATGGGCCATTTGTGACTTTCTTGTAAAATGTGCTTGTGACCCCTTTCCAACAGATTCCAGTCATTCTTGCCTGTGGCATGGATACCTGGTTGGAGCTTTGAGGAGATCATTGCCTTGCAACAACCACACAAAATCCCAGTTTCTGGGATGTCAAGGTATACACACATGCCTGCTTGTACACACACTGGAGAGGAGCTACCCCTACAGAGAAGACTGGCACAGAATCAAGAGCAAAGAGCTACAATAGAGCTGTACATATCCCAAAGGCCTCAGCATCTCTCCACCTCACTGGTAGTCCTATAAGCCTTGCTCTTTTACAAGAAACCTGAGATGTTTATCTCCAGGAAGCACACTAGCCACAAGGCTACCATGCCTAGGGAAGCTGTGATCCTTATTTGACTTTGCTACTCATATTTTGATACAAAAATAAGCCAGCAGTGTGCTTTTTCAGAGAAAAAAAAAAAGTCAAGAAGGCTCTGTTGTTTGCTGTGACCAAAACGAATGCAATAATGATGGCTGACACCAAGTGCATGAGTTGGTACGGCAGCAAAACTGCAGGTTCACAGAAACTGTTAAATAATATCAGATCCCTGGGGTAAAAGGCACCCAGGGTGATTGTGCTGCTGGAAGATGTAACTTTGTGGGGAGAAGTTCAGCTATGTCTTCAGCAACATGGGAAGGAAATTGTTTGGTAGGTGTGTCTGATAGCGGGCTGAAGGATGGGGGAAATCCAGTGTGAGAAGAGTAGAAACTGGGAAAGGGTTTGCAGGAGAAAGATTAGAGAGAATGGTTAGAGGAGAAAGGTTAGGAGAAGAAACAGAGCTTCAGGATGAATGAGGAGTAAAGTTATTCTGAATAAATGAGAGTAGCAAAGTGATTTGGGGATTGAAAGGAGAGCTGAGATGGGCTCTGGGCTGCGAGACACTGGTGCTGGTGGCCCCGTGCAGGTAACCCGTGGGGAAGACTGTACTAAAAGGCAAAGAGTGCCCCCCTTCTCTCTGTGCTGCTTTCCAATAGCCCATCATAGTCCACCACTCTCTACCTTAGAGGTTGGTTGTGTGGGGTTTTTTGCCACGATAACCAATTCACTTTTCTATTACCATTCCCTATTTATGTTATTAAAAGTTAAATTTATGATGATACCAGGATGACTCAGTGTTAAACCATGAGAAAAATTCTCAGCTTTCTTCCTGTCTATGAATACCCTATACTGCACAAGCTGACTGTTAAGTCTTAAAGAATTCTACAGGATGTCGAATTGTTAATGTAACTGACCTGTGACAGCTGGACAGAGGAAATACATCACATGCAAATGGAGTACATATTTACACATATATTCATAGTCTTTACCTGGCTTTAATTACAGACTTGAAAATGTTCATTATTTTCTGCAAAATAATTATTTCCAAAAAAAGCGTACTGTTAGATGACAAAGGAGTCGGAACAAAGACAAGAAAATAAACTATAGGCCTACAGGAAGAAGAAAGCAGGGGGAAACAAAACAAAACAAAACAAAAAAGGAATGAAGATTGAATTCAAGACGAAAGAAAAGAAAAGGAGAGAGGAGAAAAAACCCTTACAAAGAGGAAGACAATAAAGCAAACAAATTAGAGACATAAAAAAGTAGGAAGGTGAGGCATGTGTATTTTTCCTTTTTTGTTTTACTTTTACAAGAAAGAAAACCTAACAATTTGAAAGATAAACCTGTTTACAATCTTCCTTTTTTTTTTAATTGAAGTATTATTTTTATCATTTCTTCCTAAGAGTCACAGGGAAATTGCAGAAATCATAGAATCATAGAATTGTTTGGGTTAGAAGGGACCTTTAAAGGTCGTCTAGTCCAATCCCCCTGCAGTGAGCAGGGACATCTTCAACTAGATCAGGTTGTTCACAGCCCTGTCCAGTCTGACCCTGATTGTTTCTAGGATGGAATTACCTCTAGCCTAAACACATAGTAAGCTTTCACTTATTTATCCCACCCACCTTCACACACTGACTTCTCTCATTGGGAAGGGAAATTTTCTTTTACATTTACATGAAGAGTGTGCTAAAGCTTACTTTTTCACCAGGGTACAAAAATAACATGGAGCACTGTCCAGGTCCATTCCCAAATTAACCAGGACCAGAGATGGTCTGGTGAAGGTGCAGCATGTGACACAGAGCTTGGAACCATTTGTGACATTATGACAAAACAATTTCTCCACACATGATTTCCAAACATAAAATAGAACTGACTAGATGAGAAGTCAGTGCATGTCAGAGAATATGCAGGGTGTATAGAAATGATGTCTTGAATAGGCTGGGTGAGAAGTATATTCCTTTTGATTGTTGTCTCTTTCTTTTTAATGTTCTCAGAAAACGGCTGTATCTTTCAGAGTCTCTCAAGGATTTTTAGATAAAAAGAGAGGTTTTATCTTTGCATGTCTATAAGCAGTGAAAAACTCCGGAGACTGAAACCTACAGGCAATTCAAATAAACTAAATCCGATCAAGGTAATATCAATGCCAGAATTAGAAGAAAACCCAGAGAGAATATCAATAACAACATTAAAACAGCAGGTTTCAACTGGAATCAATAGGCAGTATAAACAGAAAAAATTAAGTCACAAAGTGATAGTAGATAAAAGCTCCCCTCTCATTAAAATTCTGTTTGTCTTTGTGTCTTTTTATCAATGTACCTATATATCTATGCAAGTGTATCAAAGTTTATAATGTAAAAGAATGATGAAATAATCTAATTAATTTCCGGTGTCATTTCACATATTTCTTTCAAGTTAAAACTGCAATATTAATAATGGTTTGCAGTTTAATAAAATATCTCTATGTCCTATTAACTTCTATATCTGCTTGTTATAAAGCCCTTTTTTATCAAATAGCTAAACTTCAAAAGATTTCTACTTTGATCTGAAATGAAAAAATGAGGATCATTCCATTTGTACAGAATAACCTGACTATATTTTACAGAAAGACAGTTGTCTGTTACTGCCTTTCTCTCAAAATACATTGTAACTTGGGAAAGCAAGAGGAAAAATTATTGGAGAGAAGACCAGGCTTTAGGAAGGTTCATTATAACGGAGTTGTGACTGTCTTGAAATTTATGATGACTAGAGCAAGTGAGATATTCTTTCTACTTGAAAAACAATAAAAGTTTCACGAATGAAATGTGTAGGTATTTACAGGTGGTTTTAATGCTCTGGTGGTGAGCTTTCATGGTTTATTTCCACTTTCAGAACTGACATCTTAACAATATGTTAATATCTTGTGATTTTCTGATAGCTTTTTCTTTCCCACAGGAAAAAAAAAAAAAAAATTGATAGATATGTTAAGGGGGAAATACTCTAAATTTAAGTTCTTCATGGAACTTATATCCCAAATCAACATTTCAGAAGATGCCAGCACAGACATCCAGAGGGCAAATTAACAATCCTTGCATGACCAAAACACCCATTGATATTTTTCAAATTTTGATGCAAAAGGGAATTCTGGACTGGGTCTAAATTAAACCACATCTGAAAGCCACGATTCCTGGCTGACCAAGAAAAAGCCATATTTTATATATTTCTGAACTTAGAGCCTTTGTGAAGAAATACCATGAACCACAGTCAACATTATTACTTCAATCAGAACATCCTTTATTGTGGGTCCTTTAAACACTTTTGGTAAGTGAGTTGGAAGGAAAGTTCAGGAAAATGCAGGTAGCGCTGTTGTAGTTATTTTGTAGTATGGTAGGCAATGTGAAACGGGTTGGTTAGGGCTACAGTAAAAGTAGTATTTCCTGTCAGCTTATCATCTGATAATGATCTTTATGCTGGAGTTTACAGATATCCCTCACTGACAAAGGGCAGAAGGGACCGGTGCTACCCAGATGAGGTCTTCAGGTGTGTCAATAAAGGCAATTTATCCACTAGTACACATCTGCAGCTCCTCCTCATATCTTCTATCCCCCTTATCCATAACCGCACCACCTCAGATCACCCATGTCCTCTACTTTCATTATAATTCATTCATACAGTAATAGCTCATTGTATGTGCTATATTGCCCTCCAGGTACCTTCCCCACAAGAGCACTTTCTCATGCTTCTCCACTGTCCCTTGCCTACCCCTGCTTGCACTGCCAACCCAGATGCATGCAGAGTCATTTGTGTGCGGAATGGCCAAGCAGTGGCTGCCTTCCAAGCACTGACAGGTCAGATTAACTGTCTGCTTCCGAAGTACCCAGCACACCACATTTTCTAACTGCAAAAGTGGCTGAGTGCTGTTTTCCCTGAAGAATGTGTACAGGGCTTCTTGTGAAGGGATTTGACAATGAGGGGTAGTACAAAGGGAAACATGATGGCTGCTGTGTAAGAATCTAAAAAGTTTTCACTCAGGTTTTCGTCAGTTCTCTGTCTTTCGTGCTCTATTCAGTAGTGACCGTGAACTGAAGTTAATGTGCTATATGATGTCTCCAACTCTCCATATCATCCCCTGTTAGCAATCCTTAGAAATTGCTTGTCACAATGGGGCTTGTGGGAATGGAATATACAATTGAATTTATGGCTGATTTAAACTTCTGTTTTTCTAGTTAACAGTGGTTTAAAGTTAATTGATATAGATTTATTAATTTACTGTCCAGAGGAAGTTTTATAGCTGCTGTTGTTGTTTCCCCTGGAAATAGTGCATTGTGTAAAAGTAAAAGAGAAGAGATCAGCTACACAAATGTGATGCTGTTATCAGTTTGTCTACTTGTTTTATCTCATATGAGAATAAGCATTAACATTCCGAGTCAGATGTTCTCATTAATGTGATTCCCATCACGAAACTGAAAATACACAAGCTATCAACACTTCTAAAACTCTCTTTGTTCATATCACAAACATGCTTTTAAGAATGCCAGCCCCACAAAACTTGTGAAAGTTCTTACTAAGGATAAGTCTCACTTGCCTAAGAAGAGGAAAAGAGCTGCAGAAGACCTGGGATACCTGCTGCAGATTTCGAGTACATCCTCCAGAGTCTAGATTTTCCAAATCTCTGCTACTTCCATACTAACCTGTGTGTACCCAAAGATCCCATATGTCTAAATATCCATTTACTTTATTTAACAGACCCAGGCTAATAGATATTTTTGGAGAATGCACCCTGAATCAAATCCTACACAAAACAAGGCACAGGGAACTAACTCCTCTTTTAGACAAATAGTTTCATTTGAAGCTGTTCTGTCATTCAAGAGAATAAAAGCCACAAAAAATATGCCATCTTGGATGTGATATCAGGAAAACCTTATCACCTTGAAAACCGTCAAGTTGCAGAACAGGTTGCCCAGAAAGGCTGTGCAGTCTCTGTTTTGGAAGTTTTCAAGACCATACTAGGTAAAGTCCTGTGCAGACTGATTTGATCCCATAGCTGACCCTGTTTTCAGCAGGAAGTTGGATTGGTGACCTCCTGGGATCTTCTGTAACTTACGTTATCTTGCATTTATATGTATTATAAGCATTTCCTCTTACTGATTTCTTGGTGTCAACTCTTACAGGATCCTCAAATGTGTTTTGGAGCAAGAAGCAAGAGTGCAGCAGGGAACCAGGCCAGGGCTGCTGTCCCTTTGAAAATTCATTTAAGCTTGGCTGAGATTTCAGCCTCTGAAAATATCATTTGAATATCAGCAACAGAGAACTTCTTAGAAATGGGGTAGTAAGCTCTTCAGACAGTCCTTCCACATGGATCAAGCTAAGATGCAGTGACCTACCCACCATTACTGGAAGCCTTCTAACCACAGTCTCCCATGATTAAACAGTTTCTGATATTTCCCACAACATAATGCAAATTTCTGATCTTTTCTCTTGGTTCAGATAATATTTCACTCTACAGGAAATGTTCACTCAGCTGCTAAATAAAGTACTTTTCTGTGTGAGTAAACATAGCAGAATCTGATTCAGAGCAAATTATTTATTTAATACATTTAACCCTACTTTCTGTTCACAAATTTTCCCTGAAACAAATGTACAGCATTTAAAACAGAGCTGTTGTCTCTTTTCTGGTGGCATTTGAGCTCATGTTGTCTCCCCAGTTGGTTAATGATAAATGAACACCCCTGACAGATGGTGCTGCGTGCAAGCCTCCTCATCAGTAGAGGCTGGGGCATTTCAAGGCAGGTTTGGCGTTCACCTGGTTTCTTACCAGTGCTATTATTACCATCTGCAGCTATTTGTAGTAGAGAGCAGATCAGCTTTGTCTGCTAAAAAAATAAACACATGGGAAGAAGACTGAACCTTGCCAGGCTCTGCAAGTGAGAACTGGGAACCTAGACACTGGGCTTAGGCACAGAGAAGAGATTTGAGGAGGACGTGCTTCCATTTTTCTCCAAAATTCCCTGGTGAAAACAGAAGAGTCAAGTGTAGCCAGCAGAATTCTGTATTGCAAGTTCACTTGAGAACTTGTTAGAAATATAATTCCTTGGTTTGTGAAGAGTCTATTCAGCAGTGCAATACTTAATTTTCTTTTGTTACGGCCCTGATCTGAAGTGTTTGATAGAAAAATACAAGAATTGGTGGAAATACATTCCTCAATTGTAATAGGTAAATGGAATATAAAGAACTAATTTATTGCAGAACTGTAGTACAGGTCCACCATCCTAAATAAAATATTTAAAATTTCATATTAATTTAATCTCTATGCTGATACCTTACTATTTCTTAGACAATGAAAATAAAAAAAAAAAAAAACACTTTCTATACCATAAAGTCTTTGCTGCCTGGACACAGTGAAGGCAAAGCACACTGGAAAAACAGAGGGGAAAATTGTCATATTTATCTTTTAATGTATTTTTGTACTTCATTTCTTATCGATGTAATGAAACTAAACAACAAACTCTTTGCAAAGAAATTGCACAGCTCCTAACACTTTCATTAGCTTCAATCATATAAAAGGAAAATAAGAGAAATGAGTTTTTTATGTGCCCTTAGTATCAGATAATGTTGCCATAATCTAAATGGAGGATGTATTGAAAAGCCAGTTCGCGCTTTCTGGGTCTTCTGAGAGATCACTTTGTACACCACTGCTCAGCAGCAAGTCCCAGTACAACCAGTCTTGTATAAAGCTATTCCATGAGTTGCAGAAATTATGCTTTCTTCTTGCCTCACTGCAAAGCCCTTACAGCTACTACTAATGTTTCTATCGTATTCCAGGAATGGCTCCACTTCAGCTGAAGGCCCAAAGCATGTTCAAGAAGATAGATAATAAAATACCTTGTGGAAGTACTCAAGGCCAGTAAGTAATGGGTTCAAATCAGGGGCATCATCTATGTATAATCTATGTTCACAGTTAATCAGCTATATCACACAGTCAGTGGCATCAGATGACACTGTGTAATTGTACACTTGTCATTCTCATTCCTCTTTGAGCAGAGTGGTCACAGACTGGTCCCGAACCATTATCCTGTGGGGAAATTGCAGAAACTGTGTACTCAACACTTTGTATAGTCGGATATAGAGTTGAAGTTCTGGTTTTGAACAGGAACTGTTGAATACTGAAAGGGCAGTGAAACTTTAATCCTAAGAACAGAGATGAAATTTTTCATCCAGCCTTTTTTTTTGACTATTGTTAAAGGACAAAAACATGCTATGTGCAACACAGGAATTTTTCTTTGGGGAGCATTTGACCAGAAGTATATGGGAACCTAGGCTAATTTATGCAAAGCATTGCTTTGGCATTTAACTAGTCAGAAGGGCACAATGACTAGCCAATGTCCATTACGAGCAGCCTCCTACAGATAACTGGAATTCACGAGTAGTTTCTTCATTGCATGAGATTGCCTGCAGGTACTGTGGAGTAAACCCCAGGCCAAATTATAAGCATTGTTGGAGTTGTGTTTTTCTGTAGTCTTGCAGTGCTCTTCTTTTGTTTGTAAACCACATGAAGAAAATCTTCTTTGGCTTCCTGTGATGCCAGATCACTTCATATCAAATTAGATTAATGCTAGCCAGAGCAGTTCATGTTTATATTACAGTTTTCTCTGAGGCAATATCTTTTCTCTAATTACGACATAAGGACATCCCCACAATTGGAGCCCAGGGTTACAGTACAATGACCGGCCCTGTTAAGCCATCTGAGAGATTACTAATAACTCCAGTCAGATGAAAAGCAAGGCATAGCACTCTGGGAGTTAATCTTAAAATAATTTTTTTGAAATTACTCTTCTCATCTTTCAGGCAGTTGTTTTTTTGAGTGTTTTGTAATAATGAGAAGATCCAGAGGACAATAACCTCTGCCAAGTGCCGAGACTAACACACCAGTTTTATACTTGTATATTTCCACAGTTTTCAATGGAATTCTTGGTACAAGAAGGTATGTCACAAGGGTCATGCTAAAAATCTATGAGAGAAGGAATAAGGTTAACTATTTATTTTCAATTACCATAATAACTACATTAAGAGTGATATTTGCTGACTTAATATAGAATCTACGCAAACAGACATTAGTTTATACAACCAAATAGTTTTATATCTATTGCTTGTGTTCACTTTTCAGCAAGCTGGAAACTAAATAAAACAATTAAACTTCTATGGCCTATCATGATTAAAATGTCCTGGAATTTTAGCTCACAATTCCTATTTTCTTTGTAACTATTGTTATGAAAGAAACAACCCATGCTAGAATTTATTGCTGTAATTTATATTAGGCAAGGATTTGTGATCCTTGAAATTCCCTGCTGTCTGATTTACAATACTCTTTTTTACTGTATCATCCTTAATTTTGTGTAATCACAATTTGAAAGGTTTCCTGTTATGGTTCCTGCCATACTGAACTAAGGTTATTTTTCTGGTCAGAATGTTCGCTCTTATCGTAGTGGATTTTGTATATGCTGAGAGTCCCAATACTATGTAATTGCTTGTTTGCTTGCCTGCTCTTTTGAACAAGTCTTTCAGACATAATTGAGCTTTAGTAATCAATAGAATTTCAGGTGTCCAACAACCATTTAGCGATTTCTGAATATTGAGTGTTGATGTATATATCCCAGATGCATAGCAGCCAGCACGTTTATCTAATTCTTTATTTGATTCCAAAGATAGCTGTTGAAAACCTTTTATAAACACAATTATCTTCTTTCATTTGAGCATGGCAGTAACTATGCAAATATCTTGATTTGTGTGGTTTTGGTAACTGAACTTTTTGTTTTCCATATGTACTTGTTTTCTGCTTGTTCCAGATAGAAATAGGATAGTTTTTAAAGTGTAGCTCTCCTTGCTGTGGATTTCTGTTAAATTTAAGGTGCTTTTTTTATGTTTTGCTATTTGGAATCCTCTTAGTTCTTCATGCATAATATGTATTATGTGACTTGAGGATAAACTGCTTCAATAAATCCCATTATTCTGAAGAACAATAAAAATAACAAGTTGGTGACACTGAAACAGTGATAAATAGCACTTTTTATTTTCTTATGCTATTAGAATCTCACTCTTGCACTTCTGAATCAACTCTAGTTCCCAGTGCTGTCAGACTAGGAAAGCACTACCTGTGTTGTTTTTGTCAAAGAAAATTATGTTATTGAACATTATAATTTGTTAAATTCCAAATCTTATTTAGGCAATTAGTGCAACCCTTGTTATCTCTGAACATGCAACTGAAAAAATAAATGAACAGTGCATACAAAACACACCCATGGCTCCTGAAACAAAGAGGATCTTATTCAGGGAGATGCTATTTGAAGATAAGAACAACACTCTGGCATCATGCCTTTCCCCCCAGTGCCATGAAACCAATCTTCTGTGACAGCTTTGATGGTTGTGGGTCCCTGAGTTCCTGGATGTAGGTGGACCGGAGGACAGCACTTTTTCCTGCAGGTAGACAGAAAACCCCAAAGACAACATGTGAAATAAACATGCTTGAAATGGTCCTTGCAATGATTGCAGTCATCATGGTTAAAGATGTGAACTCACAGTAAGCCTGATTTTGCCCAGCTATACCTTTCTAGATTCTACAAACAAAAGCATGAATTAGCAAAATCAGCAGGCTCAGCCTAAGGCTAAGACAAACATTTTAACCCAAGGTTCAAAAGTTGAACTTCCTCTCACAAGAAAAGGAAAGACAGACAAAAAAGTGAAAGATCAAGACACAGAGAGCAATCAATCAGTCCTCAATTCCTTCTCTAAGAGATATGGAACCAAAAAATATATATTTAATATTAATATTTTATTTGCCAACTATAACTGAACATGAAGTAAGGGAACCAGGAGAAGAAGTAGAAGTCAGGTGATGATTACTAAGAAATCACTCTTCTCACCCCAAACAAGTTAATGGTGACTGACATTGGGGTCCTACTGCATGTTGCATTTCCACAAGCCTGTGCAGTAGACAGAAAAGTAGAATGGAATCATCCTCCTCTTGCTGTCCATAAATGCACCGCTATCAGCTTCAGTGTAATGATTTCTTCATGCTCTCCTTCTGCCAGCCTGGTTTGTTGCTTTAGCATGAGCTTGAGGGACCCTGTTTACATCCTGTCTTCTGTCCAATACTGCACCTTCCAGCAAAGATCCACCTGTTACTCCTGGTCTCAGATTACTGATCAGCTGCTGTCCCATATGCTTATCCATGCCCTGACATGGATACTGTCATGATTTAATAGCCCTGGCTGGGTGGCCTCCCCACAGTTTTCAGTTCAGCCAGGGGGCATCAGTCCCTGCCTGAGCTATGCTCTAGATGTGCCTGTCTCCAGGTCCATCACAGCCATGCCTGGCCATGCACTGCTGGACTGGACCCTGACCCATGGGCTGACTTCCCCACTTGACCTCAGACCTGTCTGGTGGTCACCAGGCTGAGCAGGACCCTGGCTGCTACCACCAGACCTGACCCTACTTTGCAAACTTAGATTCCTTTGACTTGCCTCGTCACTAAGTGATGGTGAGTGTTCTGGATTCTCAGCTGACCCCCACTGACACCTCTGAGTCTGCCCCGCTCCCCTTACTTGGGAATGGTGGGACAGGGTCCTGGCTGGCAAGTCCCTGCCCCAGTGGCTGTGTTGTTACCCACCTGATGAACCAAACACCTGTGACTCACAGCAGTGGACCTGTCCCACATTTTCTTAAGCATTCCTCAGCCCCAAAAATTCACAGAAGGATCCTCTGCAACCCAGTCCACTACCAACATTTCAAGTAAAGGCACTAGGTAGCAAGAGGCTGAAGAACTGGCTGATGTTGCTTCTGGAGGTGGCCCACTCACAGGGATGTAGAGTCCCAAGTATGTAGTTGTCCTTCAGCCTGTAGGCCTAAGTAAAACACAAAGAAAGGAATAAAATGGATACATTAAAACTGGGGGTGGGGACATGGAGGGTAAGACAGAAGGAAGCTCTTATAAGACTTTTTTACTATTCCAGTCATTAATAAATCATGTCTGGAACTTTTCTGTGTTTTTTGTCTTATAGTACTGCAACAATGTAATAAGAGTAATTCACCTCCCATTACTGCACCTGCTTGTACAGTTTAAATTAAAACCAGAAACACTGCAAATCCCACTTCACAATGCCTTTCAGTGTTCGAGACTCTGAATTAAAGGCCTTCATTGTTTAGGAGGATTATTTCATTGCCTTCACTGGCTTCAAAGAAATAAGAATCTTCACTCACTTTTCTATTGATCCCCGTTGATCAGATTAACTTTGTTTTGGATTCCTACTGAAACAAAAGACAAATAGAAATGTTTTGAACACTTACGTGTACAGTTTTGTTCAGTTCACGATTCTATTACCTATTACAAAGATGATTATTGGTTAGACAAAGAAAGAATAAAGGAATTACTGTAAATTATGTTCACTAAATACTAACACTTTAAGCAATTACAGAATTATGAAATATTTCAGAATGGCATCTAATTACAGTTAATTCCACCATTAAAAGTATATCTTTTATTTAGCAGCACTTGTTCTTTCATAAACAATAATTAGGATTAAGAAAGGTCAGAGAACACTTCCATTTCAACACTACAAAACCCATCTAAAGCCATTCCTGCTCAACCCCCATGCATTTTATATTCAGTGACTTTGTTATTTTGTAAAAAATGACAAAGGATCTTAATCTTGGAAAGGGCCAAGAGGCTCTCCTGGGACATCACAAGCCAAGAGAGCCGAATCATGTTAGCCTGGCCATTGACAAAAGCTCTTCAGCTAGGAAGCACCCTTACTTGTGCACTCAGAGAAATTATCCGCAGAAGGATGATACATGACAACTGGAGGCTCTGCTTTCTCACACTGCTATCCTGCACATCTGCATGCAAGTCTACATGTCTTTTAAAATACCTTCAGTGATGGTGACTCAGCCACTTCCTTGGACAGCTTGTTCCAATGCTTGACCACCCTTTCAGTGAAGACATTTTTTCTAATATCCAATCTAAACCTCCCCTGGTGCAACTTGAGGCCATTTCTTCTTGTCCTGTTGCTTGTTGCTCAGGTGAAGAGACAGACCCCCACCTCACTAACAATCACTTCCTTCCTACTGGCTACACTCACACCTTCAATGCCCAGTATGCAGCTGGTCTCCACTGCAGCTGCTGCTCACTGCTGGCTCATGTTCCCTCTGTTGTCCACTGGAGCCCTCGGGTCTTTTTTCACAAAGCTGCTTTCCAACCAGTTGATGCCAAGCCCGGACACGAGGAGGATGTGTTCCCAGGTGAGGGCCAGGGCTCTACATCCACCTGCGCTGAACCTCATGAGATTCCTGCTGGACTCTTCCTTCAGCCTATCAATGTCCTTCTGAATAACAGCCTGCCATCCAGCAAGAGAGCCATTCCCACCCAATGTGGTATGATCTGCAAGCCTGCTAAGGGTACGCTCTGTCTTAGCTCCCAGGTTAATGAGAAACACTATGGGTTCCCACGTGAACTGCTGAGGGACCCCACTATTAACTGGTCCCCAGCCAGACTTTGTTCACTTCTCAGGTTCAGGTCCTAAACTGGAGAGTGGCCCTTGCAGTGTCTTCATCTACCTCTCCACATCATTGGCTGCATCCCTACTTTGTTCCATGGATTTGCCAGCTGGCTGAAGTCATCCTTTGGGTGGTGTTAAATGCTTTTTATTTTCTTTCTTACATTTCTTCCTTCATTTCTACTCTTGCCAAGTAAAGCTAATCAGTAGTGATAGTACAAAAAAGTATTTAAAACTGTATGTGTATCAATTGATTCCCTTACTATTGGGGAA
This sequence comes from Falco punctatus, assembly GCF_963210335.1. Taxonomy (NCBI): domain Eukaryota; kingdom Metazoa; phylum Chordata; class Aves; order Falconiformes; family Falconidae; genus Falco; species Falco punctatus. Next base: position 73,637,207 of record NC_137582.1, on the reverse strand, counting down.
ACAGTGCAAGTACTACGTGCATGGAAGCATGAAGTCCAGTTAAATGCACGCACACCAATACTCTTTTCTATCACTGCAGTCAGATGACAAACTGTAAAGTTACTTGATATCAACTCTGGCTGAAGGTCAGATTGCATCTACAGGCCATCATTTTTCCCCAAAACATGTTCATATTAACAAACAACTGTTAGGAACACAAAAGCAAACACATCTGGAATTATTTTTTTTTCTCTCTTGCATACATATATGCTCTTATGTGTAAGTTTTGGTGGAGTGAAAAAGGTAGCATAATTAGTCACACAACTGTAGTTACATGAGGAGTCACCTCAGTCCCTAATTGCCAGAACTTATAATTTTTAAGCAGAGTAGGCACATCAGTGGAAAATGGATGAATTTTTTAATTATTATTATTGCTGCTTAGGCTTTAGGGTCTCAGATGGAGTAGGCATTATATAAACATGCAGAAAGACAATCCTTTTTCTGAAATCTGTATCAACTACTAAGTGAAGATAAACACAATGAATTTAGGGATGCTGCTTTTAATAAAAACAACTGAAAGAGCAAGAGTGGTTTTAATGTAGGGTCAAACATGGAGCTAACAAAACTGAACCAGAGGAGACAGATAAATAGGAATGTGGAATATAGACATAAAAGAAAAAAGTGGCAATGAATGGGCAAAGGAGAAGAAAGAAATATGAGAGGACCTAGAAAAAGAATTATGAAAAATAAAGTACACTAAGTTAGGAAAGAAAGGCTGGCATCCTAAAGAAAGTAACTAGTAGGATCCAAGTTTTATACGTCAGTATACTGGCATTATTAGCAGCTCTGTTGGTCAGTGGAGATGCAGGGGTCCAACAGTCTTTGCAACACTGAGCTCTTCTGTCCCCTAGGAAGGGTTATTCTATTGCTTCTGTACCCTATCAAATGAGAATAATTTGGGTGTCCTGCTCCCAGGACTTCAAGGCAGTGCTGCAGTCACAAAAACTCACAACAAAAGCAAACAAGCAAACAAAATGACAGTGGAATTGAGGTGTTAAAGGCACTTGACCGCAATCTTCCATCAAATGCTCCAGTTTCTGCTGGAGAAGGCCTTTTTACACCTGTAGAGCTTATCATAGTTTAAAAGATTGTATAAACTTGTAACAATGTAAGAATTCCACAGCAAACTTCTGTGTAGGTGGAAATTTGTTAAATTAACACAGAAGTTTGTTCAGCCATGCAGTAGCACTGTATTATGGAGAAACTTCCCAACAGGTCCCAAGATGGACTCATGAAATAGACATTAGTCAGAGCACCAATCAATATCTGAAGAGATTATTTTATTTGAACTAAATGAACTGGTATTCATCACTATATGAAACAGCAAGTAGTTTAGACCAAGTAAATAATGTGAAGTAGAAGGAAATTGCACAGAGCAGGCTTTGTAAGGATTGCAAGATTATTGTGAGTTACGCTGGCAGTATCTACTACATCAATGCAACTGCACCAAGACTGCTTCCATGAAGCATTAGAATTATTAAGGCTGGCATAGAAATGTTTATGGCAACAGCATTCTGGGTTACTACAATTACAGTGATGATGCCAGGACAGTATGAACTACTGCAAATGCTTGCACTTTTTGGCCTGAGACAAGGTGGAAGAGAGAAAAAACACCTGTGAACTACTGAATGACCATGTTGTTGTCTAACTCTCTGACCCTCATGGAAAAGCTGGGGAAAGAAATAAAAGGTGAAACAGAAAAGCAAATATTTCCCCGCCCATTATCAGCGTAGTTCTGCAGGATATGACCTTTTACTTTCCTTGCCTTCAAAACATCCACTCAGATTTGTTTTGTATGTGGCTTTATTTGAGTATCCCATGGCATTCAAAAAGCATCCAGGTGTTAAATATTTGAGCTTATGGTGAAAACAATAAAAAAGTCCAGTTCTGGTTCCACTATCTATACTTAAGCTAACCAATATTTTACTCCATTGGTAGGCTTTTTAACTCAAGGGTGCAGAATGAATATATTGACTACATAGTTCCTTGCATGTTTTCTCTTTGCGTGTAGTAATTAACCCCAAAAAGCTTCCAGCTGCTGAACTGAGGGTCTTAATTTGGGCCTGTTGTGTTTATAAATGCTCATAATTCCTTACTGTTCTTAATGATGTCTGTAAGACTCTGCATCATGACTTAGACTTCTAAAATTTATCTTGTCTGTGAACAATGCAAAACATATGAGGAAACAGTAGAATACACATGGGGGAAAAAGTAGAAAAATATATCTATCCATATTGTATAAAATGTCTTTTAAATTGAAGCAATCTAGTTAGGCATGAAGAATTAATAGTGGATGTGATATTATCATTATTATTTGAGTCTTCTCAACCCCAGGTAAAATCCTAAAAATTGCCATCTTTGGCAGGGAAGAACCACTGCATAAGTAAAGTGAAACATATGAGATGGGGAACCGCAATTTGGGGGGAAAAAACCTGCAGTGAATCAACAAAATAAACTCAGTGCTACTTCGTGGAATACAATGGTGCAGCTCATGATTGCACACTAAATTCTACTCACTGCCACGGTGATTTCACTACCACAAAGCCCCAGTCCTAACAAAAATTGAACCATCAATGTAAGAAACAGTTTCCTGTTTATTACAGCTTCTAGACCAATAATTCAGTGGAGGGCATGATTAACTTTCTTGTAACAAAAAACTGTATTATTAGTCCACTAGTCAATAATTGTTCTAAGCACCACCTATGAAAGATTTTCTCATAATACTGTGTTTCAGGAGAAGTATTTTCATTCAAATACTTTTATTTATTTACTTACTTACTTTATTTCTGGCCTCACTGTTACGCTGATGCAATGTTTTCAACAGACTAGTGCTGTTTGATACAGGCCAAGCTCAAACTGCGTTGCCGTTCAGATATGCTCTTGTGTTATTAGAAAGAACAAATACAAAAGAGATATGGGCCTCATGGACTCTAGCATATTAATGTAGAGGAAAGAAGCAGAAGGGGGAAGCTAATTACAATTTTGTAAGCCTAAAGTAAAGTCAAATCAAGTCAAAAAAGTATGCAAATGTATAAATGCATAAAAATGTATAGTCTGATTTGAGTGCAAATCTCTTCATAGGCAAAAATTTTGCTGAGGTCAACACTGGGTGTTAAACCCCAAAGCAACAGTTTACATCCATCCTCTAAAATATTATCCAAACCATCTTATTAAAAAGTATCATCGGATAAAACAAAAACTCCTTAAAATGCAACACACATCAATGGATACATGTCATTTATATTAGCAAAAAGAGTGACTATAAATCTAAGAAAGAAGAAAGCAAAGAAAGAAAATACAGCAACTGCTACTAACATTGAAGTGTTACAAGAAAGCTATGGAACGCATAGGATGGCACTGTAAATTATGCTGTTTATAGAATATTTAAAGGAATCTGAGGAGCTTTTGTAAGGAATTTTAATTCAACAGGTTCCAGTCTAAGATCTATTTAATAGTTTGTCCTACCATAACAACATGATTGAAATGATACAGCTGTATTTTATCAGTAATAATACAGCGTAAATGCATACATCTTCCAAAGGGGGTAAGAATAAAAACACACAGCCAAATATGATCTGTTAATATATGTATTCTGTTATCAAAATTAATGGAGTAAACTATATAATGTAGATGTGCTGTGACTCATAACTTTATGAAAAGCATAGGCCCTCGAGAATTAAAATGCCAGGTCTACAGATCTACAGCTCCCATAATATCTTAAAGTCATTACAAGCATTTCAGTGGAGTTGCCAGTTGACCCTAATAATACCGTGTGCAAACGACGGATGGTAGAGGAGACCAATGTATTTATGTGCCTCTAAACAGTGAGATATTGTGATAATTTTGCTGTAAGTTCTGAAAACGACTGCAGTCTCAGCTCTGAATGTCTTAAACATTTTTAATGTAAGTGTGAGGTCTGAGGCTTCCTGGAGTCAGTATACCGTTCTTGCCGTAAGAGACCCGAGGCTACTCTTGGGTTCAGGACCTGGCATATTTACCTGAAAGTGCGAAATAGACATCAGACCCAAACATTGCTGGCATCAAGAGATAGGAGTCGAGGTGCTGGTGAGCAGGTAAGCTCCACTGCTGCCACTGTGCCAGCAGCTTGTGCAACCTGTACATAAAGCTGCTTTTGCTCAGCAAACCTCCAAAAATCATAAGGGAAAAAAAAAAAAAAAAAAAAAAAAAGGGATGTCCGCCCTGAAAAGGAGAAGACAGAGAACGGCGAAGACCGAAGCTCGCCTCCGCCGCTCTTTTCCTGCCTGACACCCAGCACACCCCCAGACCACCCCGCGCTGGCTCGGCGGTCCCAGAGGGGCTCTCCCGCGTCCCCCTCGGCCGCGGGGGCTGGGGCTGGGGCTGAGCCCCGCCGCGCCGGGGTGCAGCCTGGCGCTGCGCAGGCGGCTCTACAATTGATTGAGGACTTGAGCGGGCACGTCTGCAGCCGGGTAGCCAACTGCTGCAGAAACCGCAGCGAGCCCGTCTTCACTGCAGGCGCCGGCGTCGAAAGGGGCGCCGGAGCGGAGCGGGGACGCTGCGCGGGCCCGGGGCTCCCGGAGGCTGGCAGCCCCCGCGCCCCAGTGGGGTACCTCCTACCTGGCCGCGGCGGGCGAAGGGGGAGCAGGGGGAGAATTCCCTTCGAGCAGGCGGGTTTGGTGTTTTGAACCGTGGGTACATCTCCGGCTCTGCCTCTGCGGTACGGCTGCGCACCCGCAGGCTGATCATCCGTGGCGCGGTCCTTCGCTGCAGGACTGCCCGAGCGGGAGCTCCAGTGCCACCTATTAGGGACCCCCAAACACGGCTTTGACTAGAACTGGTGCTTCAGCGTTGCTGAAGATCAGTTTTAAGCTAACTTCTTTTACCTTCCCTGCCCACGGCTTAAGTATACACATGCTCCCTTTTCCCTCCTCCTGGGGCTTCGCGAGCAAAAATGTTTGGTAGGTTCTCACCTACCACAGGAAGGTAAAGGAGAAATACTCCCGTCGCGTTTGGCATCCCCTGATCACCTTCACCACCTCCAGAGATAAATTTTAACGTCTATTCCTTGATCTGACAGCGATAGGGCTTTCTGCGTAGTGCCAGAGCATCTCTGCGATGCAAGGGGAGGGTGCGGGGGGGGGGGGGTGGGTGGGTGTTGGGGGGGGGTGCGACGGGGGAGGTCCGACCCCTCGCTGCTGTCGGCCCTCTCGTTCAGGCCTTGCCGTTGGCCTCGTTGTGTTCGGGGGAAAGGGGGAAGGGCGGACAGAAAGTTCTCGCTATAGAAGAGTTCCCAGTGCAGAAGAAAACAAACTAACTAACAAAAACAAAATTAAAAAAAAAAAAAAGAAAGAAATTTTGGGGAACCTAGCTCTTCTGCAGCACGTCAGTAGAATACATCAAGAAAAGCTTCCTATTATTGCACAAGGGGGGAAAAAATGCCTTTTTTTTCTCGTGTTTTTTTTTGATGTGGATAATCCCCGGGCTGTAGTGCTTTCAGACGAATCTTCTGACAAGTATTGCAGTTCAGCACCGTATGTGTTGTATCTTGGAAACAAACAATGCGGTCGCTGGAAAACTTGGGAACCGAGGAGAAAGGTCAAGGGCAGAGGCTGATCAGTTTTTGTTGCCTCAGCTGAAGAATCATAAATAATCAAAGGACTGTCATTAGCTACACTGTCCATAAGACTTGGGGGAAAGGGAGGAAGGAAAAAAATAATAAAGAGGATGACCTTTGTGTAGCCTGACGCTCCCCGCTCTGACACCTTTCTGGCCAAGACCCCTTGCAGGCACGGCGCTCGGGGAGGGGACAGCCGCCCTGGGGGGCAGCCCCGCGCCCGGCTGCCCTACGCTGAGCGGGGCGCGAAGTGGCGCGCAGCCCCTCTCCCCACGGCAGCCGGGCGGCCTCACCACCGCTTGCCGAGTCGCGACGGCGCCGGCGTTTCGCCTCGGAATCCAGCCGGCGAAGCCGCCTTTCGCCTCGGAATCCAGCCGGCAAAGACGCCCGTGTCCCGTTCCTCCCTCCCCGCCGCCCCCCACCCACCCCCACCCGCCGCGGCACGGGGCGGCGCGGTGGGGGCGCGTTACTTACGCGAGTGGGCGGTGGCGGGCGGCCGGGGCTCGCTGCGGGGAGTCGGAGGGACGGGGTCGGAGCTGTGATCGTGGTGGGCTCGGCGTGCCCACCGACGGCTGGCAGAACCAAAGAGTTAAAATATAAAACCATAAAATGTTTTTTTAAATATTAATGTTCTTATAACAGAAGTTCTTATCAGTGGGTTGCACTGTACTTGGCAAACAAGCCTTTTTACCTTTTAAACAAATAATTCATTAGGTAATTAAATTCAAGTGAGATTACTCTAATTAAATATACACTGCTGTTGAATCATAATTTCTATGTGGCCTAGTTAAAGATGAACGATCTCTTATTCCTGACAAAAAAAAAAAAAAAAAAAAAAAAAAAAAAAAAAAAAGCTTTAAAAGAATTCCCCAGTGACTGGAATAATAGATTTATACACCACCGTACAGAGGTCATTTCAAGAAAGAAGAGACACCAAACACAACATAAAGGGACTTTTCATGTCTGGAGATACTAGAATTTCAGGTTTTATTGCTGCAAGTTCTATTAAAATACTTTGTGGAACCTACGAGGAAATCAAAATTATCTTTCAAAAGGTGATAAGTTATATAAATATCTGCACAAACAGAAATGTTTCTCTGAAGGTATTATTTCTGCATAATTTCAGATGAGTAGCTACTAGGCCTCAAAGGGAACAGTGCATCTTGAAATGCTCTGAAGGCTTACATTGGCCAAAATAAGGCAGGACTTTAGCAAAATTAGAAGTAACTTTGTAGCCAACGATGTGCTATATGTCCTGGTTCCCTTTAATAGCATTAGGCGTTCAAACCATAAAGACTAATCTGGAGAGTAGAAGTTCCTGCTCTCTGCTTTGATCTCCTTCCTCTTGGCTGTTTAAAGCTGACAGTTTGGCTGAATGGCATTCACTGCTTTCATTTGTAAGACATGAGTTTCCTAGTGTTCCAGAGCTAGCAGCTACACCTGTACTGCAGGAATTTACATTGCATTGCTCCAGGATGGCATTGATTTGGGACGGGTGAAATACAAACACAAACTAATTAAAAACTGCATAATGCAGCCCTACAGGAACAAGACAGAAAAACAAATAAATACAACTGCAGCTGGCACGGCAATTGTGCCTTTGCCCCCAAGCAACAGTCTGGTGACATAAAATTATAAACCTTAAAAATTTCACATAATTGCTGTTGATCATTTTGGAGACAAAATGGAAATTATTTTGTTAATTAAATTCAGACCCATAAAATATTCATAGATAGGTAGACAGACAGACGGACCGATAGATACAGAGAGAGACAGATGATTCATTCTATAGATTTGTGCACTTGTTCATATAGGCCTGTGTGCATAGCTTTAACAATTCATTTGCGAAAGCGCTCAGGAAGGGAGCATCTGTGTATTCACATTGCTATCAGAAAGAAATGTAAGTTGTAACTGAGGTGGTCTGATAAAAGATTAATAAAATGTCACTTCCAGGGTATCGTGAAAAAAAATCAATTTATCTTAATTTACTGAAAAGAAAAAAAAAAAAAGAGAGAGAGAGATGACCATAATTTCTGTTTTAAATGTGCTCTCCCTCTCTGAATAAAATAACCTTTGTAAACGCGTTATTAGCTGTTACCTTAAGTACAATCAAAAGCTGTAGCTGCTCAGGCTTGGATTCCTTTATGTGCTACCCGTACTATGGATATGTACCTGTACACATTTAGGGAATCGACCAGGTATCCCTGATTGCAACTTTGTGTATATTTGCACAAACCAAACCGGTCATTTGCACGGTCAGAGGTCTGAAGGTTGCTGTTGCTGTGAACTAAATTTGCAAAGAGTGAGATGATTTTTATTTTAATCTTTTTTTTTTCCCTTTACCTTTTTTTTTTTTTTTTTTTTTTTTTAACAGAAATGTTCCTCGGATTGGGCGTGAAGGGGAGGAGGGGAAATCTGGCGCTCCAGAGCTACATCACCTCTCCGCCTATAATTGTTTGACACATGCCCTGTTGTCACAAAGTGGGGTTGTTTCCCAGACCCTGCTGGAAAAAAGGTGCAAAGTAATAATGAGTGTTTAACAAGGCTCATAAATCAGGGCTGATGAGAAGCGCTCCGGACGGACGCGCGGAGGCGTCGGGGCCTGGCAGCGGGTGACCAGCGAGAGGGGACCAGCGCCAAGGTCCTGCGGAGCCGCAGCCGTGCCCGCGGCACCCCCCAAAAAAGTACACGTCGTCGAATGAAACACGGTCCCATGCTAAATCAGATATAATACACTTAATGAAAACTCAGTCAACTGATCCAAATAGTCGACAGTCGGTGCATAATTAGAATCTAGGCAAGATATATTATGGATTCAGTCCTGCACAGATGTATCATTAAAATGTATAGGATTGGTAGTTAACATGGTAGAGTTATTTTAAACTTACACATAAAAAAAGACGGCGTGGAAAAAAAATACAGTGAAACTACCTGCTGAGAACAGTCAGAAAATTAGCAACATACGGCTAATCTGTTTTTTGGCACCCCCTCCCCCGCGCACGTTCTTTCCACGGGAAAGAAAATTGAAACAGACCATTAACTGAAGAGATCGTCTTAAATTTCTTCGTCTGTTAGCGGTGCGAGCTGAAAATCTAGAGAGGATTTGCACAAGAAATCGTTACCAGGATGTTTCAAACCAGTTACAGAATCAAATGAAAACTTTTCTTCCTAAGCCACAAACAAGGCGCTTTGGCGATTAAGCCTCCCTTTCGTTTGGTAGATCTTGTTATCGACGCCGCATAAACCCCGAGTTTTACTAACAGGTCCATAGGCGCGTGTATCTGCACGCAGAGACGGCGCACGAACGCGTGTATCTCTGTGGAAATCACACGAGTGAACCGTAGACTAGTAAATATCTGAACTCTACTCTCAGATTGTGCTCTGCTTAGTATCCTATTCCCCTCATAGTTAGGTGTCTTCTTTCAACATCTCTGTCATCTCCATTTGAAGATATTTTCAGCGGTTTATCACTGCCATCTCCAGCCCTGCACATTTGCAGCAGGTTATCACAATTGCCAGTCCCCCCTAGCTGATGTGTTGCGCTGATTACCATCAGTGCCCTCAGATATTTGGTGCGGATTCCCAGCGCTGCAATATCCACTCTTAGGACATCTGGAGCAGATCAAAATCACTGACTTCATTTTTTAGTAGAGACAGTGTTAAAGCTTCACATACCCTCTTCGCAAACATAGCCTTTAGTCAATTCTTGCAGAACCAGCCTTCAGTTAAAATTCGGCCAAGCAGCGACCCCTATGTCTGGATTTGCATTTCTTATCGGACCCCTATCTAAACTCATTTGTTAATAATAAAGGGAAAATCTCTTGGCAGTGGATGCATTGCCTTAAGAAACTGGAAGGATCACACTGTCTCAGCAAACTCCTTCTCAAGAAAGGCTCTTTAAGGAGAAGTTTATCTGCCCAATGATCTTTGAATTATATGAGCTTGGCCATTTAGGTCGATTTACTTTAAACAGAATACAATTTATTTTAAGCGATTACCTTAGGTATAATCACATTATACCCGGTGCTGCTATGTATTTCTCTCCCGCCTGCTTTCAGATGTGTATCCGCTCTCCAACGGGAAGGTGACTCCTTTTCACACTGAGCCCAAATCCTTTTTTTTTTTTTTTTTTTTTTCTACATGACGACTGTTTATCGTCTTTAAAAATGCTGTTCGGCTAATGAGTTGGCACCCCACCCCTTTTTGTTAGGATTTGGCAAAAATGAAGGAGGCGTTCGAGCAACTAAAACGCAGATCTCAGGGGGAAAAAAATAGAAGGAAAATATTTTTTCCCGAATTATGTTTAAAATTAGTTGGTATTTTTAAAACAGGTTTTTATTCAATCTTTTAACAATTTCGAGCTAATTTATGGGTGGGGGGTTGATCACATCAACCTTTTTGACTATTTAGGTCTAGCGTTTAGGGAAAGATTTTCCTGGTGCTTCTGGCAGCTGCTGCTGATGTTTGTAATTTCCCGTACAGTTCCTTTCTTTTCGCACTTTTGTTATTAAGCTCCTGCTATAGGTCTTGTATGGGGGGAAATAAACCCAGAATCTCCCAGACCTTCACTAAACTGATTTTCAAGCTAAGTAGCTTAGTGTAGCAGCTCTGGTCCCAGCTTACTTGCACAAGGGGGAAAAAATATTAAAAAGGGCTTTGAAAGGTTACCTACTAATGTGACTTAATAAACCGTCAGAAAAATGGGCAACGTCCAATGCAGGAGCAGGAATCGAGTGGTAAGGGGTTGCCATTTACTGCTCAGAATTGTGCATAATTAATGGCGTTCGCAGGACCCTGCTCATCCTTGCGCTGGGAACTTTGCAGATGAGGAACAAAGCTCTCCTCCCAGTCTTGCAACTTTCCTCCTTCTCGGCGGGTTTCTTTCTTTCTTTCTTGTTTTTCGTCCTGTTTCTCTCCGCGCCCCCACCTCCCCACCCCCCCACCCCACTGTTACAGGTAACCTGCACTTCGTATTTATTTGTTCTATTTCGAGGCAAAGTGAAGAATAGCAAAGTTCGCCCCGAAAAGATGCTGGGCTGATAGAAAAAGCAAATAAGACTTTTTTTTTCTTACTTTCTTTTTTTTTTTTTTTTTTTTTTTTTCTCCTCTGAACCGATCTGAGCAGGATGGGGGCGGGTGGGGGAGGGGATGACTCACATTTCTTAAGCCTCCAAGTGGAAATCTTTTCTGGATACACATTCCACCGAGATCTAAAGCGCTAAGAAGATTTCGGCAGCGTCGGTGCCTTATCCCACCTTTATTTACCTGCAGCCCTTGTAATGTGACACTTCCATTCTCAAAACACGGCTGCAATTTTCAAGCCCCGCTCAGCTTTGTTACGGCCGTGTGTTTTTGTCTGAGGGTCGCTCTCCTGCTTTGAGGGTGAGATTTTGGAGCGGTGGGGGGAGGTCCTCTTCTCTCTGTTTGGCATAGGAAGGGGAAAGCTCGCTATTTCCAGCTGATGAGGGAAGGAAGTTTTAACCAACTCTCCGAGACCGAGCGGTTCCCTGGGGCGCACGGAGGGAAGGGCTGGCAGGGGTTAGAGACACCCCGCGGGGCGTTTGCAGGAGGGGAGGCGCGTCCCTCCCTCCCAGCGGCGGCCAGTGCCCGGCGGGACCCGCGCTGAACCCACGGCTGCGAGCACGGAGAGAGCGCGAAGCCCCGCGGAGTAGCACGGACCTTAGGAGCTGGCTCTCGTCCTGGGTTTGGGAGAAGGAGACATACACCCGTGGTTCCCCCACCCCCACCCCCCCGCGGGAGAACACTTGCATCCCCAACAGCAGCGGGCCTTGGCGTCCGCGGCCCCCTCCGTGCCACGCCGCGCTGTCCCTTGAGGAAGAGCTCGGCGGCTCCGTCCGCCCCTTCAGCACAAAGACGGAGCTCCCGGGCGGCGGGGACCGCGGCGGCGAGGGCTGGGCTGGGGGCGGCCGCTCCGTGCCCCTCCCGCGAGGCCGCTCGGCTGGCGCCGGCCGCAGGGCAGCAGCGCCCTGCCGTGCCCTCCCCGCGCCCGGCGAGGCAGGAGCGTCAGCCCCGCCGGGGGCTCCGCGCCGGACCAGCGGGGCAGAGCGGCCCCGGGCAGTCCCACTGGGGCTGGGAGGGTCGGGGCAAGAAACGCCCAGTCCTCGGCCCGCCGCCCTCCCCCCGGCTCCTCGTTTCCCCCCGCGGGGGGTCTGGCAGGCCCCCGGCAGCGGTAGGAAAAGAGAAGTTTGCGATGCCGGCCGGGCGGTGTGCGAGGTTCTGCCAGCCCCGGCGGGGTACGGGCGAGCCCAGCCACGTCGAGGAAGCGGGCAGGTCACATCGGCGACAACTCAGCTCCTCCAGGGCGATTGGGTCCCTGGGTCCCTGGCAGAGGAGTCCTTTGTCTCCCGCCGCACCTTCCACCCCGCTCTAAGGGGAAAAGGGTAAAAAAAGAATCATCCCTTCCTCTAATCATTGCTGTTAATGCCGAGAATGGCAACAGCTCGTCTAGGTCCTTTGGCACCCCCCTTCACACCCACACCCCGCCGTGTTTCCTTTGGCCACCGCTGAAACGGGCGGGTGGAAGTTTTGACAATCTACAAGCCCCTCAGACCCCCTCCCACGCTCGGGGGCGAGGGCTGGGGTCTTCTGTGCCCCTCGGCATAGATGTCGCCACTGTTGATTTGTGGGATTATTTATTGCTAATATTCCGAGAACTGTCGCAATGCCTCTGATAATTGTCTCTGAGTGTCAATCCATCGGCAGGGCATGATGAGGAGGAAGGTCGGGGGCGAGGATCTCTGCGGGTGTTTTTTTTCTTTTCTTTTTCTTCTTCTTTTTTTTTTTTTTTCTTTAAACTAAAGATTCTTCTGGGAAGAACTGCTAGGAACCTTTTGACTTTCAGCAAAGTTGTGTGTGTGTGTGTTCGTGTGTGTGTGGCGTTTGTGGGTTGCTATAGATAGACTGCATTTATTTATTTATTTATATGTTGTGTGGTAGGGTTGGTTGGGTTTTTTTTTTGTTGTTGTTGTTTTTAGTGGTAAATTGTTACAAGTCGCCTGGCTGCAAAGCCCCCTTTCCCTCTCACGGCCACTCTCGTTTGTTCCCGAGTCCAACGACGACAAGGGGGACTCAATGTTAAAGGTGGAAAAAAACCAGCAACACAGTTGTTTTTGTTAAAAGGGGACACACTAAGGCTGCAAAACAGCAAAACCCCAATGTTGGACAGCTGTAAAATCGTGTAGACAGGTTGTCATACAGCAGTGGGGGCTTTTCTGAAAGGAGCCCATTGCTAAACATTAAATACACACACAGCACAGCACAGCAGCTGCGCGGACACACGTACAGGCGCGCACACACACACACACACACGCACACACGCACACGCAGCACTGAGGAAAGTGGCCCAGGCTGGGCTGCGCACCACGTGCTGCGCCGGGGGCGGGGGGGCGCGGGGCGGCGCTTGCAGCTCAAGTGGGTGCCAATCAAAACATCAACTTCAAATTGTATCTGAAAGATCAGCCTAGGACCTAAGGGCAGACACATCAGTTGGAGCTCAATTGTTGATCAGATCACATCTAAGGGATTTAGGAGCACAGAAGAGCCGAGATTTGAGGAAAGACACCCCACTGAATCCTTCCACACTCCTCCTCCTCCATACCTAGGTTGCAATATATCTGACAGAAAGAAATCAGAACGAAAAAAGAAAATTATCGGCTCGAATTCTGTTCTCTCGCCCTGCCTGACTCCAGTAAAGAGAGAGGGGGGGAAGGAAAAAAAGAGAGAGAGAGAGAGAGAGGCAGAGGGAGATCCAGAGAAGCCCGTGTTCGTTCTGCTCCCCTCCCCGGCTGCTCAGGCTCCCTCCTCCCCCTTTTTTTTTTTTTTTTTTTTTTTTTTATAATTCCTTCCCCCCACCCCCCTTTTTTTTTATATTTCTGCCGCTTCTGCCGCCGCCGCCAGTGCTGCCGCCGCCGCTGTGCCCGCGCCCCGGAGATGTCCTTCCCCCAGCTGGGCTACCCGCAGTATCTCAGCGCCAGTCAGGCGGTGTACGGGAGCGACCGGCCCGGGGTGCTGGCCGCCGCCGCCGCCGCAGCCGCCGCCGCCGCCGCCGCCTCGGGCCGGCCCGCGGGCGCCGAGCTGGGCAGCGGCTCGGCCGCTGTCACCTCGGTGCTGGGCATGTACGCCAGCCCCTACAGCGCCCCCAACTACAGCGCCTTCCTGCCCTACACCGCCGACCTCGGGCTGTTCTCCCAGATGGTGAGTGAGCACCGCGCTGCATCCCGCGCACCCCCGGGCCCGCGGAGCGCGGCCGCGACGCGAGGGGGCAAGGGGGAGCCGGGGGCCCGGGCGGGCGGAGGCCGCGGAGCCGAGCGCGGGGGGCGGCGGGGCGACCGCGGTGGCGGTGGCGGCTCCCGCCCGGCGCCGGGTCCGCCGAGGAAAGGGGAGCGTGTGTGCCGGCGGTTCTGCGGGCGAGCGGGGGGTCGGGCCGGGGGCCGGCGGGCTCCGTCTGCAGGGGCAGCCCCCATCCTCCCCGCCGCTCCGGCCGGACAAAACTCCTCCGAGTTTTTCCTCTTGGCGGTGAAAGGGCTGAGCAGGGCTCCTGACTGCGCGTTGTCGGCTTTCCCCTAGCAACTCGGCTTTGCTTTTTTTTTTTTTTTTTTTTTTTTTTCTTGTGGTTTTGGTGTTGCTGTTGACGGGTGATGTTGTCGGTCCTGTTGTTTCATTTGGCTTTCCAGCGCGCTCCTCTTTCCGCCTGGTCCTTTTCTTTGCCGCCGAGCTGTAAACAGGTTCCGCCCGAGAGGCCGAAGTGCAGTGTCGGTAGCTGGTGCGCCCGTTTATTTCAAGACATTTTCCTTAAGCCTTAAAAATGACCCATTCTGTTCCCTGAACTTTTCATACTCTGATTGTGGCGAGTATCACAGATCGGATTTGCATCAGGCGAAGGAAGACACCTACATCCCATTATATGCACCGGAGCAGAAAGGCATATTGGCGTTTAACCCTAAACAAAATTGCCGTCCCAGACTGCCCCCCGATCTCTTTTTTCCTTTCCTTATAATACAATGGTTAAAAAGTGAAACATCTTATTTTTTAAAAAACTCAGTCTTTTTATATCTGTATCGTTGAAAGGTTTTCGTTACTAGTATCTCCAAATTTCTCGGCGGACGTACGCATAGGTTCCACTTAATCTCTAAACGCCCCTCTTTTCCCTCCCCCCGAAACATAGAAGTGTGAATATTTATAACTTGGTGCATGCAAGGCATAACTTGTGAGCGTTTTTAATACATATATGTAGGCAAGTAGGTAGATATGCTGTTGAACAAGGGTCAGCATCTGAAAACATCATTTTGTGCTGCAAACATTTCTTACGAAGGCACTTTTAGCAGCAGGCATTTCCTACTTTTTTTAACCTTGATTTTGGAAATGCAGTAGAAGTTGAGACAGAAGCAACGAGTGATTTACAAGTGGCTTCTTCAAAAGAATTCCCAACAGAGATTACACAAAAAATATCATTTCAGCAACAATAACAAAAGACAGCGGAATAAAGGGAGTGCAGAAAGCCTGCTCTGTAACACATTACAAAAATTACATCGGGCTTCTCTTTGTGTATAAGCTTTGTGTATGAAACGAAAATACACGTTCCTTTTTAACTGTTTGACAAAGTTAGATTAGTTTCTTGGCGGACATTTTTGAAGAGTTTCATTTTTAAGGCTGACACAAATTTCGCAAGAGTAAACCTAAGAGCGTATTTCTGGATTAGAAAAAAAGCGAGACTGAAGTAGAAGAAAAAAATTTTAAAAAAGGCTATAAATGTTATTTAGGAACAGTTCCCTTTCCTAGTTGCAAAGTATCCTGGTATTTTACTACAGTGATTTACCATGAGGGTGATATTTTGAAATAGATTCTAAAACTCAGCATTTGTAAATCACAAGCTAAAATATTAAGTTAATACCTGGACAATTTGCGGTAATAATGAGGCCTAATGAGGTTGCCAGAAAGATAAAATGTTATTTACCAAAACACCTGATGGGATAATTTGACTTGCTGTGTTTTACTACTGATGATAAAAAGAATATTGATTGCAAATAAATCACCGTCTCTAAACGCTTGTAAACAATTTGCGTTTGCTCTGCCCAGATCAAAGTAAAACTTATGAGATAAAGTGTCTGCATATACATATTCTACAATGCATGGATCACTTTTCGTTCCAGAGTTTAAAGGCCCTTCTAACAGTTACAAGTTAATGTTTTATACTAGAATCTGAGTGTATGATTTGGGGGCGAGGAGCGGGGGCGGGGGGGGGGGGGGGGGGGGAAGATGACTTGTGTGTGGAAAATCTCTTACATTCTAAGTGTCTTCGTACTGAAGTTGTGCATTCATCTCTCCAGTCTCGTCTCACGCCAACTCCTTTTAAAGGCAGATCTGGGGCCAAAGAAGAATGCCCTGCATGCATTTGTAATATCCTCCTGGATATTTTGCAGATAAATGCGTTGTGCGCAGGCATTAGTTTGTAGCTGTGGTGTAGTACCTGCTTTCTCTGCCTGATTATTTCGAGGGCACAATAAATTGTCTCGCCGAGGCGAATGCGAAGTTGCTGCATTTCCATCGTTTGATTTGATTTGGTTTGCGGAGAAAATATGCATAATGTCTGGCAAAGCCCAGTTTAGCCCCTCTCTTTTCCCTTCCTTGCAAGAAGGGGGGATCATTTGGGAATACCTCTGTCTGATCTAAACGTGAAGACTCTGGAGCGGGGAGGGCCGAATTTGTCTGTGAAGACCCTTTGCACCGCTTAAAGGCGTATTGCGGCTCCCGGAGTAGCCTATTCAGGTCTGTTAGAGACGCTAACGAGATAATTGATGTGCTTTTTCCTCTCCGCTTGTCTGAATGTGTTGCAGGGCTCCCAGTACGAGTTGAAAGATAATCCGGGTGTCCACCCTGCTACCTTCGCTGCCCACACTGCCCCCGGCTATTATCCCTATGGACAGTTCCAGTACGGGGACCCAGGGCGGCCCAAAAACGCTACCCGGGAGAGCACCAGCACCCTCAAGGCCTGGCTCAACGAGCACCGCAAGAACCCCTACCCTACCAAGGGCGAAAAGATCATGTTGGCGATTATCACCAAGATGACCCTCACCCAGGTCTCCACTTGGTTCGCCAATGCCCGCCGGCGGCTCAAGAAGGAGAACAAGGTGACCTGGGGCTCCAGGAGTAAGGACCAAGAAGATGCAAACCTCTTCGGGAGTGACAATGAGGGGGACCCCGAGAAGAACGAAGACGATGAGGAAATCGACCTGGAGAGCATAGACATAGATAAAATTGATGAGAACGATGGGGAGCAGAGCAACGAGGAAGAGGAGGAGAAGCCTGAGCTCCTGCGACAAAGCAGTGAAGAGGAGCACTTGGAAAAGGAGAAGGATTTGGCACTGTCAGGCTCTGAAGGGCTGAAACCCAAAGACACGCTGGCCATGGTGAAGGAGGCCTCTGACAACAGCACACGAATCATCAGTCCCGGGGGACAGAACAATTTACAGATGCCATCTCACAGCAAACCCAAGATTTGGTCTTTGGCAGAGACAGCAACCAGCCCTGACGGTGCCCTGAAATCTTCTCCCCCTCCGCCCCCTCCTCCCCAGGTTAACCACACTTCTCCACAGATCCAGCACCCAGCTTTTCTCCCTAGCCATGGACTCTACACATGCCAAATTGGCAAATTTCACAACTGGACAAATGGGGCTTTCCTCACTCAGAGTTCCCTGCTAAATGTGAGGTCTTTTTTGGGAGTAAATCACCACCATGCTTCTCATCACAATCACCACCTCCAGGCCCAGCAACAATCTTCTGTTTTAACAGCAACCCTGGGAGCCCTAAGCAGTGAAAAACCTTCAGAGAGGACCAGTCCCAAACACATAGGTAATGAATGCATCAGGCATCCACCTCTTCCTCCAACCCCAACACATGCACATGAACTTCTCCTTGAGGAATGGTGTCAGATTCAGCCCTGGTGTAACTGATTGCTTTTAGCAGAGTTACAGTTTACCCTAAAGTTGTGGTCGGTTTTTTTTTTCTTTTTTCTTTTTTTTTTTTTTTCCTGGAGCATGTTGATTGCATGCATTAAGCCCATTTCATGTGGGCTATTACATTCTCATCCTATACGCCCATCAAGTAAGATGAGAATGCAGGAATAGCACTGTGAAACATTATTTGAGTTTCACTTTCCTTCCCTGCTTCTCGATCCCCATGTCCAAATAATTTCAATAATAGTCAAAAATATGGCAAGAAAGTCTTGCAACTCCTTAAATATTGAAAGTAGGGAATAGTGCTGTACCCCCCCCCCCCCCCCACCTATACCTCCACACATCTGAACAAGAGGGTGAGAGGGAGGTGTGTTCTCTGCACACTGTCCAGATTTTTATTGCTGTTATTCTAAAATGATTCTCCTGGTTTCGTGTTTTTTTTTTTTTTTTTTTTTTTTTTTTTTTTTTTTTTTTTTCCTGTCTCCTTCTAGAAAGAGAAAATGTACCAAGAACTGAATCCCCACCTCAGCCGCTAAAATCGCCCTTCCAGCCTGTCCGTGACAAGTGAGTTTGTTTGTTTGTTTTCACTGCAGGAATGTTACTTATGTGAAACAGAGTGTTTGAATAATAAAGACTAATTATAGCACCTAATCATCACCATAATAACACATACAGACAAGAACAACACAGAAGTTGCTGTAATCTTTTCAAAGTTGAGCTAAATTGCAATTGTGCATAGCCAGCCTGTAACTTTTCTGAAACTTAACAGACCTCAAAGATCTTGTGTTAATTACACCAGTGACAATGATTTCTGTGCAATTAACTAATACTAGGATGCTACAGCAATAGTCAGGGAATTATAGGAAAGGATTCTATCTTTTTTCTTTTTTTTATGAAAGATTGTTACATATTTTTTTTTCCCCCCCTCCCTTCCCCCCTGCAGCTCTTTGGCTCAGCAAGAGGGAACACCGAGAATTTTAGCAGCTCTCCCTTCCGCTTGATTACATGGTTTGGTGAAAAAATGTTGCAGAGACTGGTATTAAGGACAGAAAAAAAAAAAAAAAACCCAACAAAAAACCAACTATATAAACGACTCCCATCAATCTCTTTTTGCAATAAGGTGGTGCAAATCCATAAAAGCGATTACACAAATCTGTAGATGGATCTCCTTCTTCATTGTACCATTTCAGATCGTGTTATTCTAACCATTCTTGGATTATTTGTTTGGTAAATGTTTCCCATGTGTTTGTGTTTTTTCTGTATATAGAGTGATTTCAGATTGTAAATAACGCGTCAGCAAAACTTGTCTAAATCATATATTTTTGTCTAATAAACTAAATGAAATTATGACCTCTTTTCAGGTATGTATTCTGTTGCTGCAGATCTTATATTGCAAATCTATTCAGACATTTCTAATTTGTTTTCTAAAAAGTCAAGTCTTCTTGCTTTTGAGTAACTGAGACTTAAAACACCAAATCCAAGCTTTTCATAGCTCTTGTAGCTATTTTGTAGAAAACAAGCCGCGAGCTTCCTTTTTCATACACATAAACTTGAGAAGCTGAGTGAAGCTGGTTCTTGATTAGTAAAATTAAAGTTATTTTTTCAATTGCAATGAATCAGATGTGTTCTGTAGCATACATTTTCCGACCATAAATGGATCTGACTTCCACTTACATTATAATATACATTATTGAAAAAGAAAGGGACAAGTTTTCTCACAATTCCGTAGCATATAACTTTGCTGTCCAGATCAGTTCCTAATCTGGATCAAGAGCTCTGCTGCTTTGGTGTACATTCGGACCGAAGCCGGGGGAAAAAAAAAAAAAGTCTAGATTAAGAAATTGAATTACATTTAATGATTTGCGCTTTAAATAAACAGAGGAAATACAGAGGAAATACGACTGTGATTTTTCCCTGTGAGATTAAGCACAACGTTAGCAGGAAAAAAAAAAATGGCATCTCTTGAACTTCCCAGAAGAAAGTTCTGCGATTCAGATCTGTTGGTTAAAAAGAGACCGAGAGAGACAACTTATTGGTTTATAAACGCATTAATCTTCCAAAGACGGTCCGTTAAAATGTGTAATATTTTGAGTGTTTACTTTTTTTTTTTTCTTTTAAATGAGAACACTAAATGAGCATTGAGGTGCTAATAAGATACCAGATGGTTCTTGATGGTGGAAAATGGAAAGAAGCAGCTGGGAAAGTCATTAAGAAATAATGTGGTGACGCCCTATCCAAACTGAACCAACCTCAAATCAGGACTTGTCGGAAACAAGATGAGATTTTTCAAATGAAATATTAATAAAATTCTTGTCAGAGATCAGAATATTGATCTTGATTTAGTTGCAAAATCATCGCGAGCAAAGAGGGGTCTCGGTAAACTATCGCTTAGAGATGTGTTGACAAAGCAGTGGAGGTGATAGGCTTCTACTTTTTTGCCGTTTTCAGATGGATCAGAGAAACAGATCAGACGAAATAGATTTTGTGCGGGATATCTGAGGTGCTGTCTCTGAAAAGACACTAATTTTGTTATTCTGCGGCTCCCAGCGTAGCATCAATTAGTTTGCTTTCTGGCTTTTAGTTATTTTGCTTTTTCTAAATTACAGGGAGCCCTGCCTTGGTACAGGTTCCAGCAAAACGGTATATTACAGTTTTAACCAAACGATAGCAACTTAGCTTTCGGTGAGGGAAAGGGAGAGGGAAGACGCCTCTTGGGGATACAAAAAAAAAAAAAAAAAAGGAGAAACCCCACTTCATGCCTGTAAAGCCAAACGGCTCGTCAGGTCAGTGCTGGTGTAAACCTGACGGAATTGCTTCCTCTTTCCTACCAGTGGCAAAGGAATAGCGGCTGCCCCTCGCAGGCCCGGTTCCCAAATTCCTGGCGGGCGGCTCAGCCGGCCCCAAGCAACCCGGCGGTCCGGGGTGCCGCCGCCCCGGCCCCGGCCCCGCTGCGCCGCCCGCCCCTCTGCGGCAGGCGGGCCCCGCTCCTGCGGAAGGGGAGATGGCACGGAAAAAGCGCGCAGCGATGCTCTGCGAGGCGGAGCGAATGCGACGGTGCCAAATTGGCTCGGGAGCAGAGGAGCGGGGATCGCTCTGCGGCATGTTAACGTCAGAACGGACTTTAACCGAGTCCTTTGCGTTAACGCAAAGGAGTGTGAGCTGGTGCGGGTGTCCCTGTGGGTGCGCGCTCCCGCTCCCTGACAGCCAGCGGCGGGCAGCGCCGAGCCGAGGTGAGCGGTGCCGAGCGGAGCCGAGCGGCGGGGCGCGGGCCCGGCTTTGGGCAGGCTCGCAGCGCCCTCTGTGGGCTGCGGGCGGCGCCGTCCCCTCGCCCAGCACAGCGGCAGCCGGAGGTGCCGGCCCGCAGCTCTGCTCAGCCGGCGGTGGGGTGCGGGAGCTTGCCCGCCTTTAATTCAGCCGGAAAGCCAGCAACACCCTCCGCAGTGTCCTTCCAGTTGTGATTATGCTCCCGAGGGTGGTAATTCCCGCTAGCTATCTGGCTGGCAGTTTTCCGCCTTTGGAAGCCTCAGCATCTCTAGAGCAGACTCTAGTGCAGAACTTGATTTTTTTCCCATCTACTTGTCAGAATTTCCTACCCCCGTTCCTCCCCGTAATGCCAACAGTCGTGATGCTTCCCTCCCCAGCCAGTTGAGGGGGTTACGGCGAGGGTGAACGAAGCCCCGCGGGGTCAGCGCCGAGCCAGCACCGTCCGCCGCCTCTCCCCACCGCGGCCGGCGCGTTTGCCGAGAATGGGATGCAGCAGCCGGCTCCTGCCCCCTCCCCGGCTGGAGAAGGCGGGGGCGGCCCGGGAGCTGCGGGCCGGCGGCGGGACCAGCACGGCCGGGGCCGCGGGCTGCGTGCTCGGGCGCAGGGTACTTGCGCCGCTTCCAAAGTTTCTGGACAGGAGCGCAAGTGGTTTCCCCTTACCACACGGAAAGCGGGAAAGTAGCACGGCCAGCTGAGAAACGTGTTGTTCAAGTGAGAAAAGCTCTCGCCTGGGTGTTTGCCCAAGCGCCCAGCGGTCCCCGGAGACGGTGGCCTTCCTTAGCTGTCCCCCTGAAGGAGAGAGGTAATTGGGTTTGTCTCCCCCGCTAGCCACGCCGAGGTGGCCATTTCTCCCAGAGGAAGTTTCAGCGGGAGCGGACGTGTGCGGGCGGGCACCGCAGCATCGCAGCGAGCCCTCGGAGGCTGCCGCTGCGCCGCGGAGTGCGGTGCGGGGCCGGGCGGGATGCGCACACACCGCCCCGCCCGCCCCGCTCCCGGAGCCCCGCGCCAGTTTTAGGAAGGAGCGGGGCTCCATATTTCCTAGGTTTCGCTCGTCACGTGAGCCGTACTAGGAATGATCGTTTACGTCACCTCGTCAGGAAAATAATTTGTAGTTTTTCTGTCATATTTTCCATTTTCATTGAGATCCGCCCTGGCAGATGTACACCAGCAAATACCAGAGTGTAGGGAGAATAATAAAGGCGAAGCTTAAGCTAAACGATTTGCCTTAATTGGGAATGCTTCGAGCTGATAAGAGTAAATTGGAAAGTCCTAGTTTCCTGCCGCCTTTTTTTTTTTTTTTTTTTTTTTTTTTTTTTTTTAGGAGATGACGGTACCCGAACCTGATAAATAAAGTCAATAGGAAAAATTGCATTGATTCGGATGGGAGCTACATCGAGTAATACTTCTTTCAGAACAACAACCGAGCGCCAAGATACATTTTCGTGCTATTTAATAGGGTGGCAGAAAATATTCTTCATACGTGTTTGCATAATCCTCCCCCAGTAAAAATTGTCACCCTGTCTTGTTTCTGTTATTATTTACTTAGCATTAGCAGAAGAATGGCAGAAATCTGCGAAGAAAGAACACTGGAAAGCTGATATAATCTCGAGTTCAGCAAACTCCAAAATTAGCAGTTGCCAGAAAACACTAAAAGCAAACGGCAGCTTTACGGGGATTTGGCTTTGTCACAGAGGAGACGGTAGTTATGAAACGTGCTCATTGGTATGCATGCCTCATTTTTTATTCTTTTTCTATTTTAATCTGTAAAAGAAGTCTAATTATAACTAGGAAAATAAAAAAAGTCCGGAGAAAGGGAACGAGAAAATTAGTAGGGTGGATATGCTTGTTCCTATGATTGCTATCGTTCCCGGCTCTTGTCATCCCTTTTTGTTGCTTCGGTTGAGTTTTTGACGCGCTGGCTCCGAAACTCGCGCAGCCCAGCAGCCATGCGGGCGCTGCGGGCGCTGCGGCGGGGGCGCGCTCCGGGCCGCGCCTGCCGGGTCGCGCCGGCAGCCCCGCGCCAGCCCTCACCGCGGGGCTCGTTGCATCTCCCGGTAACTTTCATTGTGTGACCACGTTCCCCCAGCTCCCCCCCGCTTTTTTTTTTTTTTTTTTTCCATGGGCGCCGATCAATTATTCACAAGCACATTTATCTCCCCTGCAATATGGAGAATTCATATTCATATCTCTGTTTTAGTGGCCTGACACTGATTAATGTAATATGCACCGCAGCTCCGAGCGCAGCCCTGCTCTATGAATCATGCACTATAAAGTTTCAATCGTCCTTGTAGATGAGACTATTACAAAGAGCGCAGAGCGGCGGGGGCGGGGAGGCGGGGGCCGGCACGAGAGATGGCTCTTGGCCGCTCCCGGCCACCGGCCCCGCGTTAAACAGGTTCCTGTTGGAATAACGCGGCGACTGATGGGGGGCAATGGAGGTTCCGCGCTAATGCCGCCCGGGGGGACTCCCGCAGATGCGGCTCTCCTGCTCCTGCCAGCGCCGGCCGGCCCGCCGGCCTGGCCCCGGGGAACGGGCTGCCCCGGCCCTGCCTCGAACCCCGGTGCCCCACGGCCAGGGAGAGGAGGGAAGGGCGGCGCTGGGCCGCCTCGCCTTTGAGGTGAAGTGGGCTGCTCGGTGCCCGCCATGTCGGGCGGGCCCCTCGGGGCGGGGAGGGGGCCCAGGCTGACCTGCGGCGGGCCCTGCCGCCCTACCGGGCCCAGCCCCGCTGGCAGGCCCGGGCACTGCGGGGTGGCCGGGCTCCTGCACTGCGGCTGGGGCAGGAAGGTGGTAGAGTAGTACCTCGATGGCCTGGCTAGTTGCAATGTTAGGTATTTTAATTTTTTTTTATTTTATTTTTTTCGATTCCCAAATAGCCTTAAAAGGTGAGGTGTAAAGAATGGCCGGGGCTGGCAGAGGCACACGGGGCAGGCTGTCGGGAAGGGCTGATGGCTAAAGTGTTCTGTGAAAGGGAGCCTCAAAACACGGGCCCCGGCACTCTTCTCTTTTCCCCTGCCTCTGGCTCAATTCAGAGGTGAGGCCCCCTGCCATGTCAACGACCACCCCACGCCTAAGTCCTGTGTCTGGCGCTGGCCACCTCCTTGGTGGACGGTGGGGCACCCCAGGCCCTCATGTGTCACCCGCAGGCCCTGAAGCACAGCTGCCCACCATGGGTCAGGTGGCTGCAGCCTAAACCAGCTGGGGCAGGTCCCCGCTGGCCTGTGGGAAGCGGGGGACAGACAAGGAGCGATGCCATGCAGGATGGCAGGTACCCCTCTCCTGGGAAGGGCTGTGGGGGCGGCCAGCAGGGCCTGCGCCTGCCACCAGCTCCGTGGGGGCTGCAGCAAGGAGGGACATGGGGCCCGATTCCAGGCTTTGAGCCACCAAGTTTTACATTTCAGCAGTAAATCTTACCTGGGACTAACAAATCAAGTAATACACTGGAACATGTAATAAACATGGCCTGCGTGGCATGTTTTCCAGTGAAAAGTTACAGGAACGGCTCCTGGCGAGGTTGGTGTTCCCCATTGTGCAGTGCCCCCATGCAGTGCCGTTCATAGCTTGCCCGTAAAACCAGCCATGTGGACAGGAATCGCTGGAAGTACTAGGAGACTGAAAACCCCATAGAAATAGGTATTCAAAATTTAAGACTTCGAAAATATGAGCTCTTAAAACTAAACAATGTACTTCTGTGAGGCATTAATTTACTCAAGTCCCGTCACCATTATTATTAGTTTTGGCTTCTCTTTTGTGTGTGTGAAGAGAATGCATGCATGGATGTTTGTAAAAAAAGTGGAAAGAAATACGTCTTTTATCTGCTTTTACTTACTTTAATTAGAATTACAGACATCCTTCATGTCTGATACCCAAACTTGTTTTCCAGCATGTTCCTTGGGAGTCAGGCTAATTCAAAAATGCAAACGCAGGGCGCGCACCAAGTCCGGGTAGTGCCTCTCCTGAGAGAATAGAAAGCACTGCATAAACTCTGTGCAGAATTAAAGGCGAGTTTAAAAAGTAACATTTATTTTTATTCCAGATTTATGGCTGACCCTTAGATAATTAAAGGTTTTATTTTGAGCTGTTGGCCCCACACAATACATTGTCCTTTGTTGCTGTGCAAGTAGCGCTTTCCCTGTGCTGCCTACGGTTCAAAAACAATGAAGCAATCCATTTATTTTGTTGGTCAATTGTAGCACAAAGTGAGGTGGTCAGTGTGGAAAGTTTATCACTGTCTTGTCCCTTTGGAGGAGGCAGAGCATTCACACACCCTCTGCCCCAGTACACAAATGTCAGTCTTTTTGCGGGCTGCTGTTTTCCTTTTGAAGATGCCGATGGTGTCTCTGATCCACTAATCCATTTATCCAGTTTCATGAGTGCATTGGCTGAATAAGCTCACAATAGCCTTGCCCAGCTGGAAACAAGAAGTCAGTGAGTGTAGCCGGCACACCCACCAATGCCTGATACCACTCTTGGATGAGGCTTGAGTGCTTGTCTCAAAACTTTCTCCCCCATCCCAACCCCAACACCCCTCTTAGAACCGCCAGCCTGCCGCAATGTGCCCAGCGCTGCGACCCTCCCCTCCCTGAGAACAGAAGTATTTTTAGCACCATCTATAGCGTGCTACAGGGGTGTATTATTTTCATGATATTCAGTTGTGTCAATGAGGGTTGAAGCCTGCTTGAGGGAAAAAAAATGCCTCTGGAAATTTGCAAACAAGTGCACATTAAAGAAACTGGTCAGTTGCTGCCAAGGGGGAGGGGGCATACGAGAGGCAGCGGGCAATGGGCTTCCATTTGTGTTTGGTGCTGTGCTGTTACTTGCTAGCTTTTTATTACATTTTAAATATATGTTTAATTACCAGTGTTATTGGTAATAACAGTATGTTTGAAAATATTAAATACATTTGTGAGCTTGTGTGAAAAAGAAGTTAAAAGGTGTTCGGTGCACAGAATGTTAAAAAGATCTCACAATGAAGTGATTAACATTTTTATGAATAAAATTAATCACGCATTAACTCTGTAGCTCAATACATCTGAATGCCAAATGTTGCACAGCAGCCCTTTCCCCTAAACCCATTTTGGACGCAGTATTGACCCACATCAAACACTCATCTATTAGTAATGGCAGTGTAGTTATGAGAAGATATTTTAATAATGTACATTTACATTTGAGGCAAGCAAATAAAAGGGAGAAAATAAATTGGGGGTATTTTGTCAGGTTTTGTGAGGACTGGTAGGCACATGAAATACATTAGGAAGCAGTCAATAGGGGCAACTGTTTGGAGAAAAAAGAAGTTTATGTGGTGCTCACAGAAGCAAACAGCAAAGTCACTCTAGTAAACAGATTCCAGTAGATTGCACTTAGCTCTCCTTGGCTCTTACTAGCGTGCTCATTGTTCTGGGCAAAGCTTATTAGGTTTTAAGATGGGAGCTTACCATTATTAAAATATCCTCTGTGTCAGATAATAAAATGTGATCTCCCTCTCTTTTTCTCTCTTGCTCTCTTCCTCTGTGTGTGTGTATATGTGCGCGCGCGCGCGTGTGTGTTTTCTAATCTCTTGCCACTGTGGTTTTGGGATTATTCCAGCAGGCTGTACAAAGGGAAGCAAAGGCATCTGAAGTGTCACTCTACAGCTGTGGCAAAGTAACAGAATTTCCATTTTGTTGATGCTCCCAGCACATGTGTGCAGCAGAAGGTGATATCAAAGGAGCCGTTCTTCCTCAGTTCTGCACATTATTTTTCACTGCTGTGGCGAATCTCTCTGAGCTCCGTGAACCAATAAAACAACGGTCCCTGTTTGAGTTGATATATTAATATTTACTGAGGATTTGCAAGGTCGGGGCTAAATGTCAGCAGATTGCTGGGGCAGTACTGTGGGGAATAATTAAACAAATCTCACAGCAGTTCAGCCTCCTAACATCTTTATTAATTTTTTTTTTTCCTCCTGAAACAGTAC
Organism: Falco punctatus; assembly: GCF_963210335.1. Lineage (NCBI taxonomy): Eukaryota > Metazoa > Chordata > Aves > Falconiformes > Falconidae > Falco > Falco punctatus. The sequence goes on along the minus strand of NC_137582.1, from coordinate 73,610,385 downwards.
ACTGAAACGTTGCTTTTTCAACCTTAGTGAAGGTTTGCAAAAAGTTTGATAATAAAATCCTGGGTTGGAAGTATTTGGTTTTGACAGCTTCTTGGCCCACTCGCCTGCAGATCTAAGTTGGTTGTGAAGGCTATGATGTGTGAATTATCACCAGGCTGCTGGGATTCTCACCTGCCCCTCCATCAAATTCGTCTTGACCATTCTGCCAAGTACAATGATATTGCTGCTATAAACAGAGACCCAAATTGGTTTCATTAAGTAGTGGGTCCACTTCTCTAAGGGAAGAAACTGGAGGACCTCAGTTCAGTATGCATGTCTCCCTTAACATGATTGTAGCATGCACTTTAGTACAACTTAGACAATTCTCTTTAATAAGCTTCATAATTAGTGTTGGGATGCCTCATTACAAGTCATTGCCTGTAGCAGTCCTAGGCCAAACAGTCCTTCTCAATCTGATTTATTTTATTATTTTTTTTTTTATCAGGCAGCAGGAGCTGTCTAGAGCTTTTTGTTTGGATAATGGAGACTTGCATTAAGCCCCCAGTGTAAAAATACCACAAGGAAATTAATTGCTTCTGTGCAGATTCACCACAGATGTGTCCTGTTATGGGGAATGGTATATTTCTGACATTGCTATACTGCAGTGTGCTGGGGAAAAAAAAAATATTCTGGAAAATCTACAAATGCAAACATATTAGCGTTCATATAGATTCCTTATGTTGTAACTGAAAACAAGGAGATTTTTAAAGCATGGCAGAGCCTTCAAGCCTTTTTTGAAATGAAGTGGATATTTTTTCTGTTGTTTTTTTTTTTTTTTTTTTTTAAATACTCAAAACCCACTAATAAAATACACATGGCCACGTATTCTGTTTGGTACTGGCTGATAAATGTGCTACTTAAAATAACACACACGAGGAGTGCGGTGACTCAACGCAATAAGAAGGCTGACACACAAAGCCGCCCTCAAGGTCAGTGGTTTGTTATCTATCACTGTTGGTCAGGTTGTGAATCACAGCTGCAAGTTTCAGCAAGTTAAGGGGAGGAGGAGCATTTAGAGTGCTTGCCCTGTGGAAAAGAAAAGCTGAGCTGGTGGTTTGTTAGCCGCCTCTGAACATCACCCTGCAGCTTCTGGGTAATGCCCATTCCCCTGTCATTAAAGCAAAGCTGGAAAGTGCCTTGATCCAGATACAAGTGCTTTGATTTACTTGTTAGAATTCAGGTGGAAGGGTTTAGAGTTAGCAAGTCCACCACTGCAGAGCCTTGTCGCACTGCCCTCTCGTTATTTATATCGATTTCTTTCATCTCAATCCTTGTAAACTTCAGTTTTGACTTTGGGCTGATCCCTCTGATACAGTTGCATTTGTCTAGTGACATATCTATTGATAATTGAATACTAAAAATTCACCTCACAACAGTTACAGGAATGAAGACTTATTTAGAATAACATAATGTAGGAGCTGTGGTGTTGGAAACAACTATTTGCATTCTTCTTGTGTGATTGTAACAGGGACCCCTCCATCTATTAATTCTAGGTGCTGCAAAATGAAAAAAAGCCCCAACAAAGAAAGAAATGTCTCTTCCTGAAATTCAGGATGTTGCCTGTCTAAAAATACAGTAGCAGAAGTAATAAAACTGCTCTAGTAATTAACCTCTTAGATCTGATTTTCTAAGTATATGCAAGATGAAAAATTCACAGGCAACTGAAATTTCTGTCATAAGGCCCACTGAATTTATATACAGGAAACACTTCACAGGCCTTAATAAATGTATCTGATAAGCTTGATTTCAAGAAAATCCGTACATTAACTGCAAGCAACAGTGGGAACATGTAAGTTATGTAAAAAGATCAGATCAATGTTCAGTTTTACTATGCTGCACTTCATAGGATCTTACCAGCTGTTTCAGAGCAAAGGTCAAGATAAACTGCATAGACTACTACACAAAGCCTTGCTTTTACAGTAAGTTGTTCCCCCCCTCCCTTTTTTTGTTGTTTTCATCCATCAGCTTTTGGTTCTATTACGATACTAACACTTTGCTCAAATATATGCATTTTACTTATTTTTAGGCTGCCAAAGAGGAAACAGCTCAGACTTACAGTCCCAGGTGAAGTGGTTATTATTTATCTGTGCCATGCAATAGCAGTACCTGATATCCTCTTAAAAAATGGTTCTGTATAACATAGAAGAAACCCCCTGCCCTAGAACAGGTGAAATTGTACTAGCTGAGATCTGCACAGTGTAACAGCAGCACTGCCTCTGTGAGACCCGTGGTGGACGGAGGTGCAATAGAGAACTGGTTTCTCCAAGTTACCTGCTTTGTTTATGGCAGACATGAGAACCTGAGTCTGAGAATTAGGTTTTCATTTGACACTTAGGTGTAACGGGATGTTTCAAAGATCCACAGTGACTGCAGGTTGGTGGCAGAGCCAGAACTGGTGCTGTTAAACTGCATCCACAGCCTCATAGCGTATTTACTACAGTGTCATCAACTCCCCTGATGTCAGTGGAAACATTTTGACTCTCATGCCTGAATTTACACACTGAAATCCGTACTTAGTTAAGCAAGTGAAAGCAATCTGATATTTACAAATCATGCTTATTTTTGCTGGAGTCATCAGAGCACCTTGCTCTGGAAAAGGTTACAATTGTAAAGAAGGCCTTCAGATCAAAGTTGGTTGTTGTTTATTTTTACCTAAAAAAATATTTAACATTACATTTCAGTGGTTAAAAATTGATTGAGGAACCTACTTTTGGTCTCTTCGGTTTGACAAACATGGTATATTTAGAGAAATAATCAAACCTAAAAAATGAGGTAATGTTTGGGAAAATTGCTTTATAAACAGGGTTTTTTATGTACAAATCTCTAAAAATGCCAGTCAAAGCCTTCCAGTTTTTGTATAAAAGGATAAATAATTTATAATTTCACATGTAAATCTATATGTAAAATAAGAACATTAAAAAAATTGGAAAGTAGTTTTAAAATAGATGGTAAATCCTGAAAAATACTGTTTTGCAAAGTGAGGTTATAAGTCTATATATGTGGTTCTCCTATACACAGAGAGGAAAAGTGGAAATGGATACTTCCTTCATCTGAGACAGGTATGGTTTAGGTTATGTGAGGGAGCAAACTTACGAGGATGTATATAGCAAAATGCTTCACTGCTTCTCTGAATGTCAGCAGTTTGGAATCTGTCTGAGAATATGAATTAAATAATACTGATAAAAGCCACAAAGCACAAAGTTTTTACGAGAAGGAGATTTTAAGAACAAAAGAGAACAAAATGGTGTCATTTTGAAAGAGGGTGGGATACAATGAAGCGAGTAGTGGTGATGGTGCCTCTGGCAGAATTAAAATACAGACTAGCATACTAACAGAAGAGATTAATACCTTTCGAGGGGAATGGGATATGGAGGTGTACAACCTGCGTGTCTCCTGTGGCTTGCTTTCCAGAACCTTGAGGGGATAGTGATGCTTTAATTCAGCGTCTCCCTTTGGAGACGAGCAACTTGAGGGAACATATAAATTCCTTCTCAAGTTACATTTTCTCTGTAGTGATCTTCTTACTAACTTTACAAGAAATGAAAGCAGTAGAACAGAGAAGGAAGCGGAAACCAACTCATGTCACCAACTACTTTTTAAAAAATTTATATGGCCTTCTACTATTGTATATGTGTGTGCATGTGCATGTTTGAGAGTGAAGAAATTATTCCCCCAGGCCTTGCTCATAAGGGCTGCTTTGTGAATATAAGTGATTACATGTGGACAAGAGGTAAGAGGAGATGATTTACTGTGAACACAGGAAATTTGTATACTTCTGGTAATCTGTGGTAAATCCGCCAGGAAGCTAACGAAGTCTGATCTTGTCTTACATTTTATGCGACTGTTATCTGGGTATGAGGATGCTCTCAGAAGGAGTGTGAAAGCTAAGTTGTTGAGCTCCTTGAAATGCCCGAACATGTGGCTGTCTTAGGCACAAGTGCTATGGTCTGCCTAGGCCCTCCCTTACCAACTTATGAAAGGTATATGGAGGATCAGAAAAGCATAACAGAAGTGCTGTTCTTACCAACAAATTTGTTCCTCTCGACTGCTTTTCTATTGTAAGTGGTGTGTGTGTGTTCTTAGTCTCACTAGGCTATTAGTTTTGACTTCCCCATTCCCCGCCCCCCCCCCCCCCCCCCCAATATTTGAGCCTATCTACATTTGTTTGATAGCCTCTTATCAACTTTGAGAAACTGAATCAGTTTTTTCACACCTCTGTGGAAAGCACCCTTTGATCGTACATGATATCCATGCCCACAGTGCAGGTCTTTTGGGTCTTGAGGATGATCACCAATATAAAATGCAAGGGTTCTCACTTGCATCACTGGCAAGCGGCTCTTCACTTTGGAGCCAAAATCTGCTCAGTTTCTCCTGACACTAAGCAATCATAGCTCTGGGCTTATTGACCATGGATGTGGCTTTAGTCAGTTGCTCCTGGAATGGAAGAACTGTGGCTGAACGCTTGTGTACGTGTTCATTGGTCATCTTCATCACCCTTTTTCAGAGCCTTTTCCTGGCTTCAAGACTTTTATGTTGGTTCTCTTATTCTTCATCCTCCCTTTCAAATAATATTCTTTTCTTTGCTTCTCCTCTGTACCCTCTCAGAAGATAGGAGGCTTTTCCTTGGTTGCTGTAAGAACAGGCTGCTGTCATAACACAGCCTGACCATTCTGTTTTCCACACCAGACTTCCATGTCTGCCTGCCTCTACCCTCCCTTTCTTCTCCAAAATGAAAACATTCTCTGCCCCCCTTACTTGAAAAAATGACACTTTTAAAATTCTGAAACTACAAGGAAAAAAAATAAAAGTTCCACATGAGTAGCAGTCTCCATCATTCCTTTACATCAGAAAACATACCCTCAACTCACTCTTGAGGGTGTACAGATGCCATTTTACTGCACTTTTGGGAGACGGTGAACATGGTATGGTGCTCCCAAACCATCACGACAAATATCACAGCCTGTTGTATTGGCCAGTCTTCTGCTAGTCTTGATCCAAGCAGAGGAATACAAGAAAACTGCTGTTGTCCCTAACAGAAGCTGCTCCTTACATCAGCTTCAAAGGATGGCAGAAAAATGCTGGCTGTGTACCTCCTAGTCAGAAGCACGATCTCTCATATCCCTGATCCCAGGGAGAACTTGCACTTGACAGTCATCTTTTTTAAACCTTTCATTGGAATGATATTTGTGTCTCCAAGGTCTTCTGTAAGAGACCATCAGTCCATACCTGAATGTGCAGAGGTTCTCATCTGGGATCAGAGCATGTGCATGCAGATTGTAGGGAAGACAGGGAAACCAGCAGTAGAGCTAAGGGTAGTCCCAAAGGACCTCAAGCCCAGAGAACAAACATGTGTTGGAAAGTTCAAAAATATTTTATTGTTGTCAAATGTGTAAACCTGATATGCAATTCTAACCAGATCAGCTTTGGGCTGTTTGCCCAGCTATTCATAAGAAAGTGTCCAGAGTGGATAAGATTTTGAGATTCTGCTGGGACACAGCTCTTGATCTCGTTATTTTTTGTTGTGTTTGATAATACACAGTTCTCTGCCAGAGAGAATTCTGGGCTTGCATCCATGTTCATCCTCATGTTCAGGCAGCAGGGATAGGACTAGTTAAGGACTAAGTGTATTATATGTAAATCAAGAGTCCCTCTGAGTGACAGAGAAATTGTGTGAAGTCTGGTCTGAAAGTGATCTCCATCCTTCCCTCTGCCTCCTCTTTGAAAGAATGAATGCAGTCTTGGGATTTTCTACTGTAAATCTCCCTTAACGATTTGATTGTCTTGCTTCCTAGAGACATTGAGGAACTTCCTTGGAAAGTTCTGAAATGGAGTTTGTAGAGTAGGGAATCAGCACAAGACAATTGTTTGTCCTCATCTGGTGTAGGATAGTCTGAATATCCCAGTATGGGTTTTTCAGATGACTGTAGGTGTAACTGTACTCTACACAGTGTGAGAGAATAACTGATCTCTGACTTGTGAGTAGTGCTCACTGATATGTGGAGGATGAGTAACTCATAGGTGCGTGAGGGAAGAGGTTTGGTGCTGGGCAGTGAATATCTTTGGGATAATTTTCACTACCCCTAGGCAGTGATTCCAAACAAACTGAAGGGGTTGCCTTGCTTAGTTAGAAGTCCCTACAAAGCAAATGGCAGGAAGAAGTCACTCAGGCTTATGTGCACAGCAGATGTTTTGATGTCTGTCACTCTGGAAGTATCCTTCTTAAGAGATATTGTCTTCTGTCCCATTTTTCTCCTTTATGTTTTGAGCTACTAGTTTGGAGATCTGCCTCCCCATCTTCCATTCTGAGAATAGAATGAGCTGCACAGTAGTCTTTATAATAGACCTCCTTATATGCAGCCCCCTTCCAAGCAGAGTTACTGACTTTGGCTTGTAAAGCTGCATCAGATTTTCTTCTTTAATATGTCACTGCTTTCCTCTCTGCATTAAGTTGACTTGGTCCAAATTGTCAGTGCTCTCTGTAGAGTTAGAATTTGCTACACCAGACTTTCCCAGACCATGCTCCTAAATGAACTCTGTCCAGATTTTCTCCTGATTTGGTGATTTTTCAGAGGTAGCATGCTATCATTTGCTTGGGTGCCATACTTAGAATTGAGGCCTATGTGTGCCATACCTTTTTGAAGAGAGACATTCTGTGTGATGAAAGGAGGAACAGGCTCATAGCTTGAAGATATCATGCTACAAAGTCTTGTGAGAGAGGTGTGGGTAGACTTAGGTTATTCAGGAGAGGCACTACAGAGCACAGGTATTGAGGCTGTATGTGGGTATATACTGGAGGTGCTGGACACTTGCATGGTTCTCTCCCACCCATTTCCCTGTTCAAGTGACAACATGCCTACCATGCCCCAGAGAACATTTCAAAAGTAGATGGAAGCAGTAAGAAATTTGCCCAGGTCAAATTCGACCTCAGGGATGCCAACAGAACCAAATTCCAACAGGGCAGTGCAGACATGGCTTTCCAGACTGATGTCTCCACTGTAGTAAGAATAATTAATATTTTGACTAAAAAAGAAGGCATAGAAAGACTTCCAAAACTATTTGTGCAAGTTTTTGGAAAGTTAACTGTTCAAGAAGATTCCTTCTCTTGAGAGATACCATTTGAATAGATCCTGTCATCTCAAGTGTCATTCATTCATGTACAGATAGTGTTCATGGAAATAGTAAACTCTATTTTAGGTTCATAGAACCTCATAAGTACACCCAGCTTTATTGCAACAGCTGAAAGACATTCAGTGGTATCCTAATGTGCAAGACTTAACATTTTATCTATTTTGTTTGGTGTGCCTTCTTTAATCACGCAAGTAACATGTCAAATACAGGAAGCATCACTGACTTCCAGGTGTACTCACAGGAGTTTGAGTAAAAAAGTCGATCCTAGTATGTTCTCAGGAACATACCTTGCTATTCTAACTTTCATTATAGAAACATTCTTATATAACTGTTATATTTTAAGATGGATGAATGAGAATTTTTAGGTGATTGATGAGAATGTGTGCAGATAAAGAGCACATTTTCCATTCATCTGAGAGGGGATTTGTGTTTTACCACTTTAGAAATCATGTTTTGTAACTTTTTTGGACAACTGCTATCACTGGTCACAATGATGTTCTATATATTTCAGGCTACAGGCAGAGCTTGTAAGAATCTTAATTACGTGATATATTAATGTTATATTGATTATGTTATTGCCTGTATATCCTGTTGCTTAATAAAGCTGTAGTCATTTTGCAATAAAGTTGTGTTTGCAGTCAATTAATGGCTGTCTGGGGGCAATGGACAAAGTAGTAGGGATATTGGTGTAAAGTGGAAAGCATGATACTGGAACTTCCAGTATAAAACTAGGAAATACTAATGCTTGAATTGAATGAAAGAGAAAATGTATATTTAGCCCCTGTTCAGTACACTGGTTCACAGTTTTCTTTTAGGTCCAACAGAAAAAGCAGCATTGTGCAAAGCATCTGCACATGAATACAGGGCAGGATAATATTTGATTTAAAAATACAAGTAAACGATAACTGCCAATATTGAGACCATGTGAAGGCAAAGGAACAAAGCATACTTTCATTGCTAATCATGTTAACATCAAAGTTTGAATAGTGCATTCGCCTATTCAGAGGAAATGCCATCACACTTCTGACGATCACATCTGCCACTAATATCATCCGGCATGTGGTCAGGTCTCTGTTCTGACTTTTATCTCTCTACCAAAATTTCATGTCTTGATTTTAACATCTGATGCTAAATTCAGGTCACTACAAAATAAGTATAACTTTTATTTCTTTTCCACGTTCATGATGTGTTCAACAGATACATTTTAAAATCAGTATGTAACATGAAATAAATACTAATCTTTTTTTTGTCAAAGCCTTTTCTGGTTTTAGAAGGTGGGGTTTTTGGGGTGTTGGTGTTGGGTTTGTTGGTTTTTATTTTGTATTTTTTTTTCCTCAAGTTGTCTTAGAAATCATTGTGTTAGACCTGTAGGAAATGCAGAGATCTGATTTATCACTACAATATTCTTTCGTGCCAGAAATCAATGAAGTTTCATCTGTCTGAAACTGGAGTAGTGCACTCACACTCCATACATTTTTAACCCAGAGGCTTTCAGGTCTTGATTCTAGAGAGTATGAAAGCCTGACATTTTACTTCCTTTGCAATTTTATTTTGCTAACATATATCTGGCTAAATATATGTTGATGGCAACGCCATTTAAACATGTTTGATAATTTGTAACAATTACTTTTTAACTATGTCCCTAATGTTAAAGATTTCTTGCTTTTGCTGAGGGCATAAACTACAGACCTCTCCCCCTTACCTTCAAGATGTTTCAATGGAGAGAAAATGTTTCCACAGACACATTTCAGTACACCTCTGAAGACCTGTATTCTCAATGGCATTAAAAATAGGGCTTTACAGATGCTACCTAAATAGGGAGGAAGTGAGTTCCCTGCTTTTAAAATTGTGGTGGGACTATTCAGAGATTTCTGAGCATATGAAGCAAAGGTGTATATTGACGGTTTTTCCTTTATGTGCCAACATAGCACTCATCTTTAGGCTGGAAAGTAATAAATTTTGATTTCAAACCTGAAGAAATTCAGTCTGATAATGAAGTGGAAGAATAGGGAATACTGTGTTTCTTTATACAGCAAAGAAATCCTTCCAGTTATCCCAATGCAATATTAAGCATATTTCTCTTTTGGCCCTGCAAGAGGTTCCTTAGTTGAAATCTAACAACCCTCTACTGCTTTTCAAAGCAGAGAAAGAAGTTTAGCATATGGGTCAACATTTTCTTAAGAGTAAGAACTGATTGTAATGAACAAAGGCTATGTATATTTTAGTTTTGTTAATGGTACACTGTTTCGTAACTCTACCTTCACAATCACTGTATTATTAGCTGGAATAACTACAAAGAGCTGTGGGAACTCTTTGAGAATAAAAAATGCACTATAACACTGTCATTGAGTCCTTGTTGCTTCTTGAATTAAATTTGGTCTTCTTTTCAGGTCTTTTACCATGTCTTCTTTGGCAACCTTTTATGTTGTCCCCCTTGTTCTTCCTTCCCTTCCCTTCATTTTCCATGCAGCTGCACAGCCAGCCATACAAATACATGGCTCACAGAAAACAAGCACTCCCAATAATGGATACTTTTTGTCATTCAGACAAAATTTGTTAAAAACAACAAAGCAAAATATTTTCAAAATCTGTGGGTTCCCCTCCCACCCCTCCACCTCCCAGGTACATCAAATACATAATGTACAAAGTTTTAGTAGTTCCTTTTTCATCTGCTTTACATACCAGTGGGTAGCTCACACACATAAAGAGATGTCTTTTTCTATAGAACTAAAACCAGTGAATATAAAAATAATATCTAAACAATGCTAGTTGCTAGCTGCAACACATTCAACAGTGCTACTAGACGAATGTCTGACATGTAACTAATTTGATGTAGATGGTAATACCTTGGTTTTCTATTAACATAGAAGAGCTACTTCTTGATGTAAGCTTAGCCAAGGTAGTTTTAGTAAAAAATATATCTCAATTCTATCAAAAAGCAAGCTGGAGTGCTATCGACAACCACCTACTTACACTGACTAAAAGGTCAGATAATAGAACGACAGTTTCATTTGCCAAAAGTTACAGTAGTACCCTCTTATTTAAACTCTTTTCAAATCCTCTTATTTAACCTCTATGGCTATAAATAAAAGTATAACTATAATCATTAAGGTAGTAGTATATTTCTGCTATTTCTGTTGTGACAAATATATTATCAAAGTTTCATTGTGCGTTTATGTGAAAGTGATTTTTCAAGCTTCTGCTTCTTAGTAATGGTGGAAATTACAGTGTTACACTTCTACATAATTTTAAACACAATTCTGTGAAGTTTTTTTTTTTTAAAGTCCAAGTTTTGGTGGATTACTCCTTTTAAGTGGTTAAGTAAACAGTGTAGTATATCAATTTAGAAAATATTCTCATTTATTGCAATTCATTAAGATTAACTTTCATTATTACCTGTAATTTTACATGAAGCAGACTAATATTATCCAACATTAATTTCAAGAAGTCTCTGCCATTGATATAAAATATATATCAATAATATTTTTGGTGATTATGGTTGTAAGTAATATTACTAGGTAAATGTAATATGAGAAAAATGGCTTATAATTTTGATCTTGTGTTATGTTGTGGGTTTTATAAATTACCTGTCCAAAATGACAGAGGTCTTGATCATGAGTGATCAATATTTGTCTTATCAATAAAAAGCATGCTAAATAGACACTAATAAATTAAAAAATGAAGGGGATAAATGTTAAAAGTAGAACAATAAAAATGTAATTGTAAAACATATTTTACTTCAGTGTCATCTTTTCAACCTCACCCAGAGATCTTGAAATATGTATGGCACAAGTACTCTTTCTGATTAATTCTAAATGTTAATAAGAAACTTATATTTACTGACATTTCCTGTTTTCTCTTTGTAAACTCATCAAGTGTGAGAGAATGACAATGAACAAGAAATGTATGTGCAAACTTTCCCATTGAACTGGGATGAAAGTTATCTTGGCATACTGAACAGTTTCCAGCCATTCCTGGAGAAGCCACCCACCTCCATCTTCACTGGAAGAATTCAAATCCTGAAGGCAGTAAACAGAGGTACAGTATCTCCCAATAGCTGCCTGATGTCACCATTACCCACCTGACAGCCCATACTGCGTGACCCGTTGCACCCTAGGCCTTAAAAGAATTTCACCTGCATGAATGGTCCTTCAAGTCACTGACTGTGTCATCCCTGTGATCATTGAGGGGTTTTGGAGCAGGCAGGGGTGTAAGGATGAGAAGGGGAGTTATTACCAGCTCTTCAAAGCATGAAGGACTTTTCGTCTACCTTTTGAAGAAACAACATTTCCCCAGAGCTCAGTCCAGCTTGGGAAAGATTGACACAAGCCTGCCTCATCAACCAAGTCCTGATGAGAAGCGGCTGTACCAGCTGCACCAGCAGTGGGAGAAACACCCCTGAGATGCAGGAATAGGCATCCACTGCTTCTTGGAAAAGTGATTCCTGCCCCTCTACTTGTGTAGCCTGGATAAACTGGAGGGACAAAGACTAAAAAAGGAAGGATATGGAGAGGCAGGGCAAGAAATAAACAGGAGGGGAATACGTGGGACAAAACAGTTTTGCTTTCCCAAGTGACTGGGGTCCCAGACCACTGGAGATTGAGATAACATTGAAGAGGAGATGGTGAGGGACTAGCAGGAGGTGCAACCACTGCCTATATACATGGCCCTGGCTGAGATTCCTGAAGAAAGGCCAAATTCATTGCTTCCAGTCTCCTGCAGGCACTGGAAGCTTTTGTAGTCCACAAGCTTGCTTAGCCTGAGGCCAGTGCCTTGAAGGAGTGCAAAGTGGCTTAAGATACCTGCCAGTGAGTAGCTGGGATAGAGGAGAGTGAGCTGTCCTGAAAGCAGGAGACAGGCATCAGCCTTGTTAGGCTGGGTATCATCTCCTGGTGATCAAAAATACCCTTCATGTAACACCTTCTTTTGTGACCTGCAGCGCTTCTGATATCCTCTGAAGAGTGAAGAAGAGGGATCTCTTGTATACCAGCTTAGGAAGAAGTTGGGTGGAGATGACCTGATTTTGTTGCAAAATTCCTTTGCCTTCAGCAGATGTGTGTCTCTGACCACTTCATTGCCGGTCCCCATCCCCATTGGGTGACACAGATCCAGAGGAGCTTCCGACCAAAATAAGGTGGTACAGGTCAAGCTTGGCTTGAGGGTTAAAAGTGCTGTAACATCTAATGGTCAGGTGCTTCCCCAGACTGCTCAGAGGCTGGTTCTGGAGAGAGCAGCCTGTGACCCAGAGAAAGCAGTGTGGGATGTAAATGCTTGGATGTAAGCTCTGGGAAATGGTGAACACAGGCAAAGGTGCTGAATGTGCACCAGCTGAACCTGCAAAGAGTGCAGATGGTGAGAAGCAACCAGGCCATGGGCTAGCACTCCGGGGGTTCTCCTTTGTCTCTAGCATAAGATAGCAGGTGTCTTGTTTCCAGCCTGAAGGCTTGTTTTCAAAAGGGGCTAACAAGAGCTGGCCATCACCTTGGAGAAACTGAGAACTCAGAGTGCCTGTTTCGGCTAGGCCAAACAAGGCCACTTTTGCAGGTAGGAGCATGGGAGAAAGAGAAAATGGAGAGAAATCAACCTAGTCACACAATAACACAGTCCCTGCATGCATCTGCTTCGTCATTTCTGTCCCTGCTATCTTCATCTACACTGGAGGACGTAGAAAGCCAGATCCAGGCTTTACTCAGAGCTGCACAGTGGCAGGCGGAGAGGGAATAGGTGGAAGGTGCGACTTTTAGATATTATGAATAATCATTTCTCCACGAGGGTTTTCAAACATGTGCAGGTTTTTTTTTTTTTTTTTTAATTCTCTTGTTTGTGGAGATATCCAAACCTCAGCTGGACACATCCCTGAGCACAACCCAATTTCAGTTGGCCTTGCTGGACCTAATCACTTCCTGAGGTCCTTTCTACTAAATTATCATATGACTCTATGGAATGCATTGGAGCTGTTGTCACAGTGCTAGAATTTGATGCATAAAAACCAAGAGTGGATGGTAATGGCTAAGTTACACTTATCAGCTTACAAGCAGCGGGCGACCCTACCTAGTGTTTATTTAATCACTGCTATGGTCTGGAGTACTGTGCAAATTATCTGTTTTCTTTTTTTTTAAAGTGATATTATATTGATTATTTTTACCTCCTTAGGAAGCACTGTTACAAAAATCTTTATACTCCCACAAGTCTTTTAGCAAAGAGGATAAAAATAAAATTTCACAGCTGTGCTAACAGACTCAGACCGTTTTCAGTACATGCTAAATACAAAACATTAAAGTAACATTAAAAGCTTAATTTAAGCTGACAAAGGCAAAGAAATCGGAATTCAAATAAAAAAAAGATGAAAAGGAAAGTAACCTCTCTTTATACACATACACACCAACTTGCTTAAGTTTTTTTTTAATAAGATTTGTATTTCTTTTGGAAAAAAATATAATGTCCCTGGGACTATTAGGGAACAAATAACATGGGACTTTTCCCAAAGTAATCTATTGTAATGCATGCTTTTCATAAATTTTAAAATATTATATACAATTACTAAATACTAACATATCAGATTAAGGATATTACACTTTTTATGTTCCAGTTAAATCCTTTGGAGTTTTCATATTGGTAATATTGCATAATAAAATACTTAGAATAATATGTGCAGTTAAATGCACTTCTACAAAAGCACTGAACGGATATTCACAGCAGCTTCTTCTCAAATATAAACAGATCTCACTCGTTTATTTTGGGGAGAGAAGTAGATCAGGAAGTTCAGCTAGTTCAAGTGTATTTTTAGAGAAAGACAAACTTTCGGAACATCTTATGTTAATATATCAATGGGAGTTGCAGGGGCATCCCATGACCAGCTTGCAGGAAAATTAGGACAAGAATGAAATACTGTAAAAATGCTGTAATTATTCTGGATGTTTCTGTGTATCATTTCTACCTTCTAATCAGCTTAAATGTTCCTATACTTGCTGCAAAAATTTTCTTTGTTTTGTGTTAGATGGATATTCTGTAGATTTAGCAGAAAAGGTGGTATGACTGATGATTTCCTGTCCTATTTGTGTTCTACAGATATATAAGCATTGTGAGACAGATTTAAATTCCTTTTGAAGCTTACTTTTATACTGAAAAGTATCTACAGAAATGGCACACACCATACATAAATACAAACACTATAGCTTTGGAATAGGGTATCATAAGATGTAGATGAAACTTGATCTGAGGACACCAGTTACAGACATCTGTTGAGTAGTCTTTATTGTGCTATACTGCTGGGTTTTCTCAGATGCTTAGTATCTGGAAGAGGAAGCTGGGGTCTGAAGTGTCAGCCTTTATCATAAGGTGAGTGACCTTTAAAAATGGCTGATAAGTCAAGGTCTTCTAATAATTTATCAATACAACATTGTCTCAGAATTCCCCAACTGATCTTAGATATTGCAGTTTGCTATGTCTTTCAGTCTTGAGGATATAGCAAGGAAACACCTATTTCGATTTTCAAAGGTACACAGTTTTTAACGAAGTGGAAAAAAGTAACTGTTAGCTTATCTTTAAAAATACATTGTCATATATTCATGTGTGATAGACCTACATTTAACACAGAAACTACGCATACTGAAAGAAAGCGATATTAAAGATAAAACCTCTGTATAAAAGTTAACAAATGCTTCAGTATTCTACTTCTAAGGGCTCAGCCACAGTCAATCAAAACAAAATCAGTGGATTTTGTTTATTATTCAATATAGGTCTTAGGAGATGAAAGGACTGGTTGGAAAAGATGGAAAAAAGCTACTGAATTAAAAACCCCTATGAACCAGAAAAAAATATCCCCCTCCTGCTTATCTGCTGCTTGCCCTTGAAGGCTCATGTTCTACTTGAAAATTGTTTTGCCCCCTAGAAGAGGTCAGCTGATGTCAGCCCCTCTCTAATAACTCTTATGGTGTTATCACAAGTTTCATGTCTGTGCACATCAACAAGTAATGTGCCAGTGCCAGCTCTCACAGCTGCAGGGAGGGCAAGGGTCAGTTTAGAACACCAAAAGATATTTGTGGCTACAATTCTGGTGTCCCTACCTAGTTTGTGGACTGTGTTTTTCTTAGACCATATCATGGCTGTTGTAGTGTGAGGTGTTGGTCTATGTCAGAGAATCCAGAACCATTTGGAGATAATCTGGAAAGTCTTTGCATCTGAATTTGATACTTCAGTGAATTACTTTGTTTAGTTTGTTGGGGTTTTTTTGGTTTTTTTTTTTAATTAAAAAAACAGAAATCAAACCAAAACAACAAAACCCAAAGCACCCAAACAACAGGTGAGATGTACAAATGAATTAATGTATATGTGAATTAATCCAGAGAAGAAGAGAAAATTAATTAATGCTTTAAATAAATGTTCAATAGACATGCTCAATAAAAAGGCAGAATATGTTACTTTCCTACTACAGCAAAGTATCTGAAAATTAAAGTCTCTCTATTGGCATACTCTGGGATTTATAACAACTGTTTTTTTCTTTTTTTTCCTCTTTTTTTCCTCCCCTTACCCCAAGAAAGTTAAAAAACCCCCAACAACCAAAAAAGGGCAAATCTGCATAGCAAGGTCCTGTATATTTTTTAGCTGTCCATGTAAGCATATCTTGTGTGGTCTCATATGTAGTTTAGGGTGTAGTTTTCAAAAATGTCAAGCATGCACATGAATTATAAGGCCACATTGCTTTTCAGTTTTGATGATTTTACAGAAATCACTCAAAGGCCAGAACAGCAATGGATGTAAATACCCACAAGAAGATGTATTTTACAGTAAATTGAGTGTATGAAAGGAAACTTGTTGAAGCTGCTTTCTCACAGGCCAAACTGCTCATTGTTTGTTGGCAATATTCCAGTTCTGTTTTATGGAAAACATACATACTTATCTAATCATCTCCCTTCTCTATATTAGTATATTGCTACATTGTAATACTTTTTTTTCAAGCACAGATGTTACCACTCTTTGTCTTGTTATCAAAGATGATCTTAAAATACAAATCTTCTCATTGGCTTCGATGAAAAAATCTAGCAGAGGATACTACCTTGTCATCCTATAAGAATAATAATGCTTTTAAAGCTTTTTATATATTTTCCTGTAGGGGATTTGGGTCCACTTTTCTTTTCTTTCATTCTCCATGCTCTCTTCTGCTTGTATATAGGCCGCTGTATGCTTTACACAGTTTTTCTGCTCTGTAGAGCCAACCACAAAATTAGGAATAAGCACCTATACAATTGCAGTCTAGGCAATTCTCGTTGTAACCATTGCTTACTTCTTCATTTTCCAAAACTTTAACAGCAACTCAGCAGATTTATGTTTTAGATAAAAGTCACCTAATTGCATTCCTTGGTTTGAGAAAAATAAACTTACGAAAAACTCATCTGTCTTGACTACAAAGTGAATTTACAAAAGAACTTTAGTACAGTAAAATACTGGATGGGTTCTGAATAGTTTTATTATTGCAATATTTATATAAACTACTTTTAAAAGCATAAGGACTGGTTTCCCTTCTCATATATTTGTAGCATAAATTTCATCAACGGTGGTAGGAATGATATGTGTGTTTGAAAATAAACCCTTTAAAGACTATGACTGAAACATACAGAACTAGAAAATGAATCCCTTAAAGGAGAAATATACTGTTAATGAACATGAGTATCTAGAGTCTTTTATTAGCATATTGCTAGTTCACATTTTTAACAGATCAGTGGAGACATGGGTGTTAACTTTTGATAATCTCACAGTAAGCTATATAAAGCAATGTTGATATCAGATTCAAATTTAAATAGATGTGAGCATCTCCTAAAGAAAAAAAAAACCAAACAACCCAACAGAAGACTTCTGCAGTCATCTTCTCATGACACCAGTGTCTGTATAGGCAATTAATTAAATTAAACCTATTGCACTGAGAGATGGCATTGTATAAGGACTTGTATGTTTGTTTAAATAAAGCTATTGTTCTAGCAGATATATCCATGGTTTGATTGCTGTTTTTTGGTGGCAGATTCTGTTATCTGTCTCTACAGAGGGCAGAACACTGAAATTAAATATTAAAGGGAGTAAATGCATTTAGTTCAGATGGAAATTTCTACAGAGATAAATACCTTTTATAGTTTAGACATTTCTATTTAGGCTTACTGAAAGTGAAGGACTTTGCTTTTGGAAAGTTCTGAGTTAAAAAGAAAGATAAGCCAATTTCTTGGGACAGAGTACTCTGCAGCTACAACTGTGTAACTGTGACACTGTAGCTTATTAGCTTAATGTTGCTGCCCTCAAAAAAAGAAAATTTGAAAAATTGCTACATTCAGAACCCACACTGCTAAATCCTGAACACTGATAAAATAAGCAAATTTCCTATGTTTAGTCTGTAATAATGATGGGCTCCTCTAGAACTAACAAGGTTAAAGCCTCCGAGCTGCTTATGTGAGGAAATCAGAGAGGGTAAACCTAAGAGGAAACCAGCTTGAACGCATAGCGATGTTAGTGGCAGTTGTGTGGTGTGATCAGCACATTGCAGGACTGGGTTTACAGCTGTCTTTTGAGAATGAAATGAAATAGAATTCCACCAGGAAAAACTTCATAGTTGCACTGGCCCTGGAAAATCCGTAGACTGTTTTATAGCACCTTTAGTCTAGATCACATATAAGTTTTACCCTTTCAGTTATGCTCTTAGCTATTGAACTCTAGATCTTTCAGTCACGTGTCAAAATAAATACTGTCTGACAGCTAAAGAATACCTTTATCATCCCCCGTTGCTCACTGACTTCATAGAAGCATACCTTTAGTCTTCACAAGAAAAAAGGAGGCTGTGATCTCAATATTTCAACACTTTTATTTACCTTATCTGTAATATAATTAATAGATGACTGCATAAAGATCAAGGTGGCTATCAAAGAAAATGAGACAGCTTCATATGAAACTTGCTCTTTTGAATCAGTCTAGGACTCTATCAAAGCATGTGTGATAATTTCATGTAAATCCCAGTGTTCTGAATCTGTATCTTTTAACCTGTACATACCATTTTTAACACACTACATTTCAAAGACATTCAAAGCTGATCTAATTTGTATTACAGAATTACATTATAATCTGCAAGCAGCACATCATACTGATTTCTTAAAATTAATGTGGAAGCTCATTATAAAGACATCTACAGAGGGCTCATGTAGTCTTTCTCAAAAATACTGTGACTTAAAACAAGCACATTCTGTGTTTAAAGTACACCTTTTTCTAGCCAGTCAAATCTTTCTCTGAAGTCTGTATTTTGAAATTCTGTATTTTGAGCATAAACACAAGATCAAAATATTCAGTGGCATCCAGGATTGGTATTTGTAAAAACACCCTGAATTATATGAAAAAGTTCAAGATTTTTGATTTATGAAATGATGAACTAAGGAGATTGATCACTATAGTGGAAATGAATGCAAGTGACGGACTCAAGTGAAAAGCAGTAATACTAGGTAGGGCTATAGTAAAGGGGTGTCTCCAGCTGTATTTCTGCTAACCTGTTTATGTAAGACCTAAACAGCCTTTTCAAAATGGACCTAGAATTAAAAATTTTAATAAACAGACTTAAAAAAGAAAGGCATGTAGTCCTTGTCATGGAGAAGCTGCAATAAAACTATTAGCTTTTAATTCATGACCATGTCCAAAATTATACACAAGACTCCAAGACAGATGGACAAATCACACTTCATGCCCATGTTACTTTCTAATGCAGGGATGTCAGACCAGATCTTTATATCCTTGGTCTGGCTGATAGCATTGCTGTGTGTTCTCTCAAGAATATGTCTTTATAAAGGGGCAAAGAGAACTGGTCCTATTTCTACCCTACCAAAATGCTTCCATATAATTTACTAGGAGTCATAAACCCCTAAAAAGAATCAAAGTTTACAAGCCTATATAACTTGTATTAACTACAGTTAATATAAGCCTTGAAAATCTACAAACAGTACCAATCAGACATTTTGTTTAGAATATACCATATACAAGAAAAAGGACTAGGACAAGTATTTTTAAGTCAGCTCCCCAAAGCTGGTTGCATGCTATCAGAAGAGAGAGGATCTCCAGAGTGCCTAATTCCTGACGAGCAGAATCCAGTTTGATACAACTATTTACCCATTGTCTCAGAACACACAACTTTACAGCAAGACAGAGCTGGGAGGTTCAGAGGTGAGGACTGCTTAGTAGCTGCCAGGCAATCCAGGAAAAGCAATGTCTGGATAAAAGAAAAGCCCACAGAAAGCAGCTGAATAGGAAAGCCTAAACAAAGTTGACTCACTGTATATCTTAAGGTCATCTTTCTGCTTCGTGCATCTGCAAGTGGAAAGTGTTTGCCTACTGTTTTGGCTGTGAAAGCATCAGTGTCTTGGGCTCTCACTGTCAAGCACCTAGGTGTTTTTTACTCATTTGGAGCAGACAGGTGTTAGATTTAGAGCACCCATTAACAAAGGATTAGATATGGAGTATTTCTTAGCAAGGCAACAGGAATAAGGACTGTACAGTGCACAGAGATATGACAGCATTTTCCTTGCACCTCATACAGGTGATCGCAACTACAATTTTAGATTTTGTGTTCATTGATTCTATAAACACTTGCATGAAGTTGCTGGAGATAATACTCACATAATTGAGGACAAAATTTCACCCATTCATTAAATTTAATTGGATGACTGTGCATGTCAAGGACAAAGTTTTTTCTCTTAATTCTAGAGAAGGCATTACCAGCTGTATAGAGTGAAAAACGTGAAAACTAAGACCCATGAAAGCTTCCTGTTTCACCAAAGAAGCCTGCTAATAATAGACTTTCTCTACACTACAACATAATTATCCTGGTATATATATTATTTGTGGCTTAAAAGAGCAAGAAATTAATGTGGTACAGAAATAAACCTGTTACAGTTAAAACGTTTTGTGCCCCCTGCCAAAAACTATTCAATAGTTTGAATGGCTCTTTTAAACAAACAGAAATCTAAAGAATGATCCCGCTATCTGAATGCCATGAAATCTCCTGGCCTCTCTTAAGAAAAAGCCCTGAAACAACAATTTCTATTCCACCTTTTCCCCAGAGAAAGAAGAGTCCAAACAGAGAAATGATCCCTGCTAAAAACAAGTACTGATCTGAAGCTACCAGTGATGTTTCAGCTTTGAGTGCATGCCTTGTTTTTCAGGAAATAACTTATATCCAGTACAGATTACAGCTATGAAATAAAAAGCAGAGCTACATCTGGCTGTCACATCTGTGCAAAGCAAAGCTTACTTTGTTTGGCTTGTCTGATTTATGGGTGTATCTAAATCATCTCAAGGCTATTTAATTTCTCATTTGCATAAAGGAAGCAACAATATTGTATCATTTTTAATTGCTATAATGTGCAAACAGGTTTTGTGCCATGTCACTTCACTGTAGTATCTTTGAAGAATATCTAAACCGAGGTGAAACAGTACACAAATATGTATTTTCCCAATTAAAAAAAAATTGCAAATACATAAAATATACGTTTAAATCTACAACTATTGCAAACCATAAATTTTTATATTCAACTATATAATACATAATACATTTAAAATATATTAAAATTATTAAATCAAGTGAGGGTAAAATGCTACCTTCTTTTTTATAAGAACAAGACTGAGTCAGATTTTTAACTTTGTAAATTAATTACATGGATTAATGCATTCATTGTAAGGTAATGAACCCATTAAGTTACAAGCCTTAAAATTAAGCTGTTAATTAACATAAATGAAAATTTTTGAAATATTTTCTGTTTTTTACAGTGTTGAACATGGAAATAAAAAAATAAAATATTTTCATTTGAATTTCTGCTTGAAATATTTTTTCCAAAATACTGTTTTATT
The DNA here is from genome assembly GCF_963210335.1 of Falco punctatus. Classification (NCBI taxonomy): domain Eukaryota; kingdom Metazoa; phylum Chordata; class Aves; order Falconiformes; family Falconidae; genus Falco; species Falco punctatus. The sequence goes on along the minus strand of NC_137582.1, from coordinate 73,589,352 downwards.
TCAGAATATATTTTTATTGCAACTATCTTATTACTGTATATTCATACTCTATCAAATACATAACATTAACGTTATATACATTTTGTATTTTTATGTGTGTATCATTGCTAATACTTATAAGCAGACCAAGGAGCACCTTGCATGACCATGATGTATTACTGAGTTTAATTCAAGTTCTGCATGAGTCCAGATAACTCTCATTGTGGCTTTTTTAGTGGTATCATAGATTTAGTTGCCCAGGTGTTGCTATGGAAAACTAAGCTTTTCTCTTTCAGTTACACATATAGTTGTTTTTGCACACATAGCCTACTTCAATAAATCACTAAAACACAGAGTCAACTATACACAAATGCTTCAGTCCGTCCTTACCAAACCAAGCAGGTTAAAACAAGCATATTGGTAAGCATAGTGGATTAGGTTAATTAACTACCTCTCTAAAGTTAAGAAAAGTTTGCATATGCATGAAGTCAAATAAGTTGATTCAAAATAAATATATTGATCATTCAACCTCTATTATCAGATGAAAAGATATCAAGGAAAATTTTAAGACTGAGAGAAGAATCACAGACAAAGCTTGACAAACAGAAAATAGCCATTTGTAATACTGCAGAAATTCAAACTGCTAATTACAAAGGGATGGAGAAAAGGAGAAGAAAAAACCAACATAAAGTTCATACATCGATAAATACAGTAAATGAAGCTATAACACACTGTAAAAGAATTAAATTATCAGTTTAGTAGGAAAACCTATGATCTTGATGAGTACAAAGTTGTTAATTGTAAATAATGGGAAAATGCTAAAACAATTTTAAAACAAACTATAATTTGGAGGTTAGATCAACAATAACTTTTAGATGTCATAAATCGTTACTTTGAAGAAACAGGAAAAGGAAGATCACATCATAGTTACTCAAACAGACAATGTACACAGTGAGAAAATACCCTTAGGATTAATACAATGGCATTTCTAACAGAAATCCCATATTTAGGGATAGTTCCTTTTTTTTAAAAGACATTTTCTCATATATTACAAGACAAAAGTCATGTACACTGTATTGTTTTGTGATGGATTCTCCAGAAAAGGCCACAAAACATTTACATGTTTAATTCATACTGCAAATGTGTTCCGTCCTGATCTTCATTTTTCTAATGGAGTAGTGTTGCTATCATTTCCTCCATGCTCCAGCAAAACTACATTGAAAGAATATAGTTTAAAATGCTAACAATTTAGCATAACCACTCCAATAATTTGAAAGTATGTGGACAGTTCTGAAAAACATCAAGATAAAACAGTTAAGAGAGTCAAAACCCATACAGTCATTTCATGCAGTATGTTCTTCATGTGAACAATTGTTTTCTTTAGCTTACATTAAAGATATGGGATATTTGACAATAGATGTGAATGACATTTGGACCAGATTAAAACCATATTGGCTTACGAAATCAGATTCAGGCTGGAAAGAGAAGGTATGCGTTATGCAAGTCAGAAATGACATATAACAATTTCAGGTGTGATATTGTTGTACTTAGTTCTGTTCTGAAGCACTGGTAATTGCAAATTGGTAGAATCTTTTTCCAAGTGCAAAGACATCTTACATAGAAAGTTAAAATAATAATACAACAAACCTCAAAACACTCAAAAGCTGGCCTATTTAAAATGGTCCTCAAACAGTTCAACTTTTAGAATGCTCATTGTAGAAAACTCTAACCGAAAACTAGAGTGATAACAAAACCATTTTCCTTGAGATTTCAGATATTAAATAATATATCTTTACTAATAGAAACACGTTTACATATCTTCAGAGATCTCAAAAATAAAAAAATTAATTTTCAGATAGATGGCAATTATCATTAGGAAAGCATGAAGAATATATTGCCTATCTCTTTGAACTGTAACCTCTCTGATGCAGGATCTATCCGCTCTTAGGTTCTCATGCAATATCTAACAATAGCATAGCTTTGATTTTGGTTAGTTGTGCAAATACCAAGTAAACAAGGTTAAGTTAAAATAATGAGAGCAGTGTGGAGGTTTTACTTCACTTCGTTTTAGAAGAGGCAGGAAAGTTCCTGTTCTGAAGGTCAGTATAATTCCAGTAAAACACTTAAACACCACTTAATCTGTGAGATTTTAGGGAAAGCATAATGTTACACAAACCTGCTATTCACTTTTTACACAGTGATGAATTTTACCCAATCTTCTTATTCTGTAAGATCTTCCACCTTGAACTGTTTTTGCCTTTCCCTCACCAGTCGGGCAGATAGATGTACAAGGAGATTGAGGTTATCCAGTCCATTCACTTGATCTCAGGTTGAGTTAACTTCACTTACGGCGTCAAAAATGTTTGCCTAATCTGCTTTTAAAAACTAAGATTTCTACTGTCTCACTGGGAAACAAATTCCTGCTCCTATCTGGTCTTCCCACTAGGAAGTTTTATTCCTAGTCTGGAGCTTAATTTCTTCTCCCAGTCTAAAGCCTTTATTTCTTCCCTACCCACACTCAGTGTGGAGAACAATGTATTCATTTACTCTTCTCAGTCACATTTGCACATTGGGCACTTATTACTCTCTCTCTCTTCTTCTAACTAAACTCCACCAATATTTCAAACATTCTTTGTAAGTACCATCTCCCAGACCTGTTCTTCATTGCCGCCTTCTTGTAGCTTTGTTTGAACAATGCCTCATACTGGAGACAAGAGACTGCTCTGGTTAAGCCGTGCATGTTCTGGGAAAGGACACCTGCTTATCTCTCCCAGTGTGCTGTTTGCCTTTTGGAAAATTGACAATATCTGTCTTCTGATTCACTAGTGAGAATACAATTTTCCAAAATATTTCAGCACACTGGTCCCTGGTTTGCTGTTTTACTACTATGTGTATTCTATTGACATCAAGACACTCTGTCTCATCCACACACAAAGGCTCTTCATCTTGTAGAGGAAAATGAGACATGTTTTACTGCTATTGTGGCTTTTGTTTGTGTCCATATTATCTTTCCTCTTTCTACAAATTTTGTAATTAATTTGTATGAGTGAAGTTCAACTGACTGCTTGTAACTCCTATTTTCCTCCCTCACACTTTTAAAGGTGGATTTTATTTGTGCTATATTAGTCTTCTGGAACTTCACTTACTGCCACAAGCTCTCCAGAAGGAATTCTAATGCCTCTGACGTTAGTGAAATTATTTCTTTACATATCTTGGAGTGGAAATGGGCATGTCCAGCTGACTTAAAATCGTGTAAATAATTTTAGTGGCCTCAGGCTTGTTCTTACTCTTCTATAGCCTGACTTTGTATCCTTTTGTCATGAGCATTAACTGCGTTGCCTGTTTGACTGAACTTGACCTTTTCAGTGAAGACCGAAGCAAAAAAGATATTAAATTTACTTTCAGTTTCTTGATATCATATGTTGAAAGCTTCCTGCTCCCTTGAGAATTGGACAGACCTTTTGCTGGTGTTCTTATTACTTACGTCTCTTGCCAGCAGTCTTCTGTTTTGAGTGCTGGCTCTTCTGTTCTTTTCCTCATATTCCAACTGTTATTTTCAGATCCTTCATGAATTACCTAGCTTCTACTTCTCAGTTCTTCATTCTTAAATTTTAGGTGACTGAAAAACTCATTATCACTAATTTTACTTTCTATCCTTCATCTGCCAGTGTGTAATTCACACATGCACTTTATATAATTTTTAAAGCAATAGCTAACTTTTCAGAACTCAGTTTTTACCTCATTAGATTTATTTTCCATAAGAGTTTACTTACAAAGCTCTGAGTTTATTGGAGTCTGCTTTCACACTCACTTTTGGTCTTAATATGCTGTTTTTCCTCTTTCTTCCTAAGAAATAATGAATTTTGTAATTTTGTTGCCTGTCTCATCAGAGTTGCCTTTCATCTTCAGATTTTCATCTAGTTCTTTCCTGTTGGTTAGAAGTGAATCTAGAAAGTCGTCCTTCCCTGCTTCTTCTTTTCTCTATTTGTAGTGCAAAAAGCTGTGAGACATTTAGTTTATGCTTTATTCTTTTCTCAGCAGACCTCTGAGTGAAGACCACTGTCACTGTTAAATTTTCAGGTGATTCTGTTCATTGTTAAAAATAAACTGCCTCAATTACTTAATTTTCCTGGGGTTTGAGAATGAGAACATCTAATAAACAAGGACTTGGGACCACAATTTTCCATCTTATGAGAGGCCTGTGTTTGCTTTACAGCCAAAAGTGCTTGTCAGAAATGGTATTTGACAGCTTCTTCTGCTCTCTCTCCCCTCCACACATTGATTTTCACCTTGTACAGTACTTTAGCTTCAATTAGGCACAAGGTGTTATGCCTGAGACCACTTAGATACCTATCAGAAAGCCTACAACCAACCACTGCTGCTGTGGAGACCAAGGACAGAAAAACTGATTTGGCTGTCAGACACGCTGAAAAAGGTTTCATGGTAGCTGCAGGCTAAAAACATGAGCTATAAGCAATGTAATTATGAAGTAGATGGAAAACAAACTCCATGGTTACCCAGCTCCCTCATTATGATCAGATCACTTGGCATATCACTGGAGAGAACTTTACTTTGGAAAAAGACTACATTTTTCATGAGTAGTTCAATAAAAGAAACTATTTTATGGATCCAGGAGACGGTTGAGGGGGTCAGAAGGAAATAATTTGTTTTTATTTTGCTTTAGAAATTAATTCCAATTTTTATAGCAATTTACAACAAATCCATGCACATTAAATACAAAGCACTAAAGCAAAACTTACAGACAGTATATAGTAGTATTTTTGGAATGAAAATTAAAACATACTGCCACTTTTGCAGTCCAAGTCATTATGTTTTATGGCTTAGGTTAACATTGTGCTATAAAATATAGTAAATAACTGTTAAAAGCAGTCATTTGCTCAGAATTATTATGAGTTTAATTTTGGGAATGGTTCAACCTGCCATTTTTTTTTCTTTTTGCATACATGGAAAAAATTTAAATTTTACTGCTCAGCTTTTAACTGTGTTCTGTCATACTGACTGGAGAGTCCCTGTTAAGAAGTCAGCTTTAGAGTAAGCCAACAATTACTGTGTTTGATGTCACTGCTTCACTTGTAGAAAGCTGTATGTGGTAAATACGTATTCCTATTTTTAAACCATCACCTCATATGGGAAAGATATGTTTGTTTAGAAGTCATTCTTAGCCAAGGAGGCTGACAGGGTCTTTTTTTTTTCTTCTAATCAATCAATGTTATATACTAGGAGTCTCAGCATGAGATAATAGTCAGCTCCAGCTTCTTGCTAAAAGCTCTTAAATGTCCAGTCTTTCACATCTTCTATTCCTAATCAAGTACAAACCAATTACAGTTTACAAGCCATATTGGGATTCTGGAATGTTTCAAATATATATAACCAGGCTGTTAAACAAGGGAGTTAAATATTAGTATTTATAGGTGTCCTGAGCTTGTCCAGGGGCTTGTGAGTTTCTTCTTTTGACCCAGTACCATACTGTCAGATAGTGAAAACTTATTTGTGTCTGTTACTTCCCTTACGTATGTGATGCATTGATTTTCATTTACTATCATAGTACCTCTGTGTTAGGGTATTTTGTTATCCCTCCAGCTCACCTAACACATCATTAAGAATTTTAAGCCATCTAGCATCATTGTACCGTAGTTTTCTGGCTGCTGGTTCAAAGTGGTTGGACGTACATTTTTCTATGTAGTTCATCATTCCAATGAGTCTGCAAGACCCCTTCATAACTGTCGGAGGACAGATCTGGGGGCTGGCCCAGGCTATGTTGAGAACTGCCCAAATATTTCACTATATTCACTTTTCATGAAATGTTACTTCAAATGTTTCTCAGACTTCTTGATGCAACTGCTTTTGCTCTTTACAAACCTGTATCAAGCCAGCAGTCACAGCCTTCTACCACTTTTCCCAAATCAATTTGTCATTTCTGTAGACTTTAATATAAGTTCTAGAGCAGAAAATATTGTATTTTCCTGTGAAAAGTCATTAGAGCTATATATAAATCAATTTGAAGAAGTGGTGTTATTCATAGCATTGTTGAACAGGTGTCCCATTTTTTAAGCACTCCAGTTGAACCTTTCTGATTAATAAAACTTAGAAAAACAAGTTATGTCAACCATTTTTCCCACAATTTCCCTTTCCCTTCTTGTTTTAGGACAATGACAAATATTTCTTCTTTTTAATTCAGTTCTACGTATAAATGTGAGATTATTTTTTTTTTTTACAGTGCCCAGTTTATAGACTTATTCCCTTTGTTTCTTTCCCCATCCTATAATTTCCAGACCTGTGAGCCTATTAAAACTTCATTTCCATCCTCTGTCATAGAATGGAACAGTTTCTCCTATGAGATGCAGGTATATTGTGTCATCTCATATGCATCATATGAGATGCCAGCTGGGGCAATTGGTCTAACTTCTTTATTCCCTGAAGCATGACGTTAAAATCCTCTTCAATTGTCATGATCCTAGCCCTATAGGACTTGAGATGTTACACAAACTAACGTTCTTCTCTTGGCACCCTGGAAAAGTGTAATCCTTTTCAATTTTATTCACCCAACACTTTGCACATTCTTTTTATGCAAATAAGTTTTCCACCATAGGTGCTTTGTTTCAAATACATACATATCTCTGCTTGTGGCTTTTCTTTTAGTGTTTATATTGTGGTTTCTGCTACTATGTTGGCTGTTGTACTGTCCTCTTTAACACTGAGAAGTGCCCCATTTGCTTTGAGGCTGAGTGCAGATGGTAATCTTGTGAAGAAATTGACTCTTCATGTGATTGCAGGACAAGTGAACCAATGTAAAAGTGCATGTCAGAGCCTAACATTTCTAAATGCATGCAATAGATTTTGTTATATGTTTCATAGTACTTAAAAATTTGCTTTTCAAACCAACTGACTGCTTACTAAGCCAGGTCATGCTTGTTCTGTCTCACAGTTTTTCTCCCCTTATGAATTTTGCATTAAGAATTGCAGAGTATTTCACTAACTAGGGAAAATTTTTATCCATAACACCAGATTAGCTGGTGGTGAGGTTATACCTATATACATGAATAATGTAGATAAATGTGTAAAAACCTCTCAGTGGCTGAGGAAGTTTTCCATTTCACAGGCAAGAGCTTGAGCCAGTGAGCTGCTATGCAAAAATTGGCTGGATGACAAGTCAGTCATACAGGCTTCCATGAAGGAAGCAGAGTTTTAGACAGAGCCTTTTGTTGTTTTTTATTGGTTAGTTTAAATACCTTTGTGCTCAACATGCTGTTTACTGTGAATCCAAATCCATTCACTTGACTTTGCTTAATTAGTTTACATATTTTGGAGTTTCAAATACTTCATTTGACCTTGTAAATTCCATTCCTGGAGCTGGCTGCCAAACTTCAAAAGCTGCAGAGCTGAACTTTACCAAAGAAGCTCATTTTATGATTTCAGACCTTCAGCTTTGAGCTCTTAACTTTCTGGCTTAGGTACCTTTTGTTTCACATTTTGTCCATTAGCTAACCTAAGAACATGTATGATGAATTTCCTCCACTTAAAAAATGCCAAGTACAGTAGCTTCATTCACAATAGCTGAGATGGTTAAATCAAAGCACTACTGTCATACAGTCTACAGGAGGATTAAAAGTATTTTTCTTTTTTTTATTTTTAACACAAAAAGCCTGCTTTATAGACTCAGAATTTATGTATGTTGCTTAGTTAATAATAAATATATCTAGGTAAGAATGTACTAGGAAAAATGAACTTTGCATAGAAATTAAGTGTCTGTGCTGTGTTATTCGAGAGTCAAGTGAAAGCAAAGACTATTCTTAGAGGAATGGTCATCACATCAGTGAACAAAGAGTGAGCTGTGGATGTCATCTATCTGGATTTCTCTAAGGCCTTTGACATGGTTCCCCACAACATCCTTCTGTCTAAATTAGAGATATGGATATGATGGATATGGTGAATGGGGAATTGGTTGGATGGTCACATCCAGAGGGTAGTGGTCAATGGCTCAATATCCAGATGGAGATCGGTGATAAGTGGTGTCCCCCAGGGCTCTGTATTGGGACCGGTACTGTTTAATATCTTAATTGATGACATGGACCGTGTGATCAAGTGCACCCTCAGCAAATTTGAAGGTAACACCAAGTGAGTGGTGTGGTTAACATGTCTGAGGGACAGGACGCTATCCAGAGGGACTTGGACAAGCTTGAGAAGTGGGCCCATGTGAACCTCATGAATTTCAACAAGGCCAAATGCAAGGTCCTGCACCTGGGTTGGGGCAATCCCTGGTATCAGTACAGGCTGGGGCATGAATGATTGAGAGCAGCCCTGCTGAGTAGGATTGGGGGTACTGGTGGATGAAAATCTGGGCATGAGCTGGCACTGTGTGCTTGCAGCCCAGAAAGCCAACCATGTTGTGGGCTGCATCAAAAGAAGCATGACCAGCAGGTTGAGGGAGGTGATTTTCCCCCTCGCTGTGCTTTTGTGGGACCCCATCTGAAGTGCTGCATTCAGCTCTGGAACCCTCAGCACGGGAAAGACCTGGACCTGTTGGAGTGGGTCCAGAGGAGGGCCACAAAAATGATCAGAGGGATGAAACACCTCTCTTATGAAGAGAAGCTGAGAGAGTTGGGCTTATTCAGCCTGGAGAAGGCTCTGGGGAGACCGGATTGTAGCTGTTCAGTACTTAAGGGGGGTTATATGAAAGATGGAGACAAACATTTTAGCATGGCCTGTAGGGGTAGGACAAAGGGTAATGGTTTTAAACTAAAAGAGGGCAGATTTAGACTAGATATAAGGAAGAAATCTTTTATGGTGAGGGTGGTGAAACACTGGCTCAGGTTGCCCAGAGAGGTGGTAGATGCCCCATCCCTGGAAACATTCAAGGTCAGGATGGATGGGGCTCTGAGCAACCTATTCTAGTTGAAGATGCCCCTGCTTATTGCAGAGTGGATTGGACTAGATGACTTTTAAAGGTCTTTTCCAACCCAAACTATTCTATGATTCTGTTTGGTCAAATAACAGAATTTTTCATATTCTTCAAAGGTGAATTCAACCATGAGCAAAGGGTGTGTTTACAGATGATGTATTACTTAAAAGTAACACTTTAAGTTCTCAAAACAGGTATACTTGAGCTGCAGGTACTACACAAGACCTATACGGGACTTAATCTGTCATCAGTGAATAAATTGTTAACATTGGGATTTTCTTGGTGAAGCTTAGATTTTAAGATTTCTTGAAGAAGTTGCAAGATTTCTAAAAGAAGAACTTGATTATTGCCTCAAAAAGACAGATAACTACAGGCACAACTGTAGAGCCACAATATATAGATATTGCTATACTTTAAGGTTAGAAGAAAATATTCATCTAAATTTCATTAAAATAAAGATTCAAGCAACTTATTTACTTCCAAACAAATTTCTAGTTCTAGAAGTAAGTTGTATGTCAACTTGTGAGGATCAGGAAACACTAGAGAAACAAAGGAAGCATCTGAAATCTATTTGTCCTAGACACAAAATGGAATTTAGGCACCAAATTAAAATAGACCTAAATCAGAATTCAGAAATCCAATTCTAGAATTAAGTCCACCCATGCTGAAAAGCCTCTTCAGTTTTCACTGAACACTAAAAGCACCCAAATTCTACATGGCATTCAGATTTCAGTATTATCCCAGGTAACTACAGTCCTCTGCTTTTATTGCTTTGCTTGGAGCTCTCTTGATCGCAACAGTAAACCAAGTGCCTGGAGAGCAAGAGTCATTGCAAAGATCTACTTCATTCTTTTCCTTTTCCTGTTAGCATGATTCTAGAAAGGTTTGGTGTTAAATCAGCTAATATTTTACACAAGGTTGCAATTTAGTTGCATTATAGGTATTTACAGTTTCAGTAAAGTTTTCCTCCTTTTAAAATTTTTCTTCTTTTACTTGTAACAGCATGTCTACGACACCATGTATTTTTTTTTTTTTTTTACTTTTTTCTGTTCTTATGTATTTCTCTCCATTTATAGACCAGTAGTAAGGTGCTATACTCCATGCTCTTTGAACTAACCTCTAACATACGCTGATTTAAAGTCTGCTTCAGCTCTTCCATGTTCAAAGTGAGTAAGTGTTCCCTTTTGTACCCAGAAGACAAATGAATGCCAACAACCTGTAACAGCCTTTGATGCTTGACCTCTGTATTGGAAGTTTGTTATAGTGCCTCTCTGAAGAAATATAAACACAGAGAGATCATCTCAGTTGCTTCATAGCCTAAATGTATGCCTTAAACTGAAAACATCTCTCTGACAAGAAAGTAAATTTATGTAACCGCATGAATTGTGTTGAAGTTGCTGTTGCAGGCTTGCGTTCAGGGCTTCACTGCCAGAGACATGGTAACATTACACGTGGCTAAGGAAGGAAAGTAACTTTGTCTTTCTTGCAGCCTGAGTAGCAAAGTCATTAGTACTTTTTATAGCCAAAAACCCAGAACAGTGTAATCAGCTCCTAACTATTAGGTAAAGTAGATTTTTTTTTTTAACTCCCTTTTTCAGAGGTATGTGAGTTTGTGAATTCTGTGTTCCTTTGATAAGTCACGGTTTTGGGGATGGGTGAGACTTCATTTTCCTCTGCTTCCCTGAGAGAAATGTGTGGCAGAAAATTGTCTGGAATTCCCTGTTTTTCCTGATTATGTCATGAGGAAGAAAGTATATGGCATGAAAGGAAAACCGTCTTTTTTCTCTCTTTTTGTCAGCCATGGGAGGGAATGTCAGCTATGTAGCTTGGAAGGACTTTTTTCTTTAAACATGCTTGTATAACTGAGCTTGCTCTGACCATTGTGATCATAAAAAATGTTTTTACTGTTGCTTTTGTCTATGTGTTTTTTTCTAAGGAACTTCCAGGTGAGCTGACCAGGCTTTTAAGGTATCTTTCAATAGTGATATGTCCATATTCTCTGGCAGAATGTGGTTCATTCAGAATTCCTGTTGTTTGCTCTCATTGCTACCTCAGGTGGAGCTACATCACTGCATGAACAATGGTTAGGACTTGTGCATGTGCAATTCCCACGCCCAGGAAAAAAAACACAGGATGAGATGATCCCTAAAGACAGAAATTGCTCATGGAATAAAATTAATACTTCATCTTTTTCAAACAGCAGGCTTAACAACTAGACATCCAGAGTCTTGTGAGACTGTGGAACTGTACATTCATATGGGGAGGGGAATATGGAATGAATATGCCCCAGTAAATCCCTACAGGATCTTTAAGGAACGCTTGCAGATATGAGGATTTGCTCTGCTCTGTGAAGGCACTGAGATTTTAATAACCTCTGCCTCATGCTATCTGATGACAAGAAACTGATTGATGGTACATAGGGAACCAATACTAATTTTGAGCAGAAATGTACAAACTGAAAGTAGGCAGACTAGGAAAGTTTCAAATGCTACAAGAATGTGATAAACACCCTGCTGAGTGACACCAGTGTCCTACACCATACCCTATCTCTAACACTGGCAGTGGGGGATGATATTTAGCCAGAACATGGGAGTTCGGCCACCTGCCTTTTTCCTCTCCTGGGGTTCACAGCCATTGGAGATGTGATACATATGGATATGGGATAGCGTATACAGCCCTGCATATTCTCTCTGGTATCCGTTTGTGGAACTGTGTCTCTGAGTTTGTCTAATCTCTTTTTGAAACAGACACTATCTGCACAACGTCCTGTGACAACGCATTTCAAAAGTTTGCTACCTGTTCAGTAAAAAAAAGTAATTTCTTCCATCTGTTTTAGATGATCTTCTACTAAATTCAGTGAGAGCTTTGAAATTCTAGATTTTAGGAATTTGCTAAATAATGATTCTCACTGATCTTACTCCATCATCATCATAATTTTATAAACTTCAATTGCATTTCCCCCTAACCTTTTCCTCTCTGTAATGAAGTCCCATTTTCTTTTTTTTTTTTTTTTTCTCTCAAGGCAACTGCTTTATTCCTGTATGCATTTTCATTGCCCTTTCTTGTACTTTTTTTTGACTTCAACTTGTCTTTCAATGAATGCTGAATGTCAATCAGGGACTTCTAGTACTAAGCATCTGAAATTATCACCGATGGACTAGTGAATTGGAGCCTCATTCTGTTGATCCCTTAGCTCTGTAATATTCCTCTTCCCATCAGGAGTCACAGCAAAACCAGCACATCTGATGCCTTGCCAAATGTTAATACCATTTAGTAAGTGCATGCTTGTGTGAGTATCAGGAATGAACAAAGCTTATTAAAAAAAAAGTCACTGTCACTAAAAATCCAGCTCAGCATTATTTCCTAGAAAATATTCCTTCAATATTTAGTCTTTTTATTTCACCATTTAAAAAAAATAATTCTACAAATAGTTTTAATAGAATGATTTACTAATAGAATGTTCACTAATATATAGAATTTAAAAGCAAATATTGAATAATATTATTGCCAAAGGATTTTAAAATTCACAGACACAAATATCTGGAACCTGGAACTGAAATTTCACTCAGCTGACCTAGAGCAGAAATAAATTCAGTGAAATATTTGGGCAATCATGACCTTATAATTCCCTATTATTACAGATTTCCATTTAATTCTTTCAGAATAAGATATAGCCATGAATGAATCACATGAATAATTATTTGATTAACTTAAAATAAATAAATCTGATAAAGTTAAAAACTGTTCACAGACAATTTGCCAACAGAAAAAGGAAAAATTTGTCTTATAATTCTCCCAATGTGAATAATTCTCCCAGCTCTACATGAGACACTGGTGCTCTGAGCATCCATTATTTATATGCTTTATTGTTTCGTTTGTTGTTTGGTTTTAGTGAAATCACTGAAGTTAAAAATGGAAAAAAATAATCTTCAGTCTAATGTATCTTTGGAAATGTCAACCCGTGTGTCTTCCATATTTCAAAAGTTCAGCTAGCTAAAGTTTCAGCTGTGACAACCACAAAAGTATAGCTTCAATTCCTTTTCCTTTTAACCTCTACCCACAGCAGCCCCAGGCTACTTTACTGACTTGAACTCAGGCAGAATGACACAGGAAAATTTTATAATTATAAAGGAAATCTTGAAGGTTGATAAAATAGCTGTGATTTGCATGGATGTTAAGCATGCCAAGGCGCTACCATTGTTATCTCAGAAGAACGAAAATTTCATCCAGTATTTCACTAGATGGCTGCACCAAAACAGTCCTGATGATTTTGCATAACCCAGGCTTTATTTATGCATTCCTACTTATGTACACAATCTAAATTAAATTATGAATAGTAGACTCTGCACACACCTAAAATTTCATCCTCAGTTACACTGAATGTAGGAAAAAGATCATGACATCTGTTATGTTAAAAGATAATCAAAGGTGGGAACAATTTAATGAAATGAAATGATTTGGATATAATTTTTATTTGTCCTTGACCCCTACGAGGGCACTGAGGAACTGTATAGATGACACCTTCAGGACCAAGCCAAATGTATTTCAGGAACACCATTCTGCTCTGCCATCTTGGTTGTGAACAGGATTACTGGGAAACCTCCATGACTTTGGCTCCCTTTCTATTGACCTTCTGTTGTGGTACCATCACAGATTGTGTTGCTACCTCAGTATCACAAGTGCTTTTCTGATTCCCTGACACATGCACCAGATTTAGGGTCCTTGGCAGGTCTAGCTTAGAAAGGTTAATAGTGGACTGAGTGGTGGAGGAATAGGGGAAAAGGTTAATGGATGAGCTAAAAGTCTTTTCCCAGCTGTAGACTTGGATTTATTATGTGACCCTACTTCAGGTATGCCCATAGTTCATGACTGCATTCAGGATGAAAGCTTGAACCCTTTCCCTGCTCCCATCTGCACACAGGCTGGTTTTATTCCGGTAACTCCTCCGGAGGCAGCCACCAAAAGGGTTACATCAAAACATCAATACAGGGGCCTCCAAGATTGTCTACAATGCCATCCTTAAACAAAATATCCACCAACTCCCATGCCAGATGTCATCCTCCTATCTCATCTCATGTCATGTATTTCTCCCACACTACCCAGCTCTCCCTGTGAACCTCTCATTCTCATAGTGATTATCATCTTGTGCCAAAACAAAACCTCTCAAGCTTGGCATGGATAGGAGAGGAAATGTCTGTGAATGAAGGGCTCCCTCTCCCTGTCAGCCTTCAGCTCATCAGATGCTACCTCATCCAAGCAATCTTTCTCCAGAACTGAGCAGAATGCTTTTCATGGGGACCTTCACTATGATGTCACTTGAAGGTGAATTTTCTTTCATTAAAGCCACTCATACAGGCACAAACCTGCACTTCAAAATCACAGTTTAACACTGCAGGTATACAAACCCTGAACATCTACAGATCATTTGCTTTGTGATTATATATTGGCCAGTTTCAATATATTTCATGATTACATATTGGCCAAAACCAGTTTCAAGATGTTAGCCGAAGAAGTGCAGCCTGCGATAATAAGAGGGCTCCTTTTCCTAGTCAGTTAGAATTATTAAAATGAGACTTTTAATTCTTTGAAGTGAGTAATTCAGGTAAACTATTCAAAAGATGCTTGGCAAGTGATTTCTTTATTATTATTATTACCTTACTGAGTGAGATGTCTGGATTTGTGCATTTTTCATGGTCTTCATCTGAATCCAGATTCCAAATGCTCTGTCAAGATTTTAAATCCAGGAAATAAGTCCATTACTGTTCTCAGTAGGTGCCACTTATGTGCCTCTACATTGTGTCTGTCAAGATGAAAGGGCAATCAAAAAAGTGTTCGGCCTCATCCGTGTAATGTTTCTCCATGGTGCAGAAAGGAAATTCTTAGGCCAAAGTAGTATACTAGATACCAGTTATACTGAGATGCCCAAATAATACCTTTTCTGAGGAAAATACATGTTTTGCTCTTTGCAGAGAATGTTTCAGTTTTGGAAAAGATGACAAAAAGTACTGAGTTGCAAAGGACTTAATGAAAAACACAAAAAACCATCTCATAGTTTTTGATTAACCCTCTGTGTTTTAGTCTGACACCGAGTCACAGAATTTTAAATATTATATTGTCTGATTTATAAATTTTATATATGTAAAAGCAGAAATAAGCTATGATCACTGAAAATTACCATAGCCATTTAAGGTCAGCTTTGCATTACTGTATGGGAAAAATGCTACATTTTGCTTACCATGTTAATTCTTAGCTTCATAGGTTTTGTATATTCAGCCTTATCTGAGCTCCAGGTATTTGCTGCAGACTGAGGTAGGAATAAAGCAAGAATCAAAAATTAGGTAAACTTCTTATCTCTTTTAGTGCCAGAGTTAAATTACAGGAGATCTTACTGTTCTCTGAGAGGTTTTCTTGTAAGTTTAAAGATTTCTTGGCACTTTAAGTAAGGTCTTGGTATCCAGTGCTTATGACTCTACAACTTTAACCTCTGGTCTGCCACTTTTGCATTCTGTGTCTCCAGATTTGTCTGAGTTTTTGGTGTGAGGCAGGACAAAAGGAAGGTGAAATAGGAAGGTGGAGCAAGGACAGGTGTGGAACTGAGAATTCAGCTACGCCTGAAAGTGAAATTATATTTTTCGCTTGTTATGAAATTAATTACTTTTTTTTTGGTGTGTGTGTAACCTCCATTAAGTGCACAGGTGAGGATGTGTTTATGGACATTTGTGTGTATATACATGTATTGCAATATGATGTTACTTGCTCAGGTTTAGCTTGTTCTTGGAGATATTCTGACATTAAGGAAACAATTAATATAAAACTCGTTTTCCCTTTTTAAGATTTTCTAAATATTTGCAACTTATTTTGAATGTACAGAAGACTTAATTATGACAGAGAAACAGTTCTTCACCACCAACTGTAAAGCTTACCTTATGCTAGAAATGAAAGGCATGTGAAGAAAGCCCTTGGAAGAGAAATACCCAGCTGATAAAAAAGTGCAGAAAAAAAGCAAGACGCCATTGCAAATTGAAGTCTCCAAACATGCAGCAGCCATCTGAAAGAGATTAATATAAGAATTTGATGTTTTTATGAAAGTAAATTGAGCTACAGAAAACACTGAAGAAAATGGGATTTTTTTTATTATTCTTATTAAGCCCATGACATTAGATTTACTGAAAAGTTTTCCATTAAAATGATCAAGAAGAAGCCAATTATCAGACAGTGCTACAGAAATTAAAAGAATGTTACACTAGTAGTGAGAATGTACATAAAGAATTAATCTCAGAAGCGGAGACACTGGCCTCTCATTAATCACCCAATAAGAACATCATGTACTTTGGAATGAGATTCAAAATGTTTGCATGCTGAACAGCCCAATTATCATCTTGTTGCCTGGAGCTAAGTAGTAGGAATGGGTTGGAACTGGGGTGCCTCTTAATTCCTGCAGTTTAACTGCATTATTATGGGTGAAACTTATATATATTTAGGGTGCACAGCTCAGAGCTACCTCACGGAGACAGGCAACTATATACTATTTACAAAGAAATAAAGAGTTGATACTTTTAAAAATCAGCCAGAGAAGGAGCTTGTCCTGAATATAGCATCATGTTTTTGTGAGAAACTGATAATTCTGGAGCTTATTAAATGTGTTTTGAGAGCACTGGCTGAGACAGAGCCCTTGGAGATGTCAGCAAGGAAATGCATGGCTTCTAGATACTGACAAGAGCCTCTGTGCAAGCTGGTTGCTGAGTTGCCCAGACTGTAAAGACTTGGCATGCTTCAGTCCAGGTGCCTGCAGAACTCGTAAGTTAAAAATGATGAAAGAGAAGGTGATAATGAAACGTTAAGTACTTCTAGGATTTGTTGGCAGCTAACAGTCAGCTGGAGCCAACAGTCAGTTCCCAGGGTTTGTAGTTTTGGAGGCAGGACCCTAAACTGCAAGTCCTGAGTTCAGTGCAGTACTATGGCAGATGTAGGTGCATTCTTTCATGAAGTGGTTGTTGATTGGTTTTCCAATAAACATCTTTTCTTGTGACACAGAACAGGGATGAACCAAAGCGGTCATTAATACAGCTGCTGTCTGCTTCACCCACCTGTTAGTGCAGAAATGAGAAGATACCAGTGAAGGTAGCTTGTAATTACAGCTGATGAAGAAAGGTCTTGCTTACCTTGTTTCACCTTGGAGAACCAAATTTCCACCCTGTCATGATGTTTAGCAAGCTCCTTACACCAGACTTCACACAGGGATCTCTGATTATATGTGCCTTATTTTCTGTGTACCTGGGCTGACCTCGTGACACAGTACTGGGAGTAGCTGCATTGATGAGCAAAGCCAGGGGATGCTGTGCTTTAGAGTGTAACTCTGGTGTGTTTTTGAAAACTAATTGTGTAAGATATCTCAGACTGGATAGTTAAAATAATTGGAAACTTCTGCCCTCAGTGTTTGTGTGCATCAGCACTTTGTAAAGTGAAGATAGTTACACCTCTCTTCACATTACTATTTTGAAAATAAATTCTTATACTACTGTGGCATAGGAAAACACCCATGGGAAAATGAAAGATTCTATGTTCAGAATGGGATTTGAAGAGTAAACTGAAGTAAAATCTGGGAGAAACATACAATGCAGAAAGCAAAGTCTTAAATATTATCTGAGGAGCACAATATCAGCCATTCTGCCTGTTGAATGAAGTGGTAATCAGTGGAGAGTGTCATGTGATTAATTAACTGAGCATCTATTTAAAAAAATCACATATGCAAGAGCCCTGAATTAACATTTTACTTGCAACTTCATCACTGACACCTCAAAGCTTTAGTTTTTGACTCTGTAATCTTAATAATATTCTACATTGTTTTTCTAGGTGTTTTTATACATACACAGTAGTGAGAAGTAGAGTCTGTATTACTAAATATTTGTTTTTCGTATGAGTGGTGAATAAATCCATCCTGACAGTAAGAATATTTCTTGGAAGGTCTATGTTGCAATATATTTAATTGTATTTTATATGCATCACATTTTGATATAAAGAATTGTTGTCAGAAAGAGTTTTGTTTGTTTGTTTGTTTGTTTGTTTGTTTTGGTAAAGGATTTTAAATTAATTCTTTATTGGAAGTATAGAAGGCTTTTTATCTTCCCAGGTAGCACTGTTTTACTACCATTAGTCCACTTGTGCAGAGGGAACAGGAAAAATATTTCTCAAGGGTTTTAAACGACTTAGTGTGATAGGTATTCCTTTAAAAGTTGATAGTCACTAATACTCATCCTGGATCTTTTGGTGTAAAATGCAGATGAGAAGAAACAGAAATACTCTGTCATGTTTTGGTTTTGTTTTAATAGGAAAATTTTAAAGTACTGAGAGTGTTGGAAAGTTAAGAGGTAGACCTAGAGGTGATGTATTAGTAGGGATATAACAGGTAACAGTAAAGTTACTGAACAAATGCACTGTAATATTCATTCTATCATCAGTCACAGTAATTATTCTCTCCCCTCAATGCAGTCTCAGGAAGTTAGGTGGTTTTTTTTATTAACATCTACAGTTGTAGCCATTTTACTTGAAGGGAAATGTTTCAATGGAATATAAATGTAATTGTTTACATCCTGTTCTTCATTAAAAGGATGCAACCACTTGATAAAGTGCCAGTGAAAGTGATTTTTCAGCATGCAAAATTAATCTAGATTTTTGCAAGCCAGAGATCAGTGACAATTTAAAAATGTATGTGTAAACAAAATGTAGTTATTCCACTTAGACCATGAATATAAATGTCTGTCTATCTCAATTTAGGAATTTCTTTCTTTCTAGGGTGGGCTTTGTGGAGTAAGGAATGTGAACTGCAGCTATTTTTAACCGTTAGAAATAAACAGAAGACATAAAAAGTGATAGGAAGGTACTTTTCTTGCAGGAATGAATGCTACATGCAGTATGAATGAGCAACCGAGGTAGAAATGGAATTCTATCACAGAAAATTCACTGTCATGCTTATATATGTTTTCAGCTTTTTTCTTATTTGAACTCATTTTCTTTTCTTTTTAAAGTCATCTGCATTATATGAGCAATTAGCTTAAGAAAGCAAAATCTGATTTTCTTATTATTGGAGGGCTAGATGGAGAGATTTAGAGGATATAGCCATTCAAGAGGCTGTTTGAAGATTTACAACTTCTGCTGCTAAAAATGCCTTAGTGTGTCAAAGAAGCACTTTGAAGAATTTCAGGTGAAAACAGAAATAGAATTCTGTTTAAGTTTGAACTTCTTTTGATTTAGGATGAATTTATAACAGATTTACAATGGAAACCATCACAGTCCAGAGGAGAAAAACTCCACAAAGTGTTTAGAAGGTACATCTGAAATAGCATTGGTGAATCTGTGACATATACAGGAATCATGAAAGGTGTATGTACAGGCAGCAGTCAGAAAATGTCAGTAATTTTCTTTGGTCAGTTACAGTCGTGCACAGTGGAAGGCTAGGATGCAACACTCACAAATTGCAACAAGGCCCTGAACAATGTGGTTTAATTTTAAAGTTCATTCTTATTTAGCCAGATGATTGAATTAGATGACCTATGGAGGTCCCTTCCAACTAACCTTTTCTGTGAATGAGAAGTTTTCCTGATGGGCTTAAGAATGTAACTTGTGTTATTCCCTGGGATACGGAGCTGTGGAGATCTGTAAAAACTTGCGGAGCCTTACACTTTGATTTCACCATATTTCCTTGTTTAAGTCATTGTTGTTTGTCTTTTTACCTGTAAAATTCATAAATGTGGTTTAGTTCTTTATGGATATGAAGAAATAACCTCTACTGATACCTTATTTACCTGTGCCTAGGATGTGAGAACAAAAGACAATTTCTTCTATTGACTTCATATGAGGTGATGATTCTGATTTATATTTTGACTTAAAATACTTGTGCAGTGCTGGACTCTGTTTTTGCAGTGACTAGTTCATAAAAGTGAATGTTCATGGCCAGATTGTAGCTTATGGTGCTTAAATACCTTGAACTATCTAAATGGTAAGATAAACCAGACAATTCACAGGGGAAACAAAATAATATTTTTCTAAAGCATATTATGAGCTCTTCCTAAGAGAAAATTTAAGTTAAAATTAATAGCATGTGAACTGTAGTTCTGATAGTTGATTTCTGAAGTGTGACTATGTAATGTGCTGATAAAACAAACCTAATAAGTCAGAGAGAAATTCTAAATTTCATACCTATTGCCTACATTTGAAGTTAAGTATACCTTTTCTGTTAGTTATTGGGAGCTCCAGAAGTCCTAAGTAACATAGAATATACCACACAGCGCTGTAATCTGGTGCAATGTAATTGAGGTATGAGGGTTTTGTCTCTTCTACTGTAACTGATAATTGTCATGTTCATCTGTTTGCTTTTTTGCTTGCTGAAGGGACAACACTGTTCTCAGCCTTCATAAGGGGCTGCAATTATAACATTCATAAAAACAGTTAGTCATAAACATGTCACATAAAGTATTTCAGAGTTTATGTGAAAGGAAATTGAAGTCTCTTGAAAATGGAACTGAATCTTGTCCAAACAACCTTCAATACACTAATCCAACTTTATTGTTGTTATATATTACAGGCTGCTTTATCCGTGCATACTATCATTAACATACAGTATGTTTTGATAAATGTTCCCCTTCCTGGAAACTTGTGCAGTTCTTTGACCACTGTCTCTGTTGGTGGTGCTTTTTCATTAATTCTAAACTGTGGAAAAAGACATGTCATACTTAGGTGAAAGAAACTGGTAAAATGAAAAAGTAATTACCTCCCAAGGTGTTTGTGTGGTAGAACTATCTGTCTGCACTTTAAGACTCCTAGATAATTGGTTAATATTTGAGAAATAATAAACAATTATACCTAAAGCTAACAGTGCTACTTAATTTTTATTAAAGATCTGCAATGACTAGGGTCACCATGTAACTTGAATTAGTCAGGCAATATTCCTGAACAGTACTCGGTATATGAGTTATGATATATTTCTGGTGAGCAGTTCCTTCATTTTAACAAATGACAAATGGAACTGAAAAGCAAAACAATTTGTGGTATGAATTTCAGGCTACCTGTACTTCCACCTATACATGTTTTTGTTGTAAAATCCACCTAAATGTTGCTTTGATCCACATCACAGTTCTTCAGGGTTTTTCTTTGTTTCAAAGGCAGTTATGTATATGTTGGGTCATTCAGACTTGCGTGCCTCTTTGCTGCTGCTCTTGACCAGAATCCACAGAATGTACTCATGAAGGACAGCTCATGGAGTAGCCTCAGAAAAGTGGACTAGTCCTACCTTCACCCTGCCTGGGAGCATGCATGTATGTTTCTACAGTGGGAGTTAGTCACCAGGTCAAGATTATCTTCAAGTTCAGCTGTGCATGTGGTTGTTACTGCTATGCATGGGTGCATGCTCAAGCAGAGAGGTAGGTCCAGCTCTGGAAGGGAAAAGTTGACTTGTATCATCATTGTATGTGTGCAAGGTATCGTCTTTACAAATGAAACAGATCAGGCTTGGGCGAGACCATGAATGCAGGAGCAGGTAGTTCAAATTTGATTCCAGGTGCATGGTAGTGATTTCCGTTTGTTATAGCTGCTTAAAATCCAACAGTAAACTCAGTAAACCTGTGGATTCAGTTGTGCTTACATTTGTTGTTAATATCTGCTTCTTTGCTAAAGCTTCTTTTTCTTATTCTTCTGGGCTTCCAGACCTGTCTGATTCTGTCTGTGACACAGCCATTTAGTCATGTAGTACTCTAGCTGCATGCCTATGTGTGCTTCTGCAACTGCAGATTATCAGCTAGGCTAGTGGGCACCTGTGAATATATCCATGGATATAAAGGCCCAAAGCAGGTAACTTTGGTGGTGTAGGTTATAGCTCTGTGTAGTCTGTGCTTCTTGGCTGAGTTTGTCCCTCTTGAGGGTACAAACACAGTGTTTCATGCTATCTGTGAAGTATGAGATTGAGATCTCAGTACCAGCAGCAACTCTGATTGTGTTGTGTCTAGCAGGGTTACATGGTGGAGCATGTGTTATTAAAAGAACCATGCTTAAAGCTCCCACAGAACTGTAATGACACTGAGATGAAATTCTTAAAAGGAGGGGTTGGGAACTTCTATGATTATAGTTTGGGATTTTGCTATAGCAAACCCAATGTAAAATTAAATTTTTAACAGAGCTTTCTGCTTGAAAAATGTTTTGATGGTACAGCTGACTAGATGTGTTTATGAACTCTAGTCCTGGAACTTCTCCAGACCTCCTGCTAGACTCCTGTTCTGCAGGGGGAATAAGAGATCACTGGTGCACCTACTCAAATTTTTCTGGTTGATCTTAGTTTTTGCTATGGTAAGTCATGGTAATAGGGCCAAGGAAAACTGTATCAGTATTTTTCTGAGAAAACTGTGACTTTGTTTAAGAGCGAAACCTGGAAAACACTGTCTCCAGAAAGTTTCTAGTTTTTAATAATTCTTAATGGAAAGTTGAAAACTACTATGGAAAGCAGGTGTTTCTATTTGGGGATAGAGGGAAAGTTCAGTAGAAATGAAATTATCAGTTAAAAAGCAGGATGACAGAATTTCTTCAGAATTTACAGTTGGTAATATTTTTTCTCCCTTTCTTACTCAGAAATCTGGGTGTGTTTTGGTTTTTTTTTTTTTTTTTTTGTTTTTTTTTTTTTTTTTCTTTCTATAAAGGTATTGTCTGTTATGCCTTGGTTACTTTCAGTTGCCTGAATTTTTAGTCTGGAAGAGCTGGTTGAGTATTAGTTACTTTCACATTTGATACTAGTCAACATTCTTCAAATGCTTTCTCCCTTAACACATGCAATTATGGAAGAGAAAAACATGCTTTACCATTTGTAACAATCACCACAAAGTGGTGAAGCTTTGTGACAGAAGGAACTCAATAGTGAGGAAATGAAGTGCTGTTTGGGACAAAGGGGATACAGCTGAATGTGGTTTTCACTTTTCATTGTGTGCTTTCTCACCTGTTTGAAGGTTTCCTCTCTATGTGTCACTTCTATGCTGTTAGAAGTTATGTCTTTTGTTAAATAATTTAGAGCTTTCCAGTCTGCCAATCAGGGAAGGATTAAAGCTATGGTTTTTTTTCTTTTTTCTTCTCTCTCTTTTTTTTTCTTTTTTCTTTCTATTGGCCTGCTGCTATCTGTTTCTTCTACAAAACAAAAAAGGAGAAGGCAAAATGGAAAAAAATTAATACCCATTGCAGATGTACTATAGCTGTGTTAGGTTGTTCCTGAAAGAAGAGGCAGAAGTCACACCAGGAATAATATTTTTCACTGTTCTCTTTTGTGGAAGCACATCTATCAAATCACATCATTATTTAAGATTTTTAAAAAATGCATAATATTTTAGATGTAATCTTATTTATAAGGTTCAGATTATGGAATTTATTTTAAACTAGAATTTGCATAAAAATGATGAATCAATTTAAAAATAACAAACTTTGACAACTTATTTGATTTGGGCTTGTCTTCACTAAGGTGAAAATATAAAAGTATTTACTTGAGGTTGATCACACTTGATCTACTTTGGGGTTTTCTTGACATTTGTTCACTTGTCATGAGTTTTAGCAAGGAAAGCAACAAGAAAATAAGGAGCTCCATCATCATTATGAAAGATAGTCTCAGTGAAGCTGATGCCCCAGATGCTGTGAAACATGCAGTAATCTAACAAGTGCTTAAATATAAATTGCTGAAGCCTATCTACCCATAACATTAACAATGTGTAATCTACTTCCCCTTTCCTGGGCAAAATTCTTGAGACAGGAATGGCAAGAAAACATGAGTAGCATCTGTTGACAAAAATGTTCTAGGCTTGTCTTTGTTCGGTGGCTGCAGCACCTGATAAGTATTCCCAGAATTAGAGAAAGGATTTAACTAATTTCCCCAGTTGTTTTGTGGATAATCCACTACATTTGGCCACAAGCCTAACTTCATGACATGGTGAAGCTTGTCAAAACAACTTTAAATTGGCTTTGTTCACCCTCATTACGGCTGTCAGAGAGCTATGATGGGCAGGATATTCTAAAAGCCTTTTAAAATCCCTCATTTTATGAAAAGAATTGTACCTTAGATACTGAGCAATGGGACTGAGTAATACAGTATCAATGCAAGCCCACAAACCTGAGATTTTATCAACATAGCTGCAGTTTCTTGACAGCATCTGACTGTTCTTCTCACCTTCTGCCATCAATGTCGTCACCTAGTTGGCCATATATTTGTAAGAAATAAGGACTTGGATAAAAAAAATGGGAACCTCTAGATTAACCATAGCATGAACAAGGAAACATTACACAACGGGCAGGTAACAAGTTGAGTGTCAAGGAATGCATGCTCTGAAGGTCCTACTGCATTTGTGTCTTAACCTGTGTGTTAAAACAGCAGTATTCACCATTGCACACTTTTCTCCCTGCCTGCCTGTCTGAATGGTATACCTTTGTTTCAGTGAGATAAAAAGCTCATCTGTTTGTCCTAGAAAACAATGGCGCTCTTGTGTAGAATCTCACAGGTAAGCTCTGTGGGATTGCTTCAATGAATGTTCCTAGACCCTCTGTAGTAAGGATGAGAACAAAATAACCATATGGTAGAAAACAGTGCTTTGTATGTGGCTAAATGGATTTTGATACAAAACGCTTAACTGCCTAGGTCTGTCAGCTTTTCATAAAACATATCTTTTGCCCCTAACACAGTCCTTGCTTTTCATTATTGCTTTTTCCCATGTGGATTTGGACTTCTAGCCCTCAGCTGGGTTAAAGCAGTGTAGAGCTATAGATGTTACTCAGAGGGTGTTTTATGCCCCTGACCTTGCTGTGCAGCCCAGAAAGGTCAATAGCAATGGTATGACTAGGTGTGCTGATTTGTATGCCACAATCTTCACACCATACTATGGGTAACCTGCATCAGCTCCCTATCCTTCTGCTTTCTGTCCTTTACAGTGCTATTGCCTGTGCAGAGGCTCACAGCTGAAGCAAGTTGAGTGCAGTACTGTTAATGGGGTTGTCTGGGCATGGCCTGTGATGAAATGGTGATAACGTCTTTCTCTGCCTCTTCCTTTTGTTTGCAGCTGAAGCAAGTTGAGTGCAGTACTGTTAATGGGGTTGTCTGGGCATGGCCTGTGATGAAATGGTGATAACGTCTTTCTCTGCCTCTTCCTTTTGTTTGCAGAACCAGTTTGGGCTCCTAACATCTACCAGTTTCAAAGTTCACTTTCTGAACTTGACTCTTCCTGGGGTATGCCTTAGGTCTGTCTGTCAATGTAGTAAAGCTTAATTCTCATATTCGAATTTTTCTTTATGAATATGAGGACTGGAAGTAAAGATTTGTAATTTAAATGCAAAACTTGAAATTGATGGGTTGCTCTGGAAGCTGGAGCAAGAAGATCCATGTATCATTTACCTTGTTATGCATGCTTGAAATCACAATTAATGTACTTATTGTACACGTTAAGTCCCAGTAGTGCTACATATGTACACACTGTATTTGTGTTCTGTACTTACTACGTAAGTGTAACACTCAGTAAATTTTGATAATTCCTTACAATCTTCCTGGCCTCATTCCTATTCATATAAATATGTGTAATCACAGACTACCCTCATGAAAAAAACATACTGCAAAAAACATACTTAAAGCCAGTCTTGTAATCTTTTCTGCAGTTTTATTTCCTTTTTTTTTTTTTTTTTTTTACAGTTAGCACTTGTATACTTTGAATCCTCACTGTTGTCAAAAGAGAAACGTATTGTGAATGGTATCTGATTCGGCAGTAACACAAATCTTTCATTATGTTTTATACCATCCTAAGTAAAACAGAGCTACAGAACTCAACATGGAGTTATTTGTTTTGTAAAGGTGGAAAAATACATCTGAAAACATTCTGTGCCTTATTTTTACAGTACAAAGACCCAGCTTTGTGAGAAGTGAAGTTCTCAGTCTTTCACTCCCTATAACACCCTGTAGGGTGACGATTAAGGCACCTTCCTGAGGTGACTGCTTGAACCTGTCTGAGCAAAGTAAGAGCTAGACCCTGATTCTCCCCATGCAATGCCCTGGCTTTATGCTTTGTCTGCAAAACAGACTCTTGTGCCTTGTGTCTGGAGTCTTTTCTGCCCAAAGGTCTATCAAGATAATCTATGAAGGGTCTACCATGGTCTTCGTAAAGAAAGCATTGAAGTTCTGTTGCCTCTGTAGGACAAAATAGTTCCCTGAATCATTTCTGATGTCTGAGTGGGACATGTCCAACCTTGTGAGCCAAGCTCTGCTGTGTAACTGAATAAACATTTTACCCCATAGGAAGGAGCTTTCTTTAGGATTACTTTCTTTAACTGTTTGAAAATTTTGCTGATACTTGGATGTAAGGAGTCTGACTCGCTCCCAGTGACTTGCTTTCCAAAGTCCAGCCTGATGAACTGCATCATTTTCTGCAGAGCTTTACAATAAATAAATCTCAGCAGCACATATTGGACAGCTTATTACTTCATTTTGTGTTGCTACAAAAGGTGCCTTAGCACATGTTTTCTCTACTACTATTCTAAAATGGGGATTTAACACTCTGCTTTGCTGCAGTGTTGCCTACTCTGAAGTGAAAGGTGAAAGATGTCATTAATGAAAAAAATTAATCTCAATAAGAGACCTCTACTGGCCTATATAACAAAAACATTTTTTATGACATATTTTGGATGCAAATATCCTAAAAATTCCAAACCTTATAGAAAAAAACCTCTCGGTCTGTTAATATATAGGATGGTAAAAACTTGTGCATGAAGAAACACAAGTTGCCTGGAAAAAGATGTTTTTTTTGTGTGAGAACAAGTGAACAGTAAGAAGTCTTGACCAGATTCTTCAAAGTTACTTCAAATAAAAATGTTACCTTTCTAGTGCCTCCCCTGTCTCAACAGTGTTTGTTGCATATATTAGACCTGCTTCAAGGTGATTTGAATGTACATGCTCAGTGTTTGAAAACCTCTTTGTTTTTCATTCATGAAAGACCGCTTATTCATATTTGATTTTATCCCCCTTCTATTTGTCCTTATTTGGACTTCACATGCCTGGCAGATACAAATATATAGGAAATAATCCATATTGTTTTGTATTGGATTCATGTATATTACAAAGGAAAATCCCCACAGCATTAGGATTTTGTGTGTATAAATTCCTTTTAGAAGTCTACTCTTAGTGAAAACAGCATAGGAAGTTGAGACAGAAAATGAATTTTAATGTTAGAGTGAAGCTGATTCCTCCAAGACCATTTGGGTCCCAATGATCTTGATTAAAGAGAAAAGAGGCTAATGCAAAAGGCACAGATAAGTATTCCATGTTGCTTTTTGATATGTTATGGACAGTGCAAGACCTATTGGTAATCTGTCCGTAATAACCAACCATCACAGAAATGTTAAAAAACAGAGATGTAATTTATTAGTCTCAAAATAATTAATTTATCAATTCTTTCCATTACTTCTCCATTTTTTTTAAGTTGTGCAGTGTTGAGTAGTGGAAGCAAAAATGGCTGTTAATTTGTAACACCACATTTAATGTTTTTTATTCAAAAATTAAAACTTGTTTTTAATTACCTAATAGGAAGCAGTTCTGTGAGTTTACACTGGCTCTCGTTGGTAAGCCTTACTTACTTACTTTACCCAGGCCTTCTCAATCCTTTGTGCGGGCAGCATCACCATGACATTTACTACTGTTTTTAAAAATACTGCCAGTGTCCTGATTCAGTGATCATTGAGTTCTGCTTAATTATGATCCACTTGTAAAGAACCCTCTATGTTTTCTCTCTCCAAAAAATAAAGGCACAATACAGTTGGCTCGCTCTAAATTTAGAATTAGAATTTCAAATGTTTCAACTATATTCTGAGGGTTTTTTTCTTTTTTCTTCATCTTTGGGAATCATGTAGAAGAAGGTGTCATTACAAAGAAAACCGTTGAACAAATTAACCCTTTGCCTTGTTTATAAGATAAACCTATTTGTGTCGTGTTCCCTTCAGGGCAATGCTGTCAGTAGGAATAATCTGCCCATCCATGAGCAGATACGAGCTGAAGAAGCTAGTGTATGGAAGTAGCTGAGATGAGGAGAGGAAGATTGTTTTATTATCTGTAACAATTCCAGCTGTTGGGCGTCACTGAAGATGGATGTATCATCTCTGATGCACTGCAAACCTAGCCTGCTGAAGTCCTTTGCAGGACATAATGCTGGTGAAACTGAAGATATTCCAAATCAAAATGGAATCTCTTGGTATTCTGGACCACTATGGTTTTATTTTTATTCCAAGATTATAGTTTAAAAAGACCATGTGACTATGGGTTTTTATTATACTAGCATAGTATGTGTGATAATGCTCTAGCATCCAAAATAATCCAAAATAATTTGAAAATTACAAGATAATAATTACCCTCTTTACACATGCGACTTATGTAATTATTACAGGATAAACTGATCTCATTTAAATTACCTATTTGATTATGTTATGTATGCTTTGTGAGATAGTGTTACCCAGTCCATTTATGTGTCTGCTTTGATTGACATCACTTTCACACTAACTACTTTCTTTTTGTATTCAGCTAAAATAGACTAAATTCATCATGCACTGAATGGAAACTTAAGAATAAGTGTTTAGATAATTGGGCATCAGGGATTCTTAGAAGTCTTTATTATGTGAGGCTGCCCAAATAACATCTGTTCCTACATTCCTGTTATTCAGGGTTGCTTTGTAGTTATTGGGTCTTCAGGGACCTCAGAAGCAAGAAAAAAGATACGCTGAATAAAATCCACTTTATGCAAAGCCTTTTACACCCATCTAGTTAGTGAATGTAGCCTGGTTGAGGGTAAGACTGAATATTGGTGAAGAAAGATGTGACTTTTTTGATACTCAACATCAGCTAGGTGTAAGATACAGAAACAAGTTATTTAGGAAAGTAACAGTGTCTAGACACCTCTTGACACCACAAGGCAGCCAGCTTTTTCAAGGCTTGTTTCAACACCAGTAATACTCCCCCAAATACTAACAATTTCCAGCATATTCTCTAGAGAAGGTCTTATCACAGATTCAAAGGAAATTTAATTAAAGTTAAAAAACACAAAAATGAATTGTTTGAGAACAAAGGAGGGAACAGGTACAGCATGAAGGGCAGTGCTCCTCAGAGATTTAGAAGCAGCTAGTCAATTGTAAAACATCAGTTTACCTGAATTATACCTGCTGTCTGTCCCAAACCTAATTTATTTATATCTCAGTTACTTCCATAGACTGGCTTCAATGGTGAATCATGGTA
This sequence comes from Falco punctatus, assembly GCF_963210335.1. NCBI lineage: Eukaryota > Metazoa > Chordata > Aves > Falconiformes > Falconidae > Falco > Falco punctatus. The sequence goes on along the minus strand of NC_137582.1, from coordinate 73,560,181 downwards.
GGATAAATACGTGATTTGGCTTTCCAGTTGACTGAAGATTAATTTTCATCATCTCTCAACAACATGCATACACTCTTCCCTTCTAATTCTCTTTTAAAGCTCCACGTTCAAACAGAATTTGCTAATGGTTTTGATTTGGTACTGACTTAGCAGTCATTGCTGACAGAGCTCACCTTAACTGTCTCAAATCTCGAAAGGCAGCAATTGCTGTGTGTACTGCACAACAGGTATTTTGAAGTGTGCCGTCCTTAGAAACTCCATCAGCTTTTGTCTCTGTCCTCCATTCTGTTAAAGAGATTTGATGACAACAACTTGTCTCTTACTGCTTAAGGTCATACCTGGAATTCAAATGTAGATCTCTTTTCTGTGACAATGTTAGCTGAGATAAAAATGATAAGAAAGGGTGCACAAAAGTTGTTTTTCTCTGAGGAAAATCAGCTGTTTGGCATTGTGCTTCTATTAGCATTTTTCACAGCATAACTTTAAAATGAAGAGGAGGGGTGTCTAACATAATTTAGAAACATGTACTGGGGCAACGTATGCACAGGAAATATTCAGGCAATCAGTGGTTAAAGAAATGAGTTTTCAATATGCCTCCATTTAAATTTAGTGATTTTCAGCATGCTCCACTTCTATTAACTAATGATTATATGGAAGCTTTTATCTTTCACTATTATTATCTCAGATGATTATAAAATGAAGCTGTACTTAAAAACATAAAAAAGGAGAATTGTTTAATTATTATTCATTCTTAAACAGCAGCAAATAAATATATATGAAATTAAAGTTCACACGCTTAGGAATTCTGATTTTTTTCCTGATTTTTTTTTTTTTTATAGCACACCTCTTATTTTAATTAATGAAAGATTAAAACCTAATTATCATTCTGAAATTTAAGTATTGTATCAGACCTCTTCATGTCTAAACTGTAGGTTTGGGTAGTTAGGGTACCAAAGCAGGGTTCTTTGCATTTTTGGATATATATATATATATTAATCTATGTTCTGGTCTTCAGTGATGCTGGGGAGTTTCACTGCATTCCCATGCCTTAGTTTTCCTATCTGTAAAATGGAGATGACAACACTGATCTCAATTGTTTTACACCCAATATCCTCTAATTCATTAAGGTGAGCAGAAACCGGCAAAACTTGCTTTGCAGTTGTGAAAGTAAGGAGCTATGATTTAAGTCTCCTTGAAGACTTCTTTACACTACAGGAGCTAATGTGGGTCTGCGAGAGTAGCTGTACTCAGGATTATGTAGATGCCTAAAATAAATGCCTGCATGGAAGTAAATCCCCACATGAAAGCCAGGTAGTAAGAATGAAAGCTAAGAAAGTAGTAATGAACTGAGTCTAGAGCTGCTTCCAGCTCTGTAAGCCTGTGTGCCTTCACCCAGCTCCTGTGTGCCATCCGCTTGCTGGGGAATGGAGAGGCTACGTGGGTGCACACAGGAGGGGAGCAGTGGGGCAGAGAGGAGGCTAGTCCCCAGCTTTGTGATCCCTGCTTCTCTGAACTGGGAGAAGCAGCACTGTGCAGCATCTGAGACACACAGCCCTTTGAGATATCTTGTCCTTAGCAGCGGCTTCTCCAAGTTTTCTCCTAGGCTAATTTTAGGATGGAAAGATATTTAGTGACCCTTGTCCCTCCTACAGGGGTGCATTATAACCTCTTTTATGTAGCTTTCTAAATATTACTGTAATTTTCTTCAGCAATGACAGTCAGATGTCAGTGTTTAAGTGAAGGCTATATATACCAATAAACAAATCCGCTTCTCAGGTAACAGTTTGTGACTCTTTCTAACCAGTAGCCATTGAAAACAAATTAATGTTATGCATATTTGCTGTTGTCAAACTAGGAACAATATAACGTGGGATTTCTTGGTATTTCCTCCCTAACTAGTGTTCTGATTTTGTTTCTTATTTGCCCACTCCACGTATTGCAATCCCTTTTGTAATGGCTAGAAATTTCTGTGTAATTACTCCTCTCTGTTTTCTACTATTCTATTTAATTTTAAGAGGTTGCTAATAAAGACTATTCGGAACTGTTCAGAATAGTAAGTTCAGCACAACCCTGACTGCAAGTAAGGGAAGATGGGGAGAAAGGAAGCAGATCTTAATTACTGTTTTTCCTGCCAATCTGTCACCATCTTCAGTATCCATAATATAACACTAACCTCATGAGATGTGAAAAGACTGTATGTGCTTTGTGGATGACTAAAAAACACAAGGAATTTCCTGTAATGAAATAACTATAGCTTTATGAAGAGGTTAATTTCTGGAATCCAAAATTCAGAGAAGCTTTGGATGGAACTTTGTGATGGTTTAATATCAGATGGTGGTATCTTAATAGTCTAAACCTGATATTATTTTTTTTTCCAATAACAATTTATCCTATTAAGTTGCAAAGAAAAACTGTGAAATAAACAATGTGCTATGCTACATTATTAAAATGCTTATTTACAGTTTCTGAAAACAGACTGTTTCTACCTTCATGCCTCCTACTGGGTACTTTTCCAGCTATATATTAAACACAAAATTTTCCAGAGATTTTTTTTTTAATTATTTCTCAGCAATAGTTTTAAAGAAATTATTTCCAATTATTTGCCAATTAAACTATGTTACAATTATAGAAAGCTATCAGAGTGTATCAGTCTGCTACCCCGTAATACACTGAATTACGAAAAATTTCTGTTACTTTGTATTTGGTTTCTGCTTGTAATTTGTACACCATCAGTGTGTACCAATCTGCAGCATTCCTTCTGTCTTTCTCTAGCCCTTGGTAAGTGTCTGTGCCTGTGATATTGTTAAAGAGAAAATTAATCTATGCTGTCTTTATAAAAAAAAATAATAATTTGAATCCTTCCACATTAGATAGAGAATATTCCAACCCTTGATAGAGGTGCTGGTACAGATAAAATCCAAGCCAAGATCCACGCAAACATTATTTGATTTATTGTTTTCTATCTGATCTCCTTCTTTCCTCTTGATATAAAGGTTTTTGATTTAGAGTTATAATTGTAAATATTTCTGAAATTCTGATTGCTTTGTTTTTTCAATTAATTGCACACTTTAAAGTATTTAATAAAATCTAATATTTAATAAACATCTACATAGCTAATATTCAATAATATTCAATATTTCTGTGGTAGAATGCCAATTCTGTTATCTGCCAATGAAATAGCATTGAATTAACCCTAAGTTTACTGATCTAGCAGTTTTACTGTGATTTTAGCTCATACCCTAGAAATTTAGGAATGATAACCCATAAAGCCAGGTATTATGTCAGTCATTTGTGTTCTTAAACCAAAATAGTTTGCCCATATATTTTAGCTTAGGATATCTGACATCTCTCAGTAATTATGGAATAATGCAATTGCGATGTTAGTTCTAATGCTGCAGCTAAATTATAAGCTAAAGTGACTACAGCTTCATTTCTGCAGCTGTTTTAGGTTGTGTGATGTATTTAAATAATAATGAATGTAGTCCAGTGATAAATATTTTTTAGACACAAATTCTTTGGAACTGACAGGTCAGATTATGCATTCAGTAGAATTTCTGGTAAGTAGTCCATTATAGTTTGCATATAGACTATATCCGTATATAGACTATATCCGTATATAGACAGACTGTCTGTATGGACTGTCATAAATTAAAGGCAATGGTGGGTACCTTCTAAATGCAAAATTATTTAACTTGATGATTTACAGCAATTTCTTTAATTAGTTCACCTTTGAGTTAAATAATTAATCCTTGATGAAATTAGTATCTCTCCTATTTTCATGATCTTAGCTGCAGAAACTGAATGGTTCACCTTTGGAGCAGAAAGACAGCCAGAGTCCAAAACAGTTTACCTCATGCCCATTCCTTACCTTAACTAAAAGGAAAGCTGCTGGTGTCTTGGTTTTCAGAGTAGGCAGATATGAGGTGGAGTGGAGCAACATTCCAAAACACAAATGTGTTCTTCAAACTTTCCTCCATGCAAAAGTTGTGCTGAGGACATGGAAGGTACCCCAATTTGTGTGCTGTTGCAGTAGTTGTACAATCATTCTTTCCCACCTTGCAATGACCAAAATGAAATTACCATCTTCCATTTCTTTTGTGCTAGTTTTTGTCTCACAGTTAAATTACTGAGGCTCATAGGGGTGAGGATTTATGCTTTAATACACAGAACAATTCTATTTTATGCTATTTTATATTAACACTAGTCAGAGTAAAGGAGTGTGCCTATTTCTACTTAAAAAAAGTCAGAGAAGGTGTACTATTTAAAAAGTCAGAGAAGGTGTACTATTTATCAGCAAAGTATAAATATTTTGAGTGTATGATAATTAAATGCACAGCAAAACTATAGAGCTGATTCAAAAGATTACTTTACAGCATCAAAATCAAGCTGCATGTTTCTGCTTCTCTCTGCCATTCTTGAGAAACAGACAAAATATTTTACTATTTTTTATTAAATTGAAGTTAAAAGATGCAGAAAACTTCAGTCGACCCTCAGTCTTAAAGTTTACACAAATCCCTTGTTTTTGATATGGCAGAACTTAGACTGTAGGCACAATTAGTCTTTCCGAGCCCTTATTGTTTAAAGAGCTTGATCTGAATCTGAGAAGCGAATAAGAAACTGTAAATTTTCTTATGATCTTATACACCCAAGAAAATGCTTTGTTCACCTGCTTTAATTTTACAGCATGTAGGAGTGTTTTATTTACCAAGGCTTTTTTTTGTGTTGTTTTTCCAAAGAGTTTTGAAAAGTAGGACAATTTTTGGTTTTGACAGCATTGTTGCCTCAATAGAATAGGGTTGATATTCAGGAAAGACTTTCCACACAGGCTCTATTCCTGACTTTATTCCTTTGTGACTCCAAAACAAGATTTGTGAGTAGCACTTGATCTGAGATTTCAGGCTCTCGTTAGCCTTGGGTGGATGGGAATAGCTTAAAATACTGAAATATTCAAATAAATACAGCGGAACTATGGATATATTTCACTGGCCAAGGTATGCATGCTATCTGAGATCTGCAAGCCTTACATTCTGAAAACTGTCATTAAACACTGGAATATTCTCTGACAGCTTACATAGCTTTCATATTACATATTTATAGTGTGCAGTTAAACCTCTTCTTTGCTCTCAGAACCAGTGGGAGGAATGAAAAATACACATAAACTGAATGATTCCCTGCCAAAGTGGAGGGTCAAGCAGAACTAGCCTTTTATAAGAGAAAAGGTGGGATGCCACCAACGTTATCAATTAGATTTCTCCTCCTTTCTTTTCTTACTTCTTCACAGAGACATTTAGAAGAGACCAGCGTGATACCAACTGAACCTGACTGCTATATGCAGCTGTGATCAAGCTGCTAATTTGATAAAGTAACCAAGTGTTCTGCAAGCCACTTAAATCCAAGATCCAAACTTTGCAAAAACATATTACATGGTAAATTTGTTTCTATAAGGTAGAATAAACTGAAGAAAAGTCATTAAGTGAACTGTAACTCATGCAAAGTGTGACAGTTCTTGATACTCAGCGTAAATATAGTGAGACACTATCAGCAAACCCAATTTTAACAGGACATAATCCTTCACAATTAATAGACAGTATTTTCTTCCTATTCATGGCCTCTTTAGAGAGGATTCTAATCATGAAGCATAAGTACAGGTGCCTGCTTTATATTATGGTCTGAAGAGAGATTACCAACTCATTTAGTGTATTTCAGACACAGGACAACTATAAATAATACAATGTTTACTAATATAAATTAGCTAACTACTTAATATGTTATTAATATTGCTGTTTTTTTGAAAGTTAACACTTGTTCAAACCTGGTAGGCTTGGAACTCAAAGGACATTTTTGTTATCTCTGGCGACCTTGTTGGGTTGCAAAAATAATTTTCCTTGTACAAAAGTTTTCAAATATTCATTCAGGTTTTGAGGCAAAATAAAATAGATGCACATACTAAGAAAAATGAAAATCAGGACTAACATATAGAAGAACTGTACTGAATAGTGCTGCATGACTCACATCCTTTCTGCCTCTGATTTTTTGGCTTCTCTTTCTCCTCCCTTAATCAGATCCTGAAGTGAAATTTGTGTCCAAGATTTTCCAGAAGAAAGGTCGCCAGTTAAGCTCTGAATGTCATCGGCACAAATCAAGTGTATCCCGATTCTCTAAAGCCCATAATATGCAGAAGCTCTCATTGATATAAGCAAGACTTGGTTGGTTCTCAGCAACTTTAAAAACCCTTCCATTTATTTAGGAGCTTCTGTTGTTGCATAAATAAATTATGATTAAAACTGTGTTTCCTTTTGAATCCTGTTTCTGAAACTGTGGTCTTTGCCATACCTGCTTCTGAAACAGTAGTGTTTACCTCCATCTCCTCTAAGCCTGTAGTTGTAACTCTCTTTCCTTTGCTAGTTTCCACTCATTTAAGTTCTCCAGTTTCGTGTTTACCCACAATGCTATATCTAAGATCACCATCTTCAGCTTGTACCACAGCAAATGTCTTATCCTGCTGTACACTTGCATCCAAGCTGTTACTCTGCCATGAGGATCAACACAATTTTACCACTAAGATCTTACCTACTTTTTCCCCCTCCATAATTCTTCACACACACATTGGAAAATTATCCTTTAGATGCTGGTTTTTTGCCTCCTCAGATTCACATGCCCATTGTTGTCTTCCTAATTCCCCAGACTTCTCATGTTCCTTTTTCCCTTCAAATGCTTTTTAATGTTTTTGTCAAAGTTTTCTTATGCTGATGCTGACAGTGATTATGTCTGCATGCCTTATGTACTGGAGCTAACGTATGATGTTATGAAGTACTCAGGGGAAAGGATTTTGTTTTTCAGAGGATTTTGAAATGCTATTGACATTTAAAATGCTGGTCAAAAAACCATAATGGAGACAGAACTTTATGAAACTTTTTGTAAAAATACAAGCAAAATTCTTCTCTGTGATATGCATAGAAAATCTCCACCCCATGCTCTGTTCTCTGCATCCATAGAACACCTGTGAATACCTCATTAATGGTAATAAAATCCTTATAAAAGGAAGGTAGAGTATAAAAAATGTTTTTGCTTTGGAGCATGAGAAAATTTAATCTTGTATTAAAAAAAATGCTGCAGAATTTGAAAATATGTCCTGCTGTCTATGGGACCAGGCGGTGAACTGCATGACTTGAGATCAACTTCATCTAATATGTGAACTAATGCAAATAATTTTTTGACCACTCGCATTGTGTCCAAGATTTTTATTTATTTTGTAGGAAATTTTGGACAAGAATCAACAGTTGTTATTTTTTTTTTTATATATATATATATATGTATGTTTTAGTACAATATGACTTAGAGTTTTATGATTCTTATTGATAGTAGTGGTAAATGATAGCACTTTCATCAATACTTACAGGAAATTGAAACACACTGATTGAATTCAACTTGGCTATCTTAATTTGCTTTTATTCCATATCATCTAATAACTCATGCTTATTTAAGAGTGGTATTGTACTCTGCAGTATTGCTGTGAGAGTAAATCTTAGCCACCTTTCTGCTGAGTCACGCTTCTACTTCCATAGTGCAAATACATAGGCAAAAATAGATGTGTGGAGTATGGTTTTTTCTGTTTTGTTTCTGGTAGTTGCATGGAGTCAGCAAAGTGCAAAATCAACAGAATTATGACTATTTTTTGACTAAAAGACTGCATTTTTCTATTAGGAATAGTCACACCGCTATGTTGAAGTTGAACATGTCAGCACAGGCTAGAAAAGAATAAATTTCTTGGTAGCTACTTCAAGCACAGGAGGTGTGGCCTGGTGGGACTCTGCTCTGAAAAAGAAGCTATGTGCAGTAGGATTCCTTAGAAAACAATGACCTGGATTCTGAAGTTCAGAAGGCAAAAGAAGACAAGGTAGAGAACATGTAGGGAAACCACTGTTTTTATCTAGGTAAGCGCATGTTTATTTCTGATTGTTATCCATGTTTTCAATGTTTAGTTACTTTCCTGAAACCCCAAATTTTATGTGACTTGCTGCCTCATATCCCAGAACAGCTATAAAAAATAGATTTTAAAAAAATTAGATGGTACTTTGACTGTTGAAAGGTATAGAAACAGGTAAATGGGAGCAGAAGGTTGAGGTGTCAGCACTTGTAGAAGCAAACAAAATAGGTCATCGCTGTTAAAATACCACACAGTGTGCATACAGTGTGCTAGGGGGACAAAAGATTTGGGCCCACAATTAGGCAAGAATCCAGATGGTTTTCAAGTATAGTTAATGACTATCAGACCAGAGGACTCTGTTAAAGCCCCAACACTTTGCTGTCATCACACTTGGCATGGAAACTACTGGAATATGACAAACACTGTGGCATTTCAGAAAAACTTCAAGTGAACACTGTTTTTCTCTTCAAGTAGGCAATGCTCATGTTTCAAATGTTAAACTCCATTAATTTATGTTGCATAAAAATGTTTTGTCTCTGTGCTCTTTTTGCTGCTAGAGATTTTTTATTAAGACCTGTGAAAAAATTCATGTTAACTCAAATTCAAATGAAATTCAAAAGAACAGCAACATTCTTTTCAGTAGAAAACATAAGAAAATGACATAGAGCTGAAAAATGTGATGTGAAAATGTCTTCCAGAGCATTCATCACTATGAAACCACGATAAGCATCCGTTACCTTTGCCACACCATTTTACAAAACACTAACAATGTTACTTATAAGAACCTTTAAAGTTAATTTTGAAAAAATTGTGGATGTACAGACAGCAGTAACAAAACTAAAATAACACAGCACCAAAAGTAAATAAAATTATGTGCAGCTTGGGGGACTGGGTGGTTTTCTGTAACATGATCTCATAGGATGACTACAGAATTGCTTCCTTTGGCCTTTTTAACTCTTTCTGTAATGCCAGTAATTTATGGAAGACTCATAGGATATGGAGCTGGAGTTCTTTGGTATATTGTTTGGTTAGTTTTCAGAATGGTTTTTGTAGGGCCTGCCTGAACTCGTTATTGAACAACTAATATTGCTTAAGTTAGCTTTGATATTTTTCTGTATTAACCTTTGTTAATATATTGTTATCTACAGTAGTGGCTGTGAAATCATTGTAGTTAAATCATTGAAATTGATAAGTCTTTTTAATCTGCTGTCCTGTAACGACATAGCATTTCTTTTAATTACCTGCAGGATGGGTCCCAGGTGCTTACTCTGCATTTGCTCTGCATGAAGATCTAGCTTTGACATCATTGGGATTCCAGAGAGAGCAGAAGTGCAGAGGAGATCCTCACGGCAGATAAGAAAGTGCAATGCAATCTGAGAATTTTTCCTTCAAAAAGGGTGGCCTGTTGCTGGGGCTGGGGAGGAAGCCTATTAAACTTTCCTGCACTGACAGACAGAATGTAAGAGGAGAGGAGAAATCATGCTTTCTTCTTTTTTTATTTTCTTACTCATTTAAGCAACATAATGAGTTAATGCCACCTGGGTTCTGATTTGAGTCTGCTGTGTGCACATCTGCTCAAAGTTTTTCTCCAGTCAGTGCTCACAGCTTGCGGCAGGAGCTGTGCTGCTGTAACACACACCTTTTTAGCTGCATATCTCTGCGTTGCCGGGTGTATTGGTAGTGCACGTTAGCTGGATCTATAGAGCTAACTTCTGACACTGAAGAAGATATCATTATATCCCTTCCTATATAGCAAATATTAACAAAGGACTTGGAAGCTGTGGAATCTTATGGAAATTTTATACTTTGAAACAAATATTTTTTTTTCATGTTCTGTAAAATATTCTAGTGAATAACCATCTTTGAAGAAAACTCACTGAATTGTAATCAAAATAATTTGCATCAGGCACCTGAGATTTAATAGTCAACTTTATCTAGTTTAAGAACAAAAATGAACTGTGTAGTTAATATAAAGAACCTGATTTTTAAATTAAATATTCAAAATAAGCTACCCCAGAGTTCTTAGATATCTGATAAATTACCGGTATATTTTTAAGGAATAAATCTGTAATTCAAATAATTCAATAACTGAATAATAATGTGTTCTGTTTGCAGATCATTTATGAACAGAAAAAAGAAATTAAATAAATCAAATACTATTTTTGAATTACCTGCTCACCTTTATTAAACATTTATTATAATATGAATTAAAGAATTGAATTGGGTTTCTTGAACTGCCACGGGAAGGTCGTCTTTTTTATAACTTATTAGTATTAAATTTTAGGCTTGGCACTTTTAAATTATTCTGTAAATATAAGGCCATAAAAATCTTAGTTATATTTAAAAAATACTTGATATGTATTTGCCAGAAAAACATGAAATAAAATTAAAAAAATTAAAAAGCTAATAATTGGCAGAATGTTAGTGGATTAACACTTTTTATGGAATAGGATGCAACATTTGGATTAAGGTTTTAAGCACATAGCATTAATTTGAACTGCCTTTTGTTATTCCATCAGGTTTTTAAAAATTGTTATTGAAAACTGAACTGAGATTCTGTAACAGCTCCTCCCTCTTCTACTACAATTTCATCACTTCTATAGGTACCTGAAAATGCAAAGCTAATTTAATAGGCCAGCAAAACTATACCAAATTAAGTGTATTATTTTACAGTAATTTTCCCATCAGTACTTTCCCCCAGGTTTCCATCTGCATGAATATAGACTTCTAAAATAAGACTAAAATTTCCTGCACAAACTCAAAGAAAAAATAATAAAAAAATCAGTTCAAATGATTTTTATTTTCAGTGCAGCCATTCTCTCCAAATCCAGTGTATGTTAGCGTATGTTTAGGCATTTTCTGTTAAAATATCTGTGAATTAAGATAATTTACTTCATGTTGATGAGTTTCCTCTATGTCCAGATTTTTGCATTGTCTGTGTTTTTGTGTTTTCCTATGATCATACTGTATATCGTATACATCTTAATATCTTAGAATATTTCTTTTTGTTGAAGTAACTCATCTCAGCAGAGGGTTTTAGCATTCACTTGCTTGTATTCACCTGCTACGCTTAGTCCTCTCTAGTTCATGAGTAGATTCAGAAATCCTGGAAGAAGCTCTCCATTTCACAAGCTGCACTTTATATTCTTTCAAAAAGAAGTATTTCTTCTCATGTCCTCTCACATTTCTTGTGAGATTCTCAGCTGGTTTAAAAGTCAATGAATATGTGGCATTTGGTTTACAGTGAGCAAATTGTGAAATCACATTTAGGAGCCAAGGTACAGTGTATCCTAACCAATAGTTTACAATGAACTTGACCAGCACAGTGAGAAAACTGAGTATTACTACAGCTTTAGTGGGAATGTAAAATACATGATTGATCATTTTGTAAGTGATTTAGGAGACTGGAAAAGAAAGATGCTTTTACAGAAAAAAAATTATCTGGAGAAGGAATACAAGCATTCACATTAAAAAATCCCGAGGGAGAATTATGTATTGGCATTTCTTAACAGTAACATGTTGCTACTTTAAGACTCATTAGAACAAAATCTTCTTGATGTTAAATTTCTCTTAAGAAGTGCCAAAAGTACTTTATTCTTAGACACCCTATGACTATTTAATCACAATTTCTATGAGAAAAGACTATTGTATATCATGATTCTAGCAATTAGGAAGTTTAAATGTATCGTTATATTAAACAGACACTTTGCACACTTTCCAACCTGTAGTCATCTTGAGAGAAATGTCATAATTAATTGCTCAGTTGACTGTTTTGAGGGGAAAAAAAAGGAGAATCTGAGTGCTGATGAAACTGTAAATAGTCAAACTTTTCTCAGGAAGAAGAGACGACTAAGGCATTTCTTGTGTAAACTGCTAAATATATCTCAATAGCCTAGTCTAACAAAGACCTTGAATAGCTAAGCATCTTGACAAAATGATAAATAGTCCCTTTTATCAAGGGGAAAATGCTGTAAATAGGTTTTTCTAATGCTTTTATTTTATGAGATTAGATTAATTTTTTATTGCTTTGTTTTATGACATTACCTTTAACTAGGACACCGAGTATTCCTTGCAGTTTGTATAGTGTGCATTTCCTTTGGAAGCAAATGCCTTCCCATAGTTAAGTGTAATCCCATTGTACATTTTTTTCTCACCTTATGCCATTGATATCCAGAGTAACACAGCTAAAGCCAATGGACTTGCTCAAGATTTACATCAGTGTAAATGGGAATGGATTTGGGCTCTTGGTACTCTCAGTCAGCTTCATGTTCTCCCTTTCCTCTTAAATACCAGCCACACATTTGTCAGTTACTAGTTCATTAGGTGTTTCAGGGGGAAAAAAAGGGTAAGAATGTCCTTCTAATCTACTACTTTCACATGATACGTTTACCACTGCAGGCCACCAAGACAGCGAGCTGAAGAATTTCACTGTGCCTCTGTGAACTAAGTAATTATTATCTTCAGGCTTGACTTGCTGTCTCATAATTTTGGTTGTGCCTGGTATCATTTTCTCATAAGACTATCTACATATAAACAGAGGGATGTGTGATGGAGGACCATGAGATTTGAATATGAATTATCTCTTTGTTGTGTATTGTATCTTATGCATAAATTCATGGCTTTACCGTTTGCAAGTTATCAGAAGATAAAAACATTTCATGGCTGAAAATTGTTCTCGTTATTCCATTCCTTAAATTATTTTCTTCCATTGTGTCTTTTAATTCACTATGTTTTGCTGTTAATTTATTTCTAAATAGGCTTTTTATTGAATATATTATGTCAGAAATAGAGGATGGCCGTTGCCTGGTATTAAGTTCCTGTGCATAGGGGTAATGATGTCCAACCTACTGTAAGCTAGGAGTGCTTTTTCTAGTGCACACATGGTCTTTTAACTCTGGCACTCTACTGGTGCTCTTAGGAGGTTTTTGCAACCATACGTCTATAAGACTCTTGTTTGGATTCCCAGGATCCTGAGTTACCTGAAAGTAAAAACTGTTACATCTAGGGTCAGTTTGTGGGATTCATTGCCCCCAGATAAGATGGTGAGCGTGTGCTCACCGCAACAGGTTTTGTCTATTTACTGCAACGTGGCTAAGTAGCCAAACTCATAGAACTGCCATGTACAATAAATATTACGCCTGCCCTCTTGGCTAAGATAAAGTGTGAAATCGCTTTAATATCTGATACATTACCTCCCATGGGACTTTGTCCTACCCTTGCAAAGAAATGGACTCAGTAATCTGACAGGTCATTTCCTTTGTTAGCTGCTACTAGGCAGAGGTGTACAAAGAGCAGCTATAGAGGGAATTCTGTGGAAGCTAGAAAAGGACACTAAGTGCGCTCCACTTTACTGGGAAATCTCCTCCTGGCTTCATAAAGAGCATGGTTATGGAAAGAAAAGCACTTTCTGAGTCTCTAAAGCAGAGCAGCATGTTGACAGTTAGAGGCAGGCTTACTGCTCAAGAGTTTATGTCTTCAGTTCTGGGATGTAGATCAAGATCTTTGTAAAAAGGTGTAGAAATGACAGGTAGAAGCTGTAGATAGAATTTTTTTTGGGGATGAATATCCCTGCTTGTGCCCCTCTTGCAACAGCACTGCTACTCTGTCAAGCTCCATCAAGACAGTGCAGACAAAGGGAGAGAGAGACAAGAGGCAACTCATATCGCCTGCTTTCATCTGTGGGTGGTAGCGCTTGAGGTAAATAATAGATGTAAACAGAAATTTTTCCATTTAAAACCCCAAAAGTCTAAAAGGATGGAAACTAGTCTTTTTTAGCCTTCTGGATGGTTAAAAAAAGAGAGATGGGACAAACATACTGAGCATACTGACACTCCTTTACATGTATCCATTTTGCTCCCATCCTGAAGCTTTTCTACATCTGGTCAGAGCAAGTGGTGCATTAGCTACCATGGTTCCTGTGCGCCTAACAGGGAGTAATTCAGAGGCAGACTGAGCAGGAAGGCATGGCGTGGAAAACTAGCAAAAAGGATAAGCTTGAAACAGGAGTTCAAGCACATTCCTTTGTTTAGTAATGTGTCTCATTCAGGGCTGTGTACTACTTTTCTGCATTGGGGATGGAGACTCAAAGGATGCAATTTCCCACATGCAATTTTGTTGCAGATCAATCAGTCCATTCCAAGATAGAGTTAAGATGCAGTTCAAGCCAGAACTTTTTCTTATAGATCATCTGACTCCATCTGCCATATGTGGGCCTTCAACATTACGAGGGCATGCCTCACAAGCAAATACTGCTTCACAACCTCATTCTGAGCCTAGAACATGCATCTTCCACATTTATTTTGTAACACCACCACTCCCACCAGAGGAGACACAGCCCCCATAATAGCTGAGGAGTTTTGATCCAGAAAAAATGTATGCTGATGAAATAATCATGTCTTATGGTCAGAGAAATGCCACATGGGACAAAGTGCTATGCAGTGTCAATATAGCTGGCTATAAGCACTGCAAATATAAGCTGCTCTGCATTACTTGGTACTCCATGGGTCAAATACTTGTAGCAGTGAAGGTGAGGTTAGATTCCACTCCCACCCCCCCCACCCCACCCCCCCACCCCCAAGAATAAGTGCTGACTGGAGTATTTTTAGAGCATGTCTGTCGGGGGAAGAAAACAAGGTTCTTCCCACTAAGCGTTGTCACTGAGTTATGGTGGGTACCTCCACATCAATTGTTTCATAGGCTGGTGGCAAGGATGTCATGTGCAAAATGAAGTGTAGAAAAAGGCTATAACACAAGATTCCTACTTTCTTGATGAGTGGTCTTTTATGTAGCAGACAGTACCCACATTCTCAAATGAATGAAGGTTTTTGGCTACTGTCTTGTGTAGCTCTTACTGCTTATTTGCATTCAGCTCTGCTTAAAATACACCTAAAATTTAGGCCTTTGGTTCATGGTGAAACTTAGGTAGGTGCCTACCATGTTTGCAGGGGTTCTTTTACCCATACCTGGGAGCACAAGTTCAGCTATTTCATGGTATCAGTGAATCTAGGACCAAGTGCAGGTGCTCAATGGATCTAAGACATTTACTTCTGCAGCTGCTGTTTGTGTCAGTTTGGCAATTCTGTGTATAGAGATGAAGGAGTGGAACAGCAAGTTGTATTTTGTCACCTGAATAGCAACAAATCCCATTGCAAATGTAGTATCTGTGGATCATGCCTTAAATATCTGCAAATCTTTGAGACGATCATGAAGGTACATATGAATATAGCCATGTAGTTTTTCCATTTCTTTTAGAACTTAAACCCATGGAAATAAGAGTAGATTATTATTACATTTTTTTTTTTAAGAAGAATTTGTGGGATGTATGGGTATCAGGAGAATGAAGAAAAGGCCTTTTCTTATCTTCTTACCATTCCCTAGCCTCAAACAGAAGTCCATAGAGAAATTCCTTGCCATTGCACCTCCTGCCTTTTGTTGTGCCACAGGCTTCATGCAGTCCTGGTGTGGTAGGTTGACCTTAGATGCCAGGTGCCCACCTAAGCTGCCTTAAAACTCCCCTCCTCAGCTGGGCAGGGCAGAGAAAATATAATGAAAGGCTCGTGGGTTGAGAGAGGGGCAGGGAGATCACTCAGCAATTACTGTCATGAACAAAGCAGACTTGACTAGGAGCAATTAGTCTAATATGTTACCGATCAAATCAGAGTAAGATAATAAGAAATAAAATTAAAACTTAAAACACCTTCCTCCAACCCCTCCCTTCTCCTGGCACTTAACTTCACTCCCAAGTTCTCTACCTCCCCCACCCAGCAGCACAGGGGGACAGGGGATGGGGGCTGCGGTCAGTCCATCACACATTGTTTCTGCTGCTCCTTCCTCCTCAGGGGGAGGCTCCTCACACTCTTCCCCTGCTCCAGCTGGGGGTCCCTCCCATGGGCGACAGTTCTCCACAAAATTTTCCAACATGAGTCATTCCCATGGGCTGCAGTTCCTCATGAACTGCTCCAGCATGGGGTTCCTTCTACGGGGTGCTGTTCTTCAGGAACAGACTGCTCTCGCGTGAGTCCCCCATGGAGTCACAAGTCCTACCGGCAAACCTGCTCCAGCATGGGCTCCTCTCTCCACAGCTCCTGACAGGACCCTGCCCCAGTGCCAGTTTCCCACAGGGTCACAGCCCCCTTTTGGGTGCATCCTCCTGCTCTGGCATGGGCTTCTCCACAGGCTGCAGCTGGATATCTGCTCCACCGTGGACCCTGATGGGCTCGGGGGGACAACCTGCCTCACTAGGGTCTTCACCAGAGGCTGCAGAGGAATCTCTGCTCTGGCACCTGGAGCATCTCCTCTTTTCCTTCTTCACTGACCTGGGTATCTGCAGAGTTGTTGCTTTCACATAGTCTCACTGCTTTTTCCAGCTGAAGTTGTGCAGTTTTCCCCTCACTGCTTCCTTCCTAAATACATTACCCCAGAGGCACGAGCACTGTCGCTGGTGGGCTCAGCCTTGGCCAGCTGTGGGTCTGTCTTGGAGCCGCTGGCATTGGCTCTGTTGGGCATGGGGGAAGCTTCTAGCAGCTTCTCTCATAAGCCAGCCTTGTAGCCCCCCCAACCAAAATTTTTCCATGCAAACCCAATACACCAAATGGGAACCAAAGACCACTTTTTCAAGTCCATGAGGAGGTTTGCTGTATCCCTCATCAATGTGCCTAAGATGATGTCCTAGCTACCCACTGGAGCTGGATCATTCTCCCCCAGGACACTCGTTTCTGAAGGCTCCTCCTGGGGCAATGTGACCCTGCAGAGCCTGTGGTAGGCCAGTGACTAGCAGGCCTAACCCAATGCTTAGCAATTAATGTCTTTAACCCTGTGCCAAATGAGAGAAAAAATGGACAATGTCTGCCCAATTGATATTTTGTTTAGATAAGGCTGTGGTGTGAAATTATGCTCATGGACAGCCAATCGTTATATAATATCTTATGTCCTGGTTTTGTAAATCATTCCAAATGAAAAGTCCAGCAGCCAGTTAGCTAGCTGGATGTCTGCATGTTATTTACTGTTAAGATAACAACAATGTAAGTTAATGCAGTCAGAAACCTCTTTATTCCAAAAAGCAGAGCATACTTTTCATAAACTTCAGCCCTTGTTGATACGCTTTTCCTTGGCACCTGTGTAGTAGCTGGAGACCATGATCCTGTGACTTTTTCCACTGGCACTCTTTCATAAACAAGGCTTATACCAGCTAATGTTTTTCTTTAATAATTTGTGGTCAGGCACAGTGCCTGTCACATCTGTGATCCAACTATGCGTGGAAGCAATTAAATGTGATCGTCTCCATTTTCAGAATAAGTGTGCAGCTATACCTGAGGCTCCAGAAGTTGCAGTGCTGTGCTCAGGGTTGTTTTATTGTTAATCACTGAATGAACAATCTGACACGTATTTCCTTCTTGAGCAGAAAAAAACTCAGACCTGGAGATACTGATGGTGGCTTGTGCATCAAGAATGGAGGATGATGGCTCCTGGATTATGCTTTTCTTGTTCCCCTTTCAGACTTACCAACTTTCTATTTCATTTGACAAACCCACTTCCAAGCAAAGTTGAGCTCCATTCCTTAACGCAGTCTGCTCACTATACAGCTTACATTTTTTGCTTTTGCGTCCTTCAGCTAGTCTGAGGTTTGCACACAGCTGTAGTAGAATAGCTTCAGAAAGAAGAGGTCTATCATATTACAAGTAGTCCTTCAGCTCAAAGAGGCTGGACTTTCTCATCTTCTCCATTGGATTCCCAGGGAGTAAGAGAAGCTCTCTACCGAGTTCATAGCAAACAAAGTTCACAAACTAGTGGAACTGGAGGACAGTGGCAGCTCCTGTTACAGAGTGTAACAGGTGAGAAACCTTGCACATAATTTGCTGGCGCTTTTTGAATTATTGTCTGAAACTTGTTTCTCATTTAGAAGACTGACATTTTCTTAGAAGAAAACATAGGTGTGCTTTTTTTTTTCATAAAGCCAAAAAAAGAAAGAAAAAGATCAGTATTTTTCTAAACTGATGTTGGAATAAAAGAGGCACTGGTAAAAATGTATTCCATGACATGCCAATTTCCATGTCATATTCAGTCCTTGAAAAGGTATACTCTTTTTCTGAAATAATTTGTGAAAACTTTCCTGGCAAAAGAATGTCAATTAGATCACAAAAAAACATTGATACTTGCAGATTAAAAACTAGTGGTGAAATCTTGATCTCCCTGAAGGCCCACAGGGTTTGCCACCAATTTAACTATAATTTCTTCAACATAAAATTATTTTTTTTCCTCCAAAAGCTGAGATTGACCTCTGAAATGGGAGAAGTATTACTGAAAAGCTATTTTCTTTCTTATGCAATGGATACTGCTTCTGAAGCAATTTGTCTTTGGAAGAAGGAATATTTTACTGAGTTCTGTCTATTCAAAGGCATGCACAGTCATGGCAGGTACTGATTTGACCACTTAAGTCAGATGAAGGTTCTGTCAAATTAAATTTTTACTTTTTTCTTGCAGTATGCAAGCCTATTAGATTTAGTGTAGTTTTTTTTTAAAAAAAAGTAAACCCACCAGATTTCTTGTGAGAGAAGTCACAAATGTATTAGCATGCAATCACATATGCAAATGACAACATTGTGTTTTCTACAGGGAAGGAAATGCAGGAAAATGTGTGTGTTTTGTTCAAAAGTTGTGTTCTGTATTTCATCCTTTGTGTCTACACTGAAATGAAATAAAAAATATTCACAAAAATATTAATGCTGCCTATTTGTTTTGCACTTTGGTTTATAAGAGCCATTTTATTGACCAAACTCCAACTGCTAAACAGCTAGTTTATTGACTCTGAAAAGGCTTTGTTCAGTTTAATCCATGCTGTATGTCCTGGATGAGCCTGTTTTCTACTAGCTGTAAAAATAAACAGAGAATACAAGGAAATAATAATAATAACAAAAAAGCCATAGGCTAGAGCCAATGATAATACAGTAATACTAATATAGTATATGAACAAAGGATTCTAACATTGCAGCTCCCATTGTGGTCTTTTATTTTATTAAACACAATTTAAAGAGAGAATAAGTCATCAGTAGCATAACATTTTCTGTTTACATTTTCCAGTGTTAGGAAAAGTGCAAGACTCAGGCTTGTCCCTCTTGTCTCCAATAGCAGTGATCGTGCTTAATATAAAGATTAGGCTTTGGAAGATAATGGCCTAAGCTGGTATTATTGCTTGCAATCAGATTACAGTAAACTAAAAAAAAGACACAAAACTGGGAAAGACTTATATTGATTTTTTTGAGAGGCTTTTTCCCAGAGAAATCTGGATCAGGCCCTGGGTGAAAATGTTATGGAGGCTTACTGTTTTAAGACAGATTAGTATTCATAACCTACAAATTGGCTGCTAAAAATATGACCAAACAATAAAATGCAGATGCTTGGTTATGAGCAGCAGTTCTTTGGAAAATATACAATAACACAAAAAATCAGAATGCACAATTATGTTATTAAGTAATTTTTTATGTTTCTTCCGAAATTATTACCAGCATGCAGGCTATGTCAGGATGTGGCTACCATTCACAGCACTCACTGCCTGATAACATCACAACTATTTTCAACTCTCTGAGCTAATTGGAAACATCAAATCTGCTTTGCTAGAATTTAGTCATGCTTCATTTGAAAGTTAAAAGCAGCTCCTGGGAGGAGGGAGGTTCTTTATTCAAAACTGCTTTTATAAGCAGCGTGGTCAGAGCCGGAATATTTTAAAGCTTGTTTCTAAGCCTTGCTTTAGGCCTTGCCATCCTTTTATTTTAAGGAAGGGGGGAATGTCATGCACCACTTCAGTAAGAATTAGACTTTTTTGTTACCCAAGCAGCATGTTGACATTGGGCAGCATTAAAAAAGTACATTATCATTATCATGTGAAATATTTGCATATTTTCAGCAGAATATATGGAGAAGAGATTAGTGAAATACTACATGTTTCTTTCCAGAAATAGGACCCTTTGAAATGATACTGATATTTTAATAGTGGTTTTCCCAGAAAACCCATATTCCCCCCAGTAAACCTCTGTATTCGTGGAATAGACACGAGCTTTTTTGAAGGCTATTCTGGTCTCAATAAGTATATGTTACCATAGAGCACTAGGTTTGACTTCTACAGGGTTGGTAGTGAGTCAGTACCTACAAATTCTTTGCCAGTGTGAGCTGAGAGTCTCAGCTGAGCTGGGACACAGATGTCTGGAGTCCTGGGCATGTCTGCATGGTACCACTCTAGCTGGTGAAAAGATGTCTTGTAATCCCTAGAGATTCTTAAACATTTATTCATTTTCAAATAGAATTTGGAACTGTGTGCAGATTTTTCTGATTCCTTAAGCCACTCTTTGCAGAAGCTCCTGTACACATAAACTGCAGCAATGGGACTGGGAAGAAGGAAAGAGAACAGCAAAAGGTGGGCAATATTATAATAAAATATAGAACTTTTCTGCTCCTTTCCTTTTTAATGATAATTTTATTAACAATAAGCCAGCAGTTTTGAACTCCCTTTTCAACAAGTGGTCTTTTGACAAAGACCTGAAAACTCCTGACATATTCCAGGTGTAATTAATGCTGAACTTATCTCCATTCTTTCAGCATGCTGTGAAGCACTTGCACAGTTAATAGGCTGCAGTCAGTAGCAGAGGCAATCAGTGTATTTTTTTCTGTCTCCTGGTTAGGTACCTGTAGGTGTTGGTAATCTCAGTGGGTTTAAGTATAAATTTCTTTTCCTGGTGCACAAGAGGCACAAACACAAGAATAAAAATATAAGGTACAGGAATCTTTGCCTTAGAATATAACCAAAGCTGTGATCCATGGGGGCTTTAGGATAGTCCTGTGGTCAGGTTAGTTTCGAATTCTGCAAAAAACCTGACAGGCACATGGACCCTTTTGTGATGACTGCCTCATGTCAGAGACAGACACGAGATAAGTAACGTCCACTGTTCATATAAAAGGATTCTTACCTTCTGCTATGTGCAATACCGATTGCCTTCTGCAGGGAAAGGAGGAGCTGGAAAAATGCGCATACCCCCACCAGAAAATGCTGAAGATAGATCATAGGACACTCGGCCCTGAACAGGAAAAAATAACAAAAGAAAAAAATATCCCAGGCATTGCATTGTGACTATGCAAGATTTTTATGTCATTAAAAAAGACTAATTGAAGGGAATGTATGTGGAATTGTGGTAAATGAAATTCATAAATGGTCTTAGAAGTGTCCAGAGCTAGTGTATGAGGAAACCTTTGTGAAATGGCATTGTCAGTAGAAAATGAAGACTCTCTCAAAAGTCTTCAGCACTGACTAAACCCCACATTGTTACTGCAGTAGTGTTGCAGTCAGTACACCTGTGAATTTTATTTTCCTCAGGCTTTTATGCTGTGTAGTTTCTAACAGCTATTGATTGCATCCTTCCACCTCTTCTGCCAATGACACCGTAAAGTGCCATGGAATATAAACATTTCTAAAGGAGTGATGTAATTGTTAGAGGCAATAATATACTGTACAGCTTTTGTTTAACATTGTAAAACTCTTTAAAGAGTCACAAATTATTCGGTAAGTGCTGAAAAGTATGATGTATGTTCACCTTAATCCTTTAAACTCCAACTCCTAGTCTTGTACTTCAGTGCCACACATATTACATTATGCACCAGGGTAGATAATGACTCACTTAAGTAGTTTCAGCAAGAAACACACTTTTGTGGATCTCATTAAGGGATTCTCAGTTCCACAAGATCTTTACCCCCTGCTGAAAGAGGGACTGAAAAATCACTGGCTTCCAACCAGTGCTTGCAAAAATAATTGGAAAATACGGGGAGTTCCAGCCTAAAATTTTACAGTAGTGTCTACAACCTGCTAGGTATTATTTGGATTCTCAGTCAGCTCCAGGAGAATTAGGACCTGAATTTCTGATTAATGCCATTGAAAAGATTATTGAAGAAGTTACTTTTACCCATATTAGAAATTGCACAGCTAAAAGGAAATGAAGCAATATTTGAAAGGTTTTATTTAAAAGTTCATATTTCAAATGCTTACCTTTTTTTCCTTTTCTGTATGCTTTTAATAAAAGCTGAAATTTTGTCTGTTGTTCTGGGTTACCAGACTCAGGACTTTTTCTCCTGAAAATCATCCCCTTTTCCAAATGTTGTGTGAGATATAGGAATAGAGTCACAGTACTAGCCTCTGAATTTTGTTACACAAAAGAGATTGAAATAATATCACTACACAGATGAGAAACCGATATTTGTTTCGGGCAGAGAGAAAAAGGGAGTCTGGCTCTGCTGCCTTGGGATGAGGGCTCTCACGTGGGAGGTATGAGGTCTGAATGCTTCTGTCTTTGCGGGGAGCCTTTCTGTGGTTCAGAAACTGTCCAGAAAAATGTAACTTAACCACTAAATTTTTATAACTTACATTTCATTCATGATGTTATCAGTACTAGTGAACTTTTTAATCCAGATCTGGAGTTTATTTTTGTTAAGCAAAAAAAAAACCAACCCAACACAGAACCAAACCTCTAATAGAGTTGGCTGTAATTATCCTTAATACGTTCAAAGTGCTTGCTGGGGAATGATGTTCTCTTACACAAGCAGACAGGCATGCTCAATAATACAGACACATACATGGAGCTAATAGTATTTTTGATGTTATGGGGATTTGGTAGCTATTTTCCCAGCAGGGAGAAGCATCCAGCATGCTGTACAACTAAAACCATTCTTGTTCCTCCTGAGAAGGCAACTGATCAGATTCTTCATTCTCAAGGAAATGTAATACTTTCTCTCATCAGGCTGTACTGCAGACATCTCAGTTTTGAATATTTTTTCATCCAAATTGGTTGTGCAGAAATAGCTCCTTCCTGCCGAGCTCCTGAGAGAACATGTCCATGCTACCACTCTATAGAAGTTGCAGTGAAGCAGCTCTGGGATTTTAATATTGAGGCGTAAGGGTTTGGATATTAACATGATATGAAGAGGAACTGGGAACATCCTAACAAAAAGTGTGGTCTTTCTGTAAAGGTGCCACTTGGCTCTTCCTGGCTCTTACAGTTTCAACAGACTTGAAATGGAGTAGCATGCTCAAGATGTGAATAAAACAAGCATTAGTGATCCATTTATAGTACTTCTTTGTGTATATCAGAGCTTGAAATTGTGTTAAAACTTCTGGACATGTTGAAATGAAATTTTGTATTGACAAATAGGTATTTTAATGTCTCTCTCTTTCATCTCAAGAACTAATGTTTTGAAAGCTTTATGGAAATCCTGTATGTTTCAAAAAATCCCTTTGGCTTCAACAAACCTGTGTATTTTTCTGGTGTTTCTTTTTCAGAGGAAGCGCTCTGAGAAGATCTACAATGAAACATGAAAGTCTTCATATTTATGTTATGACCATCATCTGCAAAGGAGAAGTCACACTTGACTCATTCAATATCCTCTTGCTCAAAATTTATTAATAGTAGTGAAGAGAATTCAAGCTGAGACAATATGCCAACAGAGAGGCTGTGTAAGCAAAGTTATACGATCTTACCCAACATTAGTAGAATTCCCATCTTGTCATGAAAGTGTATTTGCAAATGCCCTGCCCTGCATGTGGACTTTAGAGGACTACCCAGCAAAATATAGGTGCAACTGTGGTGTGCATGTGCTAACTTAATCTCTTTACCATGGGTGACAATAACAAAAAATATGGGTGAATAGTTCATGCTAATATGAAGTTCAAGCTCTTCAGAGACTTGGAATATCGTTTTCATGCTTACGACACAGGCAATGACAGCTACCTCCAACTCCATTAACTTTAACAATACCCTTTGATATTCTTTCTCACTCATTGATTTTCATATGGGTGAAGATATTGCCTGATTATTGTGAAAAGGCTAACCAGGCTGTTCACTTCCAGAGATCAAATACTTGGACTGGCATGAATGTGCCTCTTGTACTATGTTTCATCAAAGACATACAGCACTACTAAGGGTGACTGAAGTTATTGGTTCTCTTAATGTATATTTATCCCTTTTGTATGTTGTAGAAATCTTCCTGGGTCAAAGAACTTAGTCTTGAAGAAGGCAGGGGATTGTAGAAAACTTTTTGTTCCATTTTCTTATTGACTTCTCCTGTCAGTCAGTTTTTTTTCAAAAGTGTCTACTAAAGTTCCTTGACAAGGATTCCCTAATATTTGATATCTTCAGTGCTTAGAAGGCCATTTCTTCCACCAGAGTGTGAATGACCAAATGCAAGCAAAGTCATACTATTTCTATATGCCAAGTGTTAGCCCCCTGAGCACAGCAGCTTTGTGGGCCTCCAGAAAGTGAGCTGTGCCATTTGGTGTATTTGTATGTGGTGTCTGACATTCCACAGGCCTGATGAGCCACTTTTGGGTATGTGGGAATGACTAAATCCGAGAGAAAAAAGCAAATCCTATGGCTATTAAACCTTGCTTGGACTGCCATTCTGAATGACTTAGTCTTAAAAACAGGAATTTTGGCTTTCAGGTTAGCCTAACCACTTTACTTTCCAACATCTTTATTCAGCCTTTATTCAGCAGTTTAATGTTTTTCCTCATTCAATGTGTTTTCCCAGTCAGCTACATTAATTTCATTCTTTCATACTTGAAATGGCAGAAGAATATGGAGCAGAATTTGGATGCTATCTGCATCCCTAGAATAGGATTGTACAATTATTTGATCAGACTAATCCTTTTTATTCAGAATTTACATTTTGATTTTTAACAACTTTCATATTTGCAATGATTCAGTGGATTCTTCATGCCATCATTTTTCAGCTTATGGGTTGCCTGAAAACTATTGATGATAGTTAATTCATCCCTCACATTGTGTGAATAGATGCAAAAAGTTTAGAGAGGAATGTTTGACCATTTTGTGCTTAAACATCTGTTCAGATTCCTATTTGTGCATTCTGAAAGGTGTACATGTGCATAAATTACCATCCTGAACATCAGTTACAAAAATAAAAGGTTATTTCCATAAAACTCATAAAGATGTGTAAAAGGAAATCAAAGTACTTCGAAAGAAAAGCTGCAGGTTTTTTTCTCAAAATACTGATAAATTGAAATATATTATCTCAGAGCTACTAGTAATACAAAACTCTTCTTGGTACACATACATTTATGGAAATCTGTCCTTCCAGATGAGATGAAAATAAACTGACAAAAAATGTTCGTCAGTGTCCATAGTCAAGACCTTGTGTGTTTGCCTTTAATGATAGTGTAGTAAAGAAAATTGGGTCCAACTGTGCTCACAGTGAAGCCCATGAATATTTGAATAACATTTCTGAAATCAGTGCAGTTGCACTCATTTCACATTGGTGTAACTGAGAGTAAAATTCTACCTAACATATTTGTTACTGATTTTCTTTCATTTCCTTGCAAAAATATAGCAAAAGAGATAAAAGTATAAATCTGCTATCCAAGACACTTACGGAATTGAAATATATCAGTCTTATGAATTATCTCCCCTTTTTTTAGCTTAAACATTCCTCAGATTATTTTGGATTATTCTTAATATGTTTAGATCATTTTTTTTGGCTATGGAAGTGCAAAGCTCAAGAGGTCCAAGCAGTAAAATGTGCAGATGATATTTACATCATCTGATTCTGGGAAACCCAGAACAGCACAGACACTAGTTTGGGACCTTGTCTGGGTTCACAGATGATTTTATCTGAATAAATTATGGATATTTTTTTCTTTTGATTTGTTTCTGTATCCTTTCTTGTGTGTTTAGTTTAATTTACAATATTTCAAAGTCTTCAGCCTTTCATTAAGTGTGATAGAATCACAGCAGCTGTTGCCTGCATAAAAATAAATCTATAGCTTTAAAATCTGAACCTCATGCTATACATATTATTACCTCACTTTCCTTTAATGAAAGCAATTTTCTTTTCCAAATGATCTACATTACTGAATATTTACCAGAATACATTTTATGCATTTCTAGATACTGAAGAATTTGATATCTTCAACTAGTAAAAATTTATGGATACTCTAGAAAGAAATTTTAGGGCTATATATGGATCCAATTCTGAAAGGATTAGAATATGATTATTTCATATCTTGAATCCTGAGTGTAATTTTTCAAATATCTAAGTTGATTTTCATGCACTGTGTGATCTAAACTTGCTTACTGTCCATTCTGTAAAGATCTGTTTGAAAAGATCCTGCAGATGCTTATAGCGATGTTCCTGGCAGTACAAGTGAAAAAATTTGGTGCTCAAGTTACTTTTTCTTCTATTTAAAGGTAAGATGAAAGGACAGAGCCAGAATTAGATGTATAATGCACATCAACCTCTGGCTTCATGGCTGCTGCCATCGGGAGGGTTTTGGCTTCTATGACAACGGAACATTCTTTGACTATAGCCTGTTAGGGAGCCATGGGATCTATCAATCTGGAAGAGGCAAGGGAATCTTTGGCAGCAGGTTGGCCAACTTGGTGAGGCAGGCTTTAAACTGAAGGACTTGGGGGGATGGGTTTAAAGGGGCAACGCTCCTGCCATTTCATCCAGCTGGGGAATAAGTTAAGCCAACCAGAGCAGAGTAATATGTTCCTTAACTGTCTCCCAAGATGAGTACCAGGAGGCCAGCCACCTCAAGGGTGTCTGTGGCTACGGTGGATCCTCTTGTACCCCTCCCGGGAAACCTGCATGCTCAGTTACCTCTCTGAAACGCCTGTACACCAACACACGCAGCGCAGGGAATGAACGGGAAGAATAGAGATCTGTGTGCTGTCACAGGGCCATGACCCCATTGCAGTTACAGAGACACGGTGGGGCAGCTCACATGGCTGGAACGCTGTCATGGGTGTCTATGCAGCTTTTAGGAAACAGGCCAGCAAGGCAAGGTGGTGGGGTTGCTCTTTGTGTGAGGGAGCAACTGGAATGTGTCAAGCTCTGCCTAGGGTGGGTGCAGAATGAGTCCAGAGTTTATGGGCAAAGATTAAGGGGCAGGCCAACATGGGTGACACTGCTGTGGGTGTTTGCTACAGGCCACCTGGTCAGGGAGAGGAAGTCAGTGAAGTCTTCTACAGACAATTGGAGGTAGCCTCATGATCACAGGCCCTGGTTCTCATGGGGGACTTTAACCACCTTGATATGTGCTGGAAAGATGATACAGCTGGGCACACTCAGTCCAGGAAGTTCCTGCAGAACATTGATGATAATTGTTTAATGCAGGTGGTTGAGGAGTCAATGAGGTGAGATGTGCTCCTGGACCTTGTACTCATAAACAAAGAAGGACTGGTTTGAGATGTGAAGGTTGGGGGCAACCTTGGTTGCAGTGACCATGAGATGGTGGAATTCAGGATCCTGCGTGGACGAAGCAGGGCAATAAGTAGGATTGCAACTCTGGACTTCAGGAGAGAATTTTTGCCTCTTCACGGACCTACTTGGAGGAATCCTGTGGGTTACAGCTCTAGAAGGGAGGGGTCCAAGAGACCTGGCTAATATCCAAGAACCACTTCCTCCAAGCTCAAGATAGGTGCATCCTTACCAACAAGAAATCAAAGAAAGGGGACAGGAGACCTGCATGGAGATTCTGGCAAAACTCAAACAGAAGAAGGAAGTTTACAGGATGTGGAAAAAGGGACAGGCTGCTTGGGAGGAATATAGGAAAGTTGTCAGAACATGCAGGGAGGTGACAAAGAAGACTAAGGTCCGTTTGGAATTAAATCTAGCAAGGGAGGTCAAGGGCAATGATAAGGGCTTCTTCAAGTACATCAGCAGGAAAAGGATGGCTAGGGAAAATGTGGGCCTGCTGCTGAATGAGATGGGTGTCCTGCGGAGGAAGGATACAGAGAAGGTGGAGTTACTGAATGCCGCCTTTGCTTCAGTCTTTACTGCCAAGGGCAGCCCTGAGGAATCCCAGACCCTGGAGGCAAAAGAGAAAGTCTGGAGAAAGGAAGGCTTTCCCTTGGTTGAGGAGGATCATGTTAGAGATCATGTAAGCAAACCTGACACCCACAAATTCATGGACCTCCATGGGATGCATCCCTGAGTGCTGAAGGAGCTCAAAGACATTCTGTTTGAAAGGTCATGGAGAACAGGTGAGGTGGCTGATGACTGGAGGAAAGCCAGTGTTACTCCCGTCTTTGAATAAGGCAAGAAGGAGGACGAAGGAAAATACAGACCAGTCAGCCACTCTCCATCCTTGGGAAGGTGATGGAACAGGCCGTCCCGAAGGTCATCTTGAAGCATGTGGAGGAAAAGAAGGTCATCAGAAGTCATCAACATGGGTTCACCAAAAGGAAAACATGCCTGACTAACCTAATGACCTTTGATGATGGAATGACTGGCTGGGTGGATGAGAGGAGAGCAGTGGATGTTTTCTACCTTGATCTCAGCAAGGCTTTTGACACTGTCTCCCATAACATCCTCATAGGTAAGCTCAGGCAGTGTGGGTTAGGTGAGAGGACATTGAGGCTGATTGAGAACTGGCTGAATGGGAGAGCTCTGAGGGTTCTGAGTAGCTGCACAGACTCTAGCTGGAGGCCTGTAGTTAGTGGTGTTCCTAGGGGTCAGTACTGGGTCCAGTCTTGCTTAACTTATCATTGACATTGATGAAGTGACAGAGTGTGCCCTCATCAAGTTTGCTGATGATGCAGAACTTGGAGGAGTGGATGACATACCAGAAGGCTGCGCTGCCATTCAGCCAGAGCTGGACAGACTGGAGAGTTGTGCAGGGAGGAACCTGATGAAGTTCAACAAAGGCACGTGCAGGGTCCTGCACCTGGGGAGGAACAACCCCACGCACCAGCACAGGCTGGGGCTGACCTGCTGGGAGGCAGCTCTGCGGAGAGGGACCTGGGAGTGCTGGTGGGCAGCATGTTGCCCATGAGCCAGCAGGGTGTCCTGGTGGCCAAGGAGGATGATCGTATCCTGGGGGGCATTAGGAGGAGTGAGGCCAGCAGCTGGAGGGAGGTGATCCTCCCCCTCTGCTCTGCCCTGTCACCAGGGCTGCATCTGGAGTGCTGTGTCCAGTTGTGGGCTCTCCAGTTCAAGAGAGACAGGGAACTACTGGGGAGGGTCCAGCGGATCACTATGAAGATGATGAGGGGACTGGAGCATCTCCCTGATGAGGAAAGGCTGAGAGAGCTGGGCCTGCTTAGCCTGGAGAAGAGAAGACTGAGAGGGGATCTTATCAATGCACACATTATCTTAAGGGTGAGTGCCAAGAGGCCGGGGCCAGGCTCTTTCCAGGGGTTCCCAGCAAGAGGACAAGCGGTAACGGGCACAAACTGCAACACAGGAAGTTCCACCTGAATATGAGGAAAAACCTGTTTACTCTGAGGGTGGCGGAGCACTGGAACAGGCTGCCCAGGGAGGTTGTAGAGTCTCCTTCTCTGGAGACATTCAAAACCCACCTGGATGTGATTCTGTGCAGCCTTCTCTGGGTGAACCTGCTTTAGCAGGGGGTTGGACCAGATGATCTCCAGAGGTCCCTTCCAACCCTTACCATTCTGTGATTCTGATTTTGTGATTCTGTGATGGCAAATTAGTGCATATTTTCATAGCAACAGTTTTTAGGAGTCCAGATGGCCTTTAGCCATTTGATTAATCCTCACTGAGGCTTACATCAAAGTTTATGCTTAATTTGAAGCATATTTAATTCATTAATTTTTTTCAACATTTGTTAAAATGCCTTTAGCAGCATAGGTTTCCTATACTAGAGATAAAGCTCTCGGTATATGAATACCTATAAATAAATTCTTAAACTTTACTCATTTTGAAAGCTTGAAATCCACTTAAGCAATGATACTTATTTAGGATTTACATGCATACTGCTCATACAACTGATTTCAGTTTCAATTGTATTATATTTTGAATATTTATATATTTACAACGTGAAAAAATATTCACTTTTCCTGAATACCTCATGTATTAATAACTTTAACAATTGTTCAGCAATCCTTAAGTAGCATTGGAGGTATAAGATCATTTACTGGCTGAATTGTTGCCATTATTTCCTTGATAATTAAATCTGAGGACTTTTATAATGTTTATAAGGGAAATTCTTTCCAGATTTAGCTTTATCTAGGCATTTCATAGATTCAGTGATATATTTTGTGTATGGTGTTATTATTTTATCAGTTCTGATTTGCAGTACCACCCCTTAATATCAACATTAATTTGTAAGTTGAAGTTAAATTTAAAATAAATATTATGTTGGAATTATGACATCAGACGTGCATTTTAAGGGCTCGAGGAAACAGTTTTCTATGTAACCTAGATTTTTAATGTGTGAACACACTGATAAAATAATTATCAAGTATCACAGGTGTTGATGGCAAAGGACTTCAAGGGGCCTGTAATATAAAGGGGCTCTACAAACCTGGGGACAAATCCTAAGCTTATCCTATGTGTTCTGTTTTCTTTTTTTAAAAGGACAGTGATTGCTTCCAGGAGGAAACCATGTCAAGTAAATACACTTCATTCCCTAACTGCATTTTATGAGGTCACTTAACCCTCCAAGATGTCCACTTAAAGCTTTGTAAAGCAAGGAAAGGTCAGTCACCCTTCTTAATGTTGCTGTTTGTAACTTGGGCTCTGGTCCATATACATATCCATGCCTGCATGACCTCTTTATTAAATCAGTTCTGCTCTGTTTTTGTACTTTAATCTGTGCTGCTTATAGTGCTTACTTGCCCCAGACACTGCTTCTTTGAATGTGTTCTGGTGTTTTGTAGTGTTGAATAAAATTTAAAAAGCTCTGGGAACAAGAAGCCAAAACGTTAGTCCTCCCACTTCTCATAAGAGTGCCCTGATCTCTATGGGGCTGAATCCAGCGTCACCTTGCATCATCTCCAATGGAACTCATGTTTCTTATAGTTCCAACAATGCCTTTTCTGGCCTTCCAGAAGACACCCCTTGGTGAAGGAGGTGCTCTCAGTGCAGGTTCACTTCTAGACAGAACCTACAACCTACCCAGGGCTTCCTGGGTCCCATTCACTAGACTAAATTTAGCACTTGCAAAACGTTGAGTCAATTTTCTGTTTACTTCTAGTTCACAAAAATGTTTTATATGAGGGTTACAGGCTCATCTGAATACTCATGGCAAAGCAAAGTGTTTGGAGGATTTTCATCCTAAGACTGAGGGTGTCTAGTAATTTCATATATGATAAGGCTAGGCAGTCCTAAAAAGCAACAGAATAGATTTTGTCCAGAATTTTAAGTGGATTTTTTGTTCCTGAGGTGTATGTTGCCCATAATGACTTGAGCAGCTGTATTAGTCAGCTGTTACTGGTGTGTTATATTTCTGCTATGCATAAGGAATAATGAATCATACCACTCTCCTTTGGCAGTTCACTGCCTATCAGTATCTCTCTGAACTTCCAAGTGTTAAGCATGTTAATGATTTTATTTTTTAAAGCAGAGAAACAAATTGTTGATTTGGAACTTTTATTTACTGCAAACTATGTTCTTAATTGCTTTCAGACTAAGCTCCATGTAAGTTGCTTAGCAAGCTACAACATATGTTATGCAAATAACAACAGAAACTACTGTTTTCCATAAAACTTGCCTAAAACTTATTAATAAGACAGAATTTCTCATTACTAACCTGGTCTTACTTTAATCTTTTTCTAAAACCTGTAGGAAATAACTTAATTACAGCAACAGTTTACAGTGCCAGCACAAAAAACCATGGGTAGATAAAGAAATGGTGTAAGTTTTCGAGGCTTTTAAATAGAAAATGTTGAGAGTGTCCACACAGTATTCTCTATTCTTTTATTTTTTGTACATTTTGAAGATAATGCATAAAAAAGTATAAAAAAAAGAGATAAAACTTAATTGAAAGTGCTTGTTTTATTAGGGAATATATCAACAGAGATGCCTCTTGGTGTTTCCAATGCATCAGAAGCTTGCAGGAAAGAGCCTGACTGTAAACAAAAATCTGTATGGGACACCACAAATTAGTATTTTGGGTATTTGAATGTATATCCTACATTTCCAGATCTACTCAAACAGTGGCATTTAAATTTACAATTGTTGTATCAATGTCTCAGCAAAAAATTTTCAGTATCAGCCAAATTTAATGGTTAAATTATTTAAGTAGAAATTGTATAACCACTTGAGGGAAAGTGGAGCTGAGTGCTGTATTATAGTTTTTCAAACTAAACAGAAAAATCTGAAATGAGAACAGAATTTCATATGAATGTCTAGTGCAAAGCATGTTGATTTATACTGTTCAATACTTATTGTGTTTCTTACTGCAACAAAATTTCTAACAGAATAGTATTATGCATTTGTACAATGTGTTTGAGAGAAAAAAATATGAATTAATTTTCTTTTTTGCAGATTAATTGCAGTTGTTTTGTTTTACCCCTGCTAGTGTAAAAATATAAAATATAAAATGCTTAACAATGGAAGAGGCAAAAATAGGGTTCAAATTCTAAACTACACCTTTCAGAATAAGAAGTTAGAAGTTTTTACTTGTCCATTTTTGAATGACCACAAATATCACCTTCATTTGCACATACATTTGTGATACCATAGACATATTGCAATTTTACATTAATGGATACCTAAAGCCTTGAAAGCATACATTTACACATCAATCAGAGTACAGCTCAATCCAACACTAAAGGCTAACACCAGTCACTAGAAGAAGCACTAAAATCCTTCTAGCATTTCTGGAATTTTCCTTTCAGCCTGTCTCTGCTGCTTCTTTCTCTCTTCCTTCCTTCCTTCCCTCCTTCCCTCTTTCTCTCCTTTCTTTTTTCTTTTATATGTTTATTTTTCTGTATGTATGGAAAATTTAGCACTGTAAAGTACTGTTACATTTTGCTCAGCCTGACTTCTGTAGAAATTATGTATTTGCCTTAGAATCAACTAAGAGAACATGATAATAGTCATAAGTATATATATTGTTAATTATGTATATTTTTTAAAAGTCACTACAGAGATTTGCTTATAGCTACACATACCGAAATCCCATCTCTGACTACATAATTAATATTAGAGAATGTGAAGTCTCTGAAAGAAAAGATTTCACAAAGTAACACATGATTGTCTGTCTTGCTAATTTAATTGAATGACCACACTGGCTGTATATTAAACCTGCTGCATTTTGCAGAAATGCTAAGTATCTCTTTGGTATTGCCATTTTATCCCCTGCTTTCATATTTTCTGATCCTTAATGTTCCCACCCTCCTCATTTGACAGTGCATTCTGACCTCTGATGCCAGGAAACTACTCAATAAATTCACAGAACTTTGATCTGCAGAATTATGGGATTTCTTTTAATGAAAAGGGAAAAATCCAGGTAAGCAAATAAACATTCTCTAGAGAAGAGGCGGTTTTGGTCCATGCAGAAATAATTCTAAAGGTTTTCAGTGCTGATACTACTGGACATTCAAAACTAATAAAGGAGATATGTTAGAAGAAAAGGGTGAATGTTTGTAATTACAATGACTTTTATCTTGTTTTTATACTTAAGTATTAGCACAAAACATATCAGAATAGTAGTAGGTGTTTTATAGTATGATAAATTCAGGTCTCTGACTTTCTGTCAGAATGTTTGTAATTACAATTACTTTTATCTTGTTTTTATACCTAAGTATTAGCACAAAACATATAGGAATACTAGTAGGTGTTTTATGAAGTGATAAATTCGAGTCTCTGACTTTCCATCGGAATACAAAGCCACATATGACAAAAACGTTTTGCCAAGCCCTGTTCCAGGAAGATGTATGGTTTTCATATGTAGAGGACAAAACAAGGAAGGTCTGGGCCATGTCTGTTATTATGCCCCAACTGAGAAAAAACATCCCTAAGAAGAGCATTTAACTTTACCCTTCCCTGTAAAGGGTTTACTTAAACAGAGGAATAACAGAAATGAGATCTTGATTAAACTCCATAAAACGAACATAGTTTAGAGCTAATTAACTAGATGTAAGTATCTGTTTGCAAATAGTGTTTTCTAGAAACTATCTTAACTGACTTAATACGTTATGGATAAAATGAACCAGTCCATGTGCAAATGAACACCACCCCCACCCGACCAGCTCCCCCCACCAAATGTTCCCTTTATATTATGAGACAGGAAGAGGGAGACGGTTCAAAGAAAACAGAAATTATTGTCAGATCCAGTCTGCAAGATATGTTGAACATTCAGGCTAACACTATAGAATAACAAATGTTTCAGGGGTTTGCTATGATTGTCACTGCTTTTAGAGGAAAGAATAATTTCTTTGATTCCACCAGAAAAAGACAGTATCAACACTGTCAAATATGAAAAGAAATGGAGTCACTTCTAAAAATTTCAGTTTCTAACTAATTTAAAAGCCATAGGATTTTCAACTATTTCAAAGAAAATGTTATTAATGATAAAGCTGAGTGAATAGGTTGTAATGAATTATTTAGATAATGAATGCCACATGTTTGGGCAAATTTCCTGTTAAAAAGTTTGAAATTCTCAAGCTGTATCCTGAATTAAAAATGTGCTCTATTCAGTGTAATGTTCTTGCTCTACACACCATGCACATGGTGGAGTTCATATTTTAGTGGTTATTCAGAGATCATGCAATAGCCTTTTGGCTTCTTCAAACGCTATGTGTGACTAATGCACAAAGAATGGGCTTCAAATTATGAAATCCTGAATTAAAAAGATACAAAAATTTACATAAGTTCTCACTGCATGTCTTTAAATATTACAGTCATAGACACACTAATATTTTTCCACTATAAGGTAAAACCCCCTCATTAATATAATTATTTTTGTTAATAAATTTGGGGAATCAAGTGAAAGATTCTGTGATTTCTCTGTAAAGCACATGGTTTGGGAGATTATGGTGTACTGGAAGCATATCTGCACTATCACAGTTTCATTTAGAAGGAGAAAAATTGTAAAAAGAAGCCTTTCCTTTTTTGCTTTGACAACTAGTGAAGAGATTATTTGCATTTTCTTGTTTCTCTGCAAAACATCTGACCTAAAATTCTCAACTTCTACCGTTCCCTTTTGCAACATATACATATAGTGTTGCATTTCAAAGATGTTCAGAAGTCCTCAAAAGCTTCAAAAACACAATAACACACAAAGGGAAACCATCCTTCTAGTCATTTTCTGTATAATTCTTTGACACAACATGCCTAAAGTGATATATCCAACTGTTTGAATGAGGATATTGTAGCACAAAGCCAGCATTGACTGAGGCCAATCTGCAAAGGCTAATTTGTGTTTTCTTATCCTTCAGACAGACCTCTCCAGTGTCTATAAAATTCTGTAAATGACCACAGCTGGAAAAGCCCGATGACTGGCAAGAGACCCAATGAGGACTGAATAATCAAGCTGTGCTATTAAAAGGTACAAGACATCAATCCCAAATCACTAGGATGATGCAAATCAGTTATTGTATTTTTTAATGTACATTCCTTTCATTGAGCAGCTTTGTTCATGCTTTGTTGCTGTGTGAAGATAAGCCAGAAGAGGGGAGAAGCCATATTCCAAGGGCCTATTTCTCTAATTGCCAATAAAATCTATGCTGTCCGAGCTGGTGAGCAAAAGTAATCTCTACTTTGCTAATTCTCTTCTTGCTCTTGCTTGTAGATAGTGTTAGACAAATGCTTTGGTTGTATGTTAAATTAACATATATGGAACATTTAAGCAAAATTTCTCTGTTCCTAAGTTTGTGACAATCCCTTTGTAATAATGTACTCCATCTGTTTGACATACAGCTAATACTGTAATTTATTTTTACTTTTTTTGGTTATTTCTTTCAAAGAAATGGTATTATGTGACAACATTGAGAAACTGAATTTATGCTGGAATGCCTTCAAGATTTACAGAAGTACGCATAATTAGGAAATTTTTTATTATTTTTTTTGTGTACAGCTGCCCATGGAACTTTTTCTATACATAGAATATTAAATTGCAATTTTTAAAATGAACTATAATTTTTGTATAACTTCAGTAATATGACTACATATGTTGCTAAGTATTACACTGTAAACACTTGCACTGAAAAAAAGTTATTTTTAATAGAATAATGGGCAACAGAGGATCTGTGAGTAATAAAATAAGATTTTCTTCCATATGGCATTAAAATAGGTGAAGATGTATGTGTAACATATCCATAGTCTAAAATAAAATTTCAGTATAAGTGGATATGTATAAAGAGAATGAAATGAAAGGTCATATGATAAGGTCATATCAATGTAAAACATATAGCCTCATGTATTTTAAGATCTTCAACTGATAGCTTTAAACAGTCAATGAAATACATACATAAAAATATATATAAATTTAAGAAGCAAATCAGTTCATTAAGTAGACTCACTATTAAAAACAGACCAATTCAGTGAAGTTAGGGGAACTCTGGAGCAACTGAGGAAAGGTGGAGGTGATTTTAGGTATATTCTGTTTTAGCCCTTTACACAGCCATTACAGCTATGGTCATCCAAGAAAGGTTACATCCAGATTCCCTCTAACTCATTTCTGACTATTCAG
The DNA here is from genome assembly GCF_963210335.1 of Falco punctatus. NCBI lineage: Eukaryota > Metazoa > Chordata > Aves > Falconiformes > Falconidae > Falco > Falco punctatus. Next base: position 73,523,822 of record NC_137582.1, on the reverse strand, counting down.
TTCCTCTTCCAAAACAGACCCAACAGCTTACAGTGGGTCCAAAATGTACATCCAGAAATGCTGTAACCCGCCAATATTGATATTGTCCCAGCTACGCTGATGTTTAAGACTCTTCCTCACCTAAAGATAAGGAGCCATCAGGGTTTGAACTGATGTGTAGAACAACTGGTTATCCTAATGGGAATAGATCCTGCCTGTCTAAAAATATCCTTTTGCACATAATGTAAAAGTATAACAAGGTATCAAATTTCATACTTTTTTATTAATATACTAAGAATGTATGTTAGCAGTAGCCACCTCTACAGCTTTTCCAGTTGCTGTGTATGTGAATGGATACATTTAATATGTATTCATATATGTGCATTATATTCACACACATACATATCTTCAGTGGCAACATCAGAGTAGATCTTCCAGGTACCATTTACCTGAAGCAGGCCAGGACATTGATAACATCATATGAGGTCTCCAGGTGTAGGCTTGATCAGCTATGACCCTTTGTGAATGTCCTGATGCATCCCTGTTTCCATGTCTGTGCTGAGTGCAAGTGTCCACTGATACAGTGTCGTGCCACCAGCTGAAGGGAACAGGACAGGGAGGAAGTCCAAACCTACACAGCAGTGCCAACCCTACGCCAGGTGTGCAGGAACCAAGAAACATTCAGAGTATCCTCAGATTTCCTACCATCCATTTCCTTGTTCCATGGTAAAGGCAGCTCAAAAGGTTCTAGATACCTTCCACCATTACACAGATAGGAAACCATATCCACTTAAAAGTTAAGTTTTCTCAGATAAGACAAAGCTCAAATTACTTATTTGAAACAATAAAAAGCCTTGTCTCAGGTTTTAAGACATATGTGCTGTTGCACGTATGACTGTGAGTGATAAAAAGACTTGGAGCCTACCTTTTAAACATATTTGTGGGCTATTTTAACATGTCCAGATGACCTAGAATTGGCTAAGTAGAGGGTTTTTGTCTCTCTCAAGGCCACTTTCCTTCCTTTGTGTTTCAGGCCCAGGAATACATGCTTCTTCTGAAAAATGTCAATGTAAAAAAACCCCAAACTGTGGGAAAACAAAAGCAGAAAATTCAGAGGGAAGGTCTTCTGGCAGTGCTTTGTGTATGGTTAGAATCCATGAAGAAGGGCCATTCAACATGGGCCAAAACATGCTGTAAAATACCTGTTGAATCTTGAGTATTCTGGACTGTTTTGGAGTGTTAAAAAAAAGGCTTAAAAAGTCCAGCTGCATGGAAGAGCTGTGCTGATCTGCTGTAGGCTCTACACACTGTGCTTGCACGTGAAAAAAATCACTAGATGTCACATGTGTGCTTTGGGAGAAAAGGTCTTGGAGAAGGCATACTTGGGGCCAGGTGAGGATGCTGCCAGCAGTGTCTGTGGCTATAGGGTGTTTCTGAGTAATAGACAGTATATATGCTGCACAATTTTCTTCTCTATTCTACATGCAAACCCTTCCCCATGACTGGAAATGCAAGTGATGCCAGGAGGAGAGGTATAGAATGGTCAAAAAACCTTCCAGTGCAGCCTGTCTTACTGAGCATGGCACCTGGCCAGGAGGGTGAGCTGGAGTTGTCCCCAGGCTACCCCATGCTCCTGTGATACATCCCCAGATAAAAATCCAGGACATGGCAGGAATTTCCCTTTTTCCATCTGGCTAAGCATGGGGACAAATCACCATCTACATCCAGGGGGACACAGTCCGCAGGGCTGGGACCCAGAACCAAAAGTTCATTCAAAAGTGTTACTTGGAATCTAGTTTTTATTATAGTTAGCTCCAGTAACATAATACAATTTGTAGACATACAGTCTTAGAAACATCACTTTCAATAGGTAGTATGCAAAAGATATGGATGTTTATATGAATTTCAAATGAAAAAATATGGACTATATGATATTACTGTGGGTTATATAATTAGTCTTTTTGATATCAGCATGTTCAGATTAGCTCACACTGTTGAGTAAATCCTAAATGCTTTACTCCAGCACGTTTCCTTTGATTTCAATACAAGACTGTCAGATAAAGATTTTGTTAAAAGAGTAAGTGCCTCAGGATTTAGCCTTCTCATGTGGATTTTATTTCTAAAGGACTATGTACTGCTTTATGAACTTTTATGTTTTTGTGTTAATATGATTAAGAAGACACACATTGAGCTATAAGAGTCTGCCTGTGCAAATTTCCCTCTGAAAACAATTTTGCTGACACACTGGGGAAAACTATCAAATCTTATTTATTTAGTTTTTCATGTATATATAAAACAATGAAGTTTTTGTTTGCATTTTGTTTCCTAGGGCTATGAAGAATGGAAAAGGACCAAAGCAACCTGTCATGTGGGAAATATTTTCAAGCACCAGGAAACTCAGAGACTGAATGTCATCTTGTGGTTCTTGCTTACTTGACATTCCTTCAGTTGCTTTGTTCTAGAGTACAATTTCTTGGCACAGTTATTTCATCTAATCATGAGGTCCTCTTATGTAACTGCTGTGAAAAATTTTGTAGTGCATGAAGAAAAGCTGATGAGAAAATGGCCATTTTCTTTCTTAAAGCATTGCCAGGTTGGTTACTTTGGACGTACCTTCAATTACCTGTAGAGAACACAAAGTACTTACATGTTTATTTCTATTATGTGTTTGTTCCTGCATTCAGCTCTAATTATGGTGCTTAAAGTGGTTTGCAGATCGGTACCTGGCTCTTCTGTTTTTAGAGAGGTTGACCGTTTCTTTGTTTATTGCAGCTGAATCATTTGAGGCCTCCTGGTGATGTACTCATCACTGCTAGATGCTGCTAGATAGCTTCAAGTTTTGAAAATTTAATTCAAGAACAGGGCATCAAAATACGTTAGCTGACTTTGTTTTATTAGCAACTTTTTATTGCAATATATCAGCACTTCCTTGTTAAGTTGCTTACTGTAGATTTTCTATAGTGAGGCTATACCACTGGCTCAAGGTGGGTTTATGCTGACTTGTAATTTCACTGAAGCTTATTAGAGTGTTCTGCTCTCTGCTTCTGTTCACCATGTGAGATATAATGATATGCTACTGTTTACATTTACATTAGATTACAATGGAAGAGAAAATGTGGGGGTTTTTGTGTCCTCATATTCTGGTCCATAATGATTTAGATCAAATAAATAAATTTGACACAAATTGCCGTCTAAATCAGCCTTTTTATTTTGACCTTTGAGTTGTCACTATACTATTCCATCTGTTGACATCCTGTCACCTCCTGGCATAATCTAAAATAACATGATGTAATAATGGATTTTGATATAATAAAGTAATGGTTTAAAATAAAATGCCTTTGAGGACTTGAAGGCTGACAGATGCTGATCAAATTCTTGAACAAAGCAGGCCACCTTTGCAAAAAGATGTGCACAAACGGTGTAGGAATGTGCCTTGTGCACCAACCACTGAAGTGTCCCAGGCATGGTCTCAAGCCTCTTATGTATGACAGTGAGTGTTTACTGACTCATACAAACCATTTGGGCCTTTTTTTGAAAAAGAACCTGCTGGAAAGCATAAAATATATTAAACATTTTATAGTATTCAGGGGGTTGATGATCAGTGTATACAGCACTCCTGTAATTAAAGAAAGTTTTTAGCTGATCTGAAAGTTCATTCTCTATAGAATGAATGACAAGGAAAGAGTCTTGGTTAAATGGTTAAATTCTAGAATTTGTAGTACTAAATCTAATTTTTTCCTCTTTGCATTACTTACTATTATTTTTAAAGCATAATAATGTATAACCACATATCTCTATAACTTAAAAAAAACATGAGTAAGGAATAAAGAAGAAGCAGAAGGTGCATAATATCAAGACACATAATTAAAAGTGAAGTTTATGTATCATCTTCCTTTTGTTCACTATAAATAAAAACTTGCTTCAGTTGTTCACCTTGATCTGCATTAGTCTCACCTCTGTTAGAACAAATGGTCAACTAGACAAATTTTAGCTTGAAACCTGCACAGTTTTGTCCAAATTCAAGATTTTTAGATTATTTTCTCTAATCTAAAAATGCCTACTCATTGTGCATTATAATGCAATACATTGTTGCAACTGATGTATATTTTTTCACAGACCTCAACTTTTTATGAGATTTGTATCAGGACGGTGTAGAAACATATTGGCTTTTGCTTTTGAATTAAATATATCTGATTTGAAGATGGAGTTAGATTCAGCAGTGGTCTCAAGCCTGTACAATTTAAAAAATATAAGGTCATAAGCAAAAGTGAAAATATGATGCCTGAATACCTGGAAAGCACTATAAGCCAAACCACTTTTCTGTGAGTGCTAGGCTGGCAACGGGAGACAAAAGAAAAAAGGAAAAGTAAATTATCCTGTGCCCAATGACATGACCATTACACGAACATCCAGACTACACCTACAGGCTCTGTGGAGAGCTTAAATAAGATTAATCCAACTCCAGTGCTTAGGTGAATTTTGTCTACTGTATATAGGTTCCAAGAGCTGATTCATTCTGTAGCTTCACTTTCACAGTGGCTTAACCACATAGGTTGCAACACTGCCTAAATACCACAGTAGTGTGTTAGGGTGTGTAAATGTGTATTGGGAAAATGACATATAAATAAAAAATGCTGCCAGAATGCCATTTGCACTACACTGAAGCAAAGTTTGTTGCATTTTGAAACTGATATATCCAAGGAAGTATTTGCCCACCTTTAATTATTTGGCTTCAGAAAACAGGGTATAGAGGTTATGTTCCCAATAATCCTCCAACACTGCTGAGTTCCTTTTCAAGTAAGTCAGAAACAACCCCCCCCCAACCTCTAAATTATTTACCTTTTTAATAAAGAAAATGTTCACAAAAATCTAAACGATACAGTTTTCAAAAAAGCTATTCAGAGAAGATACTGTTAAGCACTTGAAGCAAAATTTTCAGATGAAGCCTTTTTTCAACCTGTTTCCTTTTTTCCATAGGTGATCCTGGCCGGATATATTTTAAAACAGTTTGAGTGATACAAGAGGCAAGCTTGTTCCTTTTACATTCAAATACATGCTTCACAAGGTACAACTTCATTCTTTCATCTCTTTTATGATTCAGTCATATTTTATTGAAATTTTGTCAGTGTTTCTTTGTCACAGTTCCTGCCAAGCATGCTCAGGCAGTTGAGATGGGAGGTTGAAAGAAAAGTGACTGAACAGAATTGTAACTAGCGACAGACAAATATCAGATGGGTTGTTTCATATTGTGAAGCAAACTACCTGAATCCACCATGTCTTTGAACAGTTTAACCAAGCATTAGCAGAGTCTTCAGTCTGATTCCACAGTAGTATCCAGACTTACAGAGCAGAAGGTATCTCAAGCTGTGCTGAATAATTGTGAATAGCAATAATATTTTCAGAACAATGAGTAATTAGAGTATGTATCTGGCATTCTCTTCATGTTGCTGGAAAGCAGACAAGGACTAGCATTTCTGTGCTTACCTCTGAAAACACTGCCATAACATGTAGTTCTGGTCTAGGCAAATTAAACACTTGCATTTACAGCATTTCTAGCATTTTAATTCTCTCCTAAACAGCAGGCAAGTCAATCTTGTTCAAGAGTAGAGGTATAGAGAAGAAAAAACCCAACATAGTTAGCTTAGTGTGAAATAATTTTGCAACAGAACTAACTCCAACTGTTTAAACCCACTCCCACTCCCACATTGTAGATGTATTACTGTTGCTTTACTGGTCTCAGTGCTGGTTTTGTTGGTGAGAGGCAGTTCAAAGTGGAAAGCAGAGAGAAAAAACAAAGTAATCACACAAAATTTGGAAATGGTAGGAATTCACTGGATAAAATTGATGCTTTCTGTATATTAAATATGTTTCAAGGTGTGTGATACTTTCAGCCAGTGAAGAAGTTGTTTTATTTTACATTTGTAGTAGTATGATAACCAGGAGAATGAGTGTATTTTTTTGGAAGGATTCACATTCCTTTGTAGGAAATTCTTGTATGGGTGAGAACTTGCTTTGTATGATGTTACGTGAATTTTGTGTCCTGGGTAAGGGTATCGTCTTACTGAAAAAATACTGTATGAGTAAGGATTGTTGATGAGACTTTTACTAATGCAGAAATCAATCAGGCTTCTAAGTGCCATTCACTAGCTCATAAGACATCTAGGTACTTCTGAAATTGTACCTTATATTATAAAGCATGCTTTGTAGGAGGCCATATTTAAAATTACATAGATAACTTGCCTTCTGGCATTTTCTAACTTTTAAAGTGCTTCATTTCACAAGTGAAATAACATTTTTTTTAATATAAGAGGGTTCAGTTGTTTGTCTTTGGTGGGGTAAGAAGAAGACGTGGTGGCTCTCTCTGTTTTGCACACCACGTGTAGAAATGACATTTGTATAGTAAATTGCAGAGCCATGCAATGAATTTTCATGCATCTGTGATCAGAGTACCTGCTTTCTGCTCACCACTATATTCCTTTTGAAACCTACTCTAACATTTTATCCTCATAGCGCTTTCATATACATGCTCTTTAAGTTCCCTTCTAGAGGCATATCCTTTTCTTGTTTTCTGTTCTACTTGAAGTCATACCAAGTTATCTATCTAAGAGCAATTAAGGGCATAAGAAACTCAATTCTAGATCAGTAACAGAATGTCTGAGAACTAGCAAGTAAAAAACTTGATACAATTCATTAACCACTACATGGAACATGGAATTTTGCTATGAAAGGGAAAGGAAGATTTCCTTGCTTCTTAACAGGACATGGACCACTTAATGCTCTCAAAGCATGATAATAGTAAATATTTAGAATGATCTAAATTATTCGGTAGAAAATGTTTAGCCATTGGAATTCCTGATCCCCTTTTGCATCAGAACATTATAATTTGGTAACTAAGTGTTTATACATATGCAAAATTACTGAGAAACAGCTATTGTGAATGTAACAGCATATGTCAACAAAAACTATAGTGGGTAGAAAAATAATCCAGATTAAAAAAAACAGCAACAAAACTTCTCAGAGCATTCATTAAATAGTATTGTTGTTTTGTGGGGAGGGCCATGGTAAATATTGCATATGTAATAGATGATGATAAAGCTGCATATATCGTGTTATTTTCATTACTGTTTGTATCTTGCTGTCTCTTGGCTGATGTGTTAAAGACTATTGTATTGTTACTGCCATTTACCATGGATGTTCTTAAGATTTACAGCAGTGTCTTCAGCAAATAAAATTGTTTTTCAGAGAAAAAAACCCAACAAACTCTGCTGCTGTGTTTCCAACCACATCTTATCTGTTCTATCTATGAAACAATGAGTTTTCTTAAGGATGAATTTATTCAGAGTCATTTAAAGACATAGACCCAGAGTGTTTGGTTCTGTACTCTGTAGACTAATACATATATATATTTATATATGTATAAATATATGTTATTTCCTTAGATTTTGGAAATAAAAAGTATTTATATAGTGATGCAATATTTAAGTGGACAAAAATGAAGAACTCTTCTCCTGATAAATGAAAAAAGGGCATTCAGTTACATTCCTAAGCAATGTATTTGACATTGGAATATATGCTTTTTGGTATACATTATATACCTACATGCCATACATACACATCTCTCTTTTCCTTAGACCTTTTATTATTGAATTATTATGAAAACTGAATTAATTTAATGTCTATGCCATAATTATTAATGTAGAAAAAGGAAAGTTTTGAATGCCATGTACTTTATATAACACAGCTTATATATTATGTATCTCTTTCGTAAACGTAACTTCTATTAACATTTATTTTCTTTTTATTAACCTGTTACAGCTCTTTCTTATGTATCACATTACAGATTTCCCTTCACTGGAGGATCTACAGTCTCTAAAGAAGACTTTATTTTTTACTCAGCATTGCTTTCACATTGTAACCAAAGATTAGACAAGGAAGTTAAAGTTGTTTTCAGGGTGAATTCTTTTATACATTATGCTATCTCCTTAGTAACACAGTTGTGGAAGATAACTCTTGGTGGTCTCATTCAGTGGCAATTCCAATAGAGCTAGCAAATTAATGTGGGGTAGAACTTTTCACAGATCCCTCATCCATTACAGAACAATTTTTCAAAATATAGAGCACTTTGTAAGTCAAACAAAGTAGAATTATGGTTTAGTGAACTGCAGTCCTGAGTGCGTTACGGTTTATTTTTCTGGTAAAAAAATAAACTATTACCTTGACTAATAACTCTCATGGAATGCAGGAAAAGATTACTATTAGGTATTTCTTGCCAAGAGAAATTGATATCATGATACTCTTAAAGCACACAAAAAAGACCTGAATTTACTGGTGCTTGAATAGATTTTTAGGCCTGGCATGTGTCATTACTGTAAATCTTTCAAACATTCAGAGTGGAGGAGAATCAGTTTCATCTTTCTTCTGGAAAAAGTTGCTGCTAATCCTCCTTACACTCTGGGCTTGATCCAGGGAGAATCTGTAATTCTCATTGACCCAACTTAAACAAGGACCACAGGGACTCAGCACCTTTCTGGCTGAACCCCTTTAGACAGGCGATCTGTAGTTAGATGTGTGTGTGCTTTTCCTACAAATGGAGAGAGAAGGAAAGAAACGTCTCATTTAGCACACAAATCCCATCTTGTTCAGTCCCAAAGAAAGAAACAACTTCTCTGTAAAACTCATAAAAATTTATCTTACAGGATATCTCTAGGGAAGACATTTTAGTATATTCCTGTGCCGGTGAGACCATTGAAGAGCTTCTGCTTGCTGACGGGTCAAGCCCTAGCAGAACATATTTTTGGGAAGTGACTTTCATCTTGAGTGAATATCTTGAAAAAATATAAAGGTGAAATTTTATTATGAATAGTCTGGTTTATAATTACCTTTTCAATAAGTTTGTACAGCTTCACTTATCCTGTTGTGATACAGAAAGCACTGAAAATTATTGGGGATATTTATTTAACTACTTAAAATTGGTTCAGGAGTCAACATCTATTTTGAATGTTTTAGTCATTGTTTAAGTAACTACAGGATTTAATGATTGCAGGATACTGCTTATGAATGCTGACAGCAAAAGATACAGGTACTCCGGTAATGCCTATATCCAGGGACAACATAACAGCATATGAAAAATACAGAGAATTCATGTATAAAATATCCATGATATAAAGATCAAACTGATTAGAAAAATAAACCAGTAAACTGTTAACACAAACCACTTTTCCCATGATACGTGTCTACATGCACATATAGAAGTCTCATTAATCCTGGGACAATGGATTATTCTCATGTATGAACACAAGACATGAACATTGCAGAAAAACAGTACATCCTCCTTTTAATGTGTACAGTATTTGTACCTCAATAATTACACACACACACACACACACACACACACACACACCCCCTATTGGTGTAAATAGAAAGAAATTCCTCAGGCTTCAATGACACTTAGCAGCCTTAGGCTTGCATGATTAGCAGATATGGCCCTGGCCCAGCAAAACCTTTTAAGCACATGTTTAACTTCCACCCTGCAGGTTTTTTTTCTCTGAAGTACTACATGCATAGCTAAAGCTAAGCACAGAGTTAACTCAAGATCTTTGCTAGATTAAGAGCCATGTTATTAAAAGGGGGTGTGAAATTTTATTAGAATTAAAGAATACAAAGAAATACAAAGAATCCTAATGACACAAGCAGTTTTTACAATAGACTGTATAGCTTGCATGGTCTGCTATAAAGTTACACAAACCAATCTTCCCATTTCGGAGTAACTATTTAAGCATGAAGTTTCAAATGCTACTAGTAAAACATCAAAGTAAAGTTGTAATTGTCAGTTGTGTACAGAAAGGTTTGAAGCAACTACAGTAAATATTTGTTGTCTTAAATCTCAAGTTTTGTAAACCAGCTTTGTTACTATGCTGTATCGATTGCCAAGGTTAAAACATGGCTGAATGTTTGCACAGGAAAAATGTTGTCTTCCTTTGTTAGGGCTAAATCTATACACTGATTACTGTTGTTTGAAGAAACAGTAGTACAGTGCTTTAAATTGTAACCTTCATAAATACTTTTACTTAAATGAGAACCTCAAAATCCTAAAGCAAACAAAAGCATGATTATATGTACAGCAATAATGCCCTTATCACAATGGGATGACAAACACAATGGTTAGTAACATTTGAATAGTGTAACAAGAGTGTTTATAATAAGATGATTAGAGCCAAAATGCAATGGCCCTTTTTCACAGACTGCTTCCTGAGCATACTAAACTGTTTGGCACTTAGGGACTTCAGAACAGTTTCTAGATTATTCTTCCAGTAAAGGTACTTTTGGAAGGTAAGCCTTTCCTAAGCTTTAATAAAGCATATTTTTCAAATTAGCAATGTTAATAGGGTTTCACATGGCTTGAGGACAAAAATATGTTAGAGACAAGAACAGGAAAATGTCTCCTAGTTCAACAAGACTTTCTGCTTTAAAATCATACCTCTCCATGCTACTGCTCTGAGCTCCTTCTCTTTGTAAAAAGGCCCCGTTTATTTAGCATGATTACCCTTTTTCACAATTTGCATTTTACAAGTTCATGGTTTTGGGTTTTTTTTACACCAACTTGCACAATTTTATATTTTTGGATGCTTTCTTATGTTAACAGTTTGCTAAATCTTATGATTTACAAGGTGCTGGTGATGAGTTTCCAAAAATAGGAACTGTTTTATGAATGTAACTTGTTAAGTGGCCTACATGGTAAGTGAGATTACTGAAATGGCAAATAAAAACATTCTGTAAGGAAATTATCTTCCACATTTAGCTCAATTTCTCTGTACCAAGAGCCTCCAGGACAGCCACCAAGCATTTAGTTAAAGTATCTGACATAATAAATCTTAAACTTATACATTATAAGTGTACTTATTTCATCCTAATAGTAATGTGGTAGAATAATTATAAGCAGTAGCAATCAAATAAATTTACTAGAGCTATATTCAGATGCCTTCACATGTAAGCAAAGCTTTTCACTTTTGCTGCAAACAAAAGACATCCAGGTTCCATCATCCATCTGCCCAAGGCTCCATTTGCACTTTCCATAACAAGCTTACCAGGTGTAGTAGTAAAAGTTAAATTGTCTGACTCTGCCCTGACAATTTCTGTCATTCCTTTAATATGACACTGCGAAGTTTGATTTTAATTCCTTTATGAGTTATGTGAACATGAGACCAATCCTACACAAAATTTCAAAGTGAGGGACAAGGTATGCTTCTGAATATTGTGGAACTGGTGGCTGAAAGTTCTCAATGCTATATTCACTGAAATCTGAAGGACCATGGCTGTCCTGCCTGCATTGACATAGGATGATACCAAATCCAGCTGCATGGTAAGTACAAGGAAGGCCTATAAAAAGTAGCCAATAATATAAATTATTCCTCAACACATTTTAATGTTTTATTTGTTTTTATTATTTTTATTATATGCCATAGTTTATGACTTTAAGATATGATATTTTAGGTTGTCATAGCTAAAATGATAAGAAAATATTTACTTTTACTGACAGTAACGAGTAGTAGAAAATACATTACAAAAGCATCCAATAAATGAGAAAAAAATTTAGGTATCAGACAGTAACAAGGGGCATGACAAAGTTTCTTTCGTATTTTGATAAAATATTTCACTTCTTTTCCACTGCATGTATGCCCAGTCACCACAAAATTTGCTGTATGATTTCCCATCAGTCAGTTGGAATACGTAGTACTTTAAAAATCTGTAAAAACCCAATTTTCCATTGCCTATGGGCATTGAAATAAATCAAGTTTAAGGAAGTGAAAGAGTACATGCTCTCTTTTGAAGACAGTTGCCTCACATGAATATAGTAGAAATCAACAAATGTGCTTATTTATGAAATTAATTACCTGAGTAAGTTATTCTATATTCTACAAAAGACAGAATTCCTTATCATAAAAACGAATGTGCAGCTGAGAGGCAGCTGAGATAGCTAGAGTTCTGGATTATAGAAACAGCATAACAATTAAGGATTTTGTTTCTAATGAAATATTTCTTGCTTGTAATTTCAATATGTTAATCCAACATTTTTTAATCGCTGACATATAGTTTTGTAGAACTATTTAAAACTCAGAGCATATTTCAGTATGTCACAAATCTTGTTCTGTGCTTGAAGCCTACCTTAAAATTAAGAAATGCTTCCCTAATAACGGATAGTCACAACACAACCATGATTAGCATTCAGTCCCACTCTAGTGACAGAGATTGTTCGTGTACAGAAAAGGAAGAGGGCATTAGAAATTACTAAAAGAAGTACTTTCTATTTCTTATTCCTCTATCTTTCTAACCCCTTGTAGAGAAAACAAATAAACAAGTCACAGCCAAATTAGCAGAAACTAAACCACAAACCAAGCCTTTTCTATGTACATTTTGAAAATAATTTCCACTCAGTTATCTTTGGCTGAGTGTACAAGCTCTATTCTAGTGCAAATTGGACATTAAATCCTACACTAATGGGTAGCAGGCTTTTATTTTATTATATATTTGATTTTTTACTTTTATTAGAGATTCATCCATGAGATTTTGATAAAATTTATCGTTCTTGAAAATGACATAAAATTAGTATGAATTAAGACAAATCGAGCGTATAAAAATATTTATACGTATGAAGTAAAAATTCTGATCCAGTGGTTTAGATTAGCATCTCTAATTTATGTGTGTCATGAATTAAGTCAACCACTGAAAATTTACTGATAGCTAGATTTTTACCATCTTGGGTTCCAGTGTTTGATTATTTGGGGGAAAGTAAATAATCTTGTAGTTGCCACCGTGAAGAACACAAAAGATTTGCTTGTTGGGTCCCTGAGTACACCTAGAAGCCTTAACAGCCCTGACCAGCCCCACTCATGGCCACAGGCTCAGGATCCCCATTTAACACTACTGTCCACCATCTATGAGTGCCAGGCACTGTTCTGGGCTCTGTCAGAATGGATTGGGTTATTGCATGGCTGCTCTTGCCTCATGTGCATGTGCTGTATTTATTCTTGCATCTCCCTCTCATAGCTTGAATTTCAGTCCTCAAAAACTTACTCTCACATGAATTTCAAAGATAAATTTTTCCATAGGGTGAACTAAATGAACAGTAAGACTGAGATGACCATGTCCAGTAAGACAGAAAAAAACCACCTGTGCAGTTGCTCTAAAATCACTAGTGCTTACATCAACAACTTTGGTTTTTCCCTGCTTTGGAAAGTGTGGAACTATTGCCTCAAAACATTAGCTTTTCATAGCTTTAAAAAATAAAGAATATTTTGCATGAACTCTGTCCTACATAGTCCTTCTGTTCTATAGACTTTTCTATTTCATATATGAATTATTTATGTATAGGAATTTATATGTATGTTTATATAGTACCAAAAGCAACAGAAATCTGATCTGTAGGAATAGACACTAAGTGTTATGCCAGTCATGAAAACTTTGCTTTGGCTGAAGTTACACTAACACAAAGGATGTTGAGGATGGATCCTACTTTGGGGAAGGAATTCCTCTTGGACATGTCTAAGAGTGCCAGCAACTGCTTTTACTCTCTCAGAATATATTGGGATACTATATGGCTGCTCTAACCTCTTGTGTATATGCCAATCTGGACTTTGCTAGCACAATGGCAAAAAACCTTTTTTCCTCCCCTTTCTCCCTTGGTAATGTCACACCTCATCTCAAAGACAGCTGAGGAAAGGCAAGGGATTTTCTTAGTGCTCTGCCTACCTCCCTGTGTGGGTGGAACTGGCAAAGCATAAACTGGCCTGGAATTTTTTAATTTAATAGAAAGTTGAAAATGCTGTAAAAGACAGCATTTCAAAAGTATAGTTTTAGCAGCAACCTTCAGTGAGTATTCACGCTCACACTCATTTGTAGTGTGGAAGGAAAATAAACCGAGACAAGGAAACTCACATCAAGTTGTATGTTGAGGTTATAATATTTGAACTTGGGTCATGCCCCCAGAAGAGATACCAAAATATTATTACAATCTTGTGAAATGGCCGCAATGAACTACAGCATTTAATGTAAAACATTTCAATTGTTCTGGTTCTGAGGTGCATTTATGGTGGGGAGCAATTTGGAATGTCAGTTTGTGCAAATACATGCTATATAGTTTGAATGTGCCTAAATTTGAAATAAAAAGAAGACTAACTTCTTGCCTTACGCTGCACATGTGCTGACATGCCAAAATATGTTAAGGCTCCATATTTCCAAGAAATAGAATATTTTTCTTTAGAAAACTCAAATCATAGTTTATTTATGTTGACTTTTTCGAGGTTTCTTCTCTTGTACCTCTAGCAAGACCAACAGGCAAGGACATTTTTTCACAACCTGTACAGTGGTCAGTTTGAAATGGGAATCTAATGCACCCTTTTTGCAGAGGCATAAAGAATTTCTCAAAAATATTTATGTATTTTTTTTCTAATTATTGAAAGTAATGTAACAGTCACTGTTGAAGCCATTTCTACTCATAGTACAGTAAGGTATTTTACGATATTTAGATGTTATAATTCTATATTTACTAGTCACATTCCTAAATGAAAAACAGTAAATATAGTTCTGCTGAAAACTGGAGCATAAATTAGAAAATGAAGGAATTTAGTAACCAGTAATCATCAGATATTAGCCATTAGTACGATGGGAACAGTGTTGTATTCTCTGCTGTCTTTGCTTGTTCCACCAAGAGAATTAAATTCAAGCATTGCCTCATAATTTCAACTCAGACCCCCCTCTGGGCATCAATCCCTGGCCAGCTTTATCAACAATAACAAAACTCTGACAGTTTGAATCTTGCATCTAAAAAATACACAGCAAGTAAAGCTTTTTTAAAACCATTGAATTTCAAAACAGCTCTGTCTGTTGCATACAATCTTGATAAGGGAACTTTCCAATGAGGAATTTGCTAGGTGGATGTTTGATAGCAAGGTTGTCTTTTCTAAGGAAAATTATGGTCATCTTCAGTTTATATCAGAATGCTATCATCTGAAGCAAAATATGTAAGTGAATACTGAAAGTTTATTCTTTAGGCGTAGTGCTGTACTCAAGAAGATTGTTGATGTGCTCCAAATATGTCATTCAAGACTGAGTTCACTGGTGGGCTAAAAAAGCAAACATAGTTATCTGTGGAAATTAAAAGCTACTGCTAGTTGATTTAGTCTCTGAAGTAATTTCTTTTCATTGTTCTGCTAAATTACCTACATTCTTTACTTTAAAGTTATCTGTGGTGGACTGAATTAATTTGCCAGCTAGTAGGTGAAGGGAGAAACATGAATTATTACCAAGAAGTAACCATTTATGATGATACTGTAATTGGAGTTACACCCAGGGAAGCCATGGTAATGTTCTTGAATTGACAGTTTTCCCTACATTTGAAGAGAATTTCTACATGTATCAGTGTTGGCTTCCTGAAAATTTTTGACTGCCAGTGAACTGATTTGAACAATGAAAAGGCAAATCATCATGCCTTCTTTCAACCACTCATTGCTCTCTTACGGACCACAAGAAGACCAAAGTTGTCAAATGAAGAATATTTGCCTTGTGATTTACAACTTTACTGGATCCCGTTTTTCCTGTATGGAAATTTTCATAAGTGGTTTGGCAAATGCCTTTAAAATAACTGTGGTATTTGGCAGAAAAAAGGCTGCAGAGCTTGGGCCTGCTGTTTCCATTTTAGTTCAACAGCGAGACTCCTCTCAGTGATATGAACCAAGTACAGAATTCATAGTCCAAAGACGTAAGTTATTAGAAACAAGTTGAGTAAAAAGGAGACATGTGGCTCAACCCACAGAAATTCATTAAACAATGGTTTCTGAATGCCTGTTCCAAACAATTTGTCAAATCAACTGTTCATTATCATGCAGCCTAATACTGACTGCATATATATATAAATTTACACATCAGTAGCTATAAAAGTGTTTATATTTATCACACAATACTGTTCATTAGAGATAGTGGAGTATGTGAACACACATGTTAGCAATTTATACCCACAAAAATCATTCAGTTGTTCACATGGCAGAGGTCTGTGTATTATTAGGAGGAATCCAAATACACACACTTACTTTATCACTTTTTGAAAGGGCAGACAAAGGTCATAAGTGACAACTTCCTGAGTTTTATTTTCTTTTAATTTCAACATATGTCACCAGAAAACATATTCAAACTCAAGGCTTTTAAGTGAAAGGCTAATGTCACTGCTATTTCTTATTCATTAATGCTTAAAATTGCCTATAGGAGGTGAAGTGGCATTTTGTGGTTTGGATTCAATCACATGCTACCCATATGAGACCAACTTCTGAAACACCCAGGTTCAACATCAGTGAGAATATTTATGGACTGATGTCTCCTCTGCCAGACAGCAATGGCACAGACTACCGTGATCTGTTGCCCTGAGAGCATTTCCCCAGACACCCATGCTAACAGAATGTTTTAGAGAGAATGTGTATAGGTGGAACCATAAGTAAGAAATGAGGCAGGGTAAGCACTAGACATAGAAACACATGAGACGATTCATAATTGGTGGTGGCCTCTGCAACCAACAAACAACCCCAGCCTCCTTAGAGGATTTCTCTGAGACACAGGGCCACCCCAGAGTAGTGTTTCATACACAAGAGCTAGTCCCATGCCTAGAGGCACAGCCTTGCTGTAGCAAATATGCAGAACAGCAGCAAAGTTCATCTTCAGAATTAATTCATCTCTTTGATGTGTTTACCTCGGGTCCGCTGATAATAGCGAGTGCAGCTATATGGGGTGCACGGAAAGCCTCATGTTGTTTTCAGAACAGTAATTTCTAATGTTTGGTAGGTAGTGCTCCTTAGTGAGCTGTACTTCTCTTTGGTTTTGCATATTTAATGGATAGATGTAGCTATGTAAAAATCATCTTTTGCCGTATCCTATTGAGACAATTTGAAAACACAATGGGCTGAGAGACAATTGGATGTTTTTGTAAGGAGGGAAGTGATGCAAAAGCAATTTATACTTGTGAGTTCAGTGTTGCAAAATGCCAAAAAGCAAAGCCCTTTACTCAAGGAAACAGAAAAATCTTAGAGGTTATCCCTGAGACATTGTGACCATGGTATGAGTCATCAGGGCATCATATTCAGGCAAACTGTCAGCATCGGTAGAGGTCCTGCAACCTTTCTTACTGAGAGGTTGAAGAAAGGAATTTCGTACCATTTCCCATTGTGCTGAACAAGAATTTGCCTGGAAGCCTTGCTTGACAGATTGGCCCCTATTCCCACTATGATTTGTGCTACTGTGAAACAAGAGTGCCTAATGCATGGGCCGTAATATAATGACAGGCTGGCTTCAGTTAGTCTGAAAAATGATACACAGATGAAAGCATGGGCTCTGCTCCACCTTTCATGCTTTTCATATTTGCATTTGGAGTGTACACAGGCAGGACCCCAGACAGAACTGACAGACAATTAAAAGGCCACTCAATACAAGGAAGTATATCTGCATGACACATGACCTCTGCTAGCAGACAATATTGTAGGGCATGAAACAACGTCTTGCTATCAACCTGAAGTCTAAGAAGAATTATATTAAGCCCTGCCAAGAGGTTAACTTCTTTGCAGCAGGAGCTTTGTTCTGACTGTGTCTTTCTTATCAAAACTTTAGGATTCCTTTTTCCTAAGGGAACTTAATCTTTCAGATTTGGGTCAGGAGGTATAATAAGTAACACAAAGAAGTAAACACTATAAAATTCTAAGGGGCAAGCAGGACACATTTTTTAGAACTTAGTCAAAGGAAATCCTGTCTTATGTGAACTCTAAGAATGCGAGTATGGTGGATACAAATTGTCATTTAAAAAGGCTGCTTAGCAAAGTAGTAAAATAAAAGATCCTTTTAGACTTTTATAGCTCCTAATGGAAAAAAGTGACAATATGAGTATTTTAAGTGTGCTGTGTTGTGTGGGGATTTAACATGGAGAAATGGATCTTAGGAATGTTCTCATTTCCACCTGTTGATCTTGCCTTGTACATTCTAGTTGAAATCCTACAATAAGTATCGATATTGTTGTATGTGTAAAATTTGAGATTTAAAAAAGTTGTTCTTACATAAAGAGGATGTTTGTTTTGGCAAAATGAGAATCTTTGAAACAGTAAAATTATACAGTTCATTTCTACCAGATGTTGAATATTCTTTTTTTTTTTTTTTTTTTTTTTTTTGAGAGAGGGAGAGAGAGAGCGAGCGAGCTGGGCTATGTACTGTACGGGAACACAGAGAGATGTTGCATGCCACTTTATTGCTGGATTGCTAGCATATTTACTTTGCATAAAGGGTGTTGCAGAATACTGTCTGCGATGTTCTATGCCAAATGTATTCTGAAATATTTTCAGTGTCATAGAACAGATGGAAATTAAAATAGTGTTCAAGCTCAAATCTGTTTCCTTTGATAGCAAGGATGGCTTTTAGCAAACTTTCAAAACAAACTTTCTAGGTATTTTAGATATATAAATATGAATACAGAAAATGCAGTGGAAAGTGATTAAACACATGGAAAATATTCTGGTTTAGAATTTTCTTGAACTGAGTTTAAAGATAAAATGCTTGAAATGTTGCTAAATCTTTTGTACCAAAGAGAAGAAAGCATCCTGTATATCTGTGCCCATTGTATTTAACTTGAGTGATTTTTCTTTTCTTGAATCTGTTGTCCAAGCAGAAAATGGGACACTTGAATAATTGGCATGCTTCTGATATTTGATGGCTTCCATAATCCCCATTTTGGATGATGTAGGGCTGCATTCAATTTATATGAGGATGAGCTGCTAGAAAATTGTGAAGGGATAATTTTCCAGAGTTTCAGTTTATTTTGTTAATTTTTGTGGATTTTTTTGTTGTTCTTATTGTTCATTCATTTTCTGGTTTAATTTGAATCTATGAAAAGATTTACTAAAAAAGCAAATAGGAAAAGAAAAATCCCCAAAGAAATGGATTGGTATTTTCATATTCAAATTTGAAAGCATAACAATGGAAAAAAGATTTGTTTTTCAAATACAACAGTTTTCAATTTGCAAAAACAGTTGAATAAATTAACACTGAATGAGAATTATTTCACACCTGTCAAAGATTATTTGCAATATTTGCCCTCCCCTGCTTTTCAGAATGTCTCCATTTCTACACTAAGTGCAGGTGGGCAA
This sequence comes from Falco punctatus, assembly GCF_963210335.1. Lineage (NCBI taxonomy): Eukaryota > Metazoa > Chordata > Aves > Falconiformes > Falconidae > Falco > Falco punctatus. The sequence continues at coordinate 73,504,677 of NC_137582.1, read as the reverse complement.
TGTAAGTGAAATCAGGAAAGCAAAAGAGAGGGAGGCTGCAGTGAGAAGAACTATGTAATGTGAGCAGCTGCTAAAGGCGGTTGGACTGGGAAATGTAAGCAGTAGACATGCTTGAATTTGAGATGAGTGGCTGTTAAATTGTGTTTCACTGCCATGGTGCCTACAGGTTTGTACCTTTCCTTCTAGTAGGAATGAGCACACCGCCTTCTATTGCTTTTATGAATTGGTGCTTATGGGAATCTGCCTCCAGGGTATCTCTGCAAAGTATCTGAATTCAGTGCTAAAATTGGATAGGGTTGTTTACAATTCCTAGTTATTATTGATAGTTATTTCTTGTTAATCATCATTCAGTAATAGTGCTACCTTTCCAGCACAAAATTATTTGGTAAGTCTTGGGAAACTGCTTCCAGACATTAACTTTAAAATGAATGTTAGGAAAGGAGCAGGCAGTACCTCAGAGCATTTCTGGTATTTTATTTTAAGCATTTGGGATTGGGCTTTAGAAATCAAATTTATTAATCTAACTGTGACAATTCATGTTTCTGTCTGTATCTTCAATCTACCTTCATTTCAGATAATAACGGAAGCCAGATTGCTGCCTTGGGAATGGCAGGAAAAGGCAATACTACTAATGCTGCTTTAAAATTTGAAGGCTAGAAGGCAGGAAGCAGGAATAAGTCTTTATATCAGCAACTAACCTGTTCTGAAACAAGGATAAAATATAATGAGGGGGCTTGTTGATTAGAAGAAGAAGGGAGTACTTGTACCAACAGCCCTATCTCCGTGAACCTGGACTTCATGAAACTTACCTTTACGTTGTGATAAAATCATTACCTGGAAATTAGAAACAAACAGGCATTATTTTTTAGTTTAATCTTCACACAAGGACACTTCCACCATTTTTAGTGTTACATCTTCTGAGTGACTAGGATGACTATATTTCCCTAATTTGCATTGAACACTTCATTACGAATGACACAAAAATGTTCCTTATGGTGGTATTTACTTAAGAGATGCAACTGTGTACAGAAAACAACTCCTTATGTAGAATTAATAAAGAAGGTAATAAAAAAGAGAATTTGTAGAATTGTTAGCTTCCCTGCCTTACTGAGAAATATAAGTTGGTAGTTCATAGTACTGGTCCTTCCTTGGCCTAGAGTATTTCAAAATTTATCCAAAAAGAAATCTACAGGGGATCATTAAAAAAGGCTAGCAAAATTAGGGGAAACATTAAGGCACTTTAAAGCTTCTATGGGAATTTTACTTGGTGAAATTACTTACATACATCTACCTGGAAATTCCTTAGGGAATTTTATCAACATTTCTTCCTCTTTCCCCCTTCAACTGAAATCAAGATCAATTCACAAAGCCTTCCACTACTTGACAGAACAAACAAATGTGTTGACATGATTAGCGGTGTTTAGAACACCAGTTCTCAGAAGCAAGGGGATATACAGGCTGTAGCATTAGTCTGTCGAGTCATCGAGTCAGACTTTTTTCTACCTTTCTGAGACAGAGAGACTCTTAAATTGAATAATTGTCATTTTCCAGCTTTCAGTGAGGCCAGAAATCACTAAAGATCTCATTTAAACTTTCCATTCTAGTTCTCAAGCAAATTTACAGCAGAGGTCAGTCCTTTTGCAAGATTTCTGGAGGGAATTCTTCATCATAACATATTTTTTTTTCCATTGTAGTTTAAACTATCTTCCATCAATTTTTCTTGTCATTTCACCCATCTTATTATGACCTTCATAGGATAAAAAACCAACACCAACCATGCCTTTTCTGTGAGTATTGTGCTTCCCAGTATATTATGTAGTTAATATTGATTATAAATCATGGTGAACTCAATGAATGCCTTCCTACTTCTGTACCTCTTCATGACAGCCATTCTCATGGTTTTATCCAGCTTGGAAATAGTACTATTTTATATTTCTTCTACAGAATGATTGTAAGTTCGGCTTAATTTTACTTTTACAGACGTAACAAACCCAGAAATATTCCAGACAGTCTATCAAAGAACAAGATTATGAAAAGTTATTTTCTTCTCATTAAAAAGAGATCAATAAATGCATATTAACCTAATTATCCTAACAATTGAGTTTAACATGGTAATAGGAGTAGACACAGGCTGTGGCAGTGCACCATGTGCATTTTCAATCATTTAGATAAAAATTGAATTACCTTTAATAATCCAAATAATAATATTTTTTTAAAAGTTATGTATTAATTTAATGTGAAATAGATTTTAAGCATTAATGAATAAATTCTTAAGCTATTATGTGAAGAAAATAGAAACTGGAAAAAAATCCTGCTATAAAAAAAAAATAATGATACATGAGGGAGAGCAAAACAAATACATTAAAAGAAACTTAGGTGTTTTTAATAACCTTTTTGTATAAGTTTAGAGCTTATGGAAGGGAACATCTGGAAGGTCTGGAGGCTGACAGTCTGAAAAGAATGTGGCTGTGGTGAAGGCAGGCATATTGTTGACCCTGTCCTCCTGCCAAGAACCTGAATAAAAGTATTTCTCAACATGAAAGAATGGAGGATATTTGACATCCATTTTTTTGCAATCTTGGTAGACACTTCGAGACAAGGTGTGCAGTAGCACCCAGAACCAAACTCTGATTATGGAGCATGAAACACCACTTAAATGGTAATTAAATTTTACCTCATCACTGAACTGGGATGGAGCTAAATCATCATTACTGAATAAAAAGCTTTGATTTAACAAGACCATTTTCTGGATTTATACCTGGTTTAGTTTTCATTAATTTTTAGTGGTTTTGTTGGTATAGGAACCTCATTCATTTGCACTGAAATGAAATCAGGCTCCTTCACTCACCTCTTCCTTTGTCTTTCCATTGACAACCTATAGTGCAAAACAATTTTTGCCATTCACATTCCAGTTTCAGATTTTAACTCAGTCAGCACTATACAGATACATATAAAGACAAAATTATAATATCTGTGGCACAATCACAGTAATTTATTGAAGTTTTTCTTTTTTTAAGTGAAAGAAATTCTGAGTGTCAATAGTTGTCATTTTCTTTAAAAAAAAAAAAAAAAGAAAAAAAAGAAAAAGAGTGTGTGGAAGTGGCTCAATCCCAATTTTTGCAATACAAGCAGACCTGAATTGCACCTTAGGCTGCTAAAACTCTCCCTCCATTACTTCTGCTGTCTGTGAGGAGACACCGTTTCTTCTCCAGTGCCACAACATGTTTTCATTGTTCTAGCGCAGCGTCCCTCTCATTCACAGCTGGATGGCCTGAGCACATGAGACTCCTTGTTTTATTATGAAACCAAGAGCATGAAGTAAGAGTAATACAAAGCATGTGCATGACTATCAGACAGGAACATAGCTACAAAACTAGAATAATCAGCAGCAGCCTGAGGAATGAGGCTGTACATAGTAGTTTTCTTCTGAAGTCCTCAAAGCACTTTGCCAAGACTAATTAATTAATTCTCACGGCAGCCCCGAGAGTTTATAAGCATTACAGATACATATTGCAGAGGAAGATCTGAGCCCCCAGGGTCACACTGGACTCTCAGGGTGCCCCTGAGATCTGGTGGCTCCCAGGTGTCAGGAGTGGTGGGCTTCCCCAGGGCTGGTCAGGGCAGGACTCGGCAGCCAGGGCCATCCCATTCTACCACCCCAGCCAGGAGCAGGGTAGCTGAGGGGCACAGTACTAGTCCCAGCCCCTGGCACTGGGCACCTCTCCCAGGGGATGAGGCAGCTTTTAGAACCGGTTCTTTCCCCAACCTCTGTGAGGACTTAGTAGACATTTCCATGTGGCTTCAGTCCATATATGAAGTATGTAGCAGAGGTGTAAAATGGCCCGTGGTTTTGAATAATGATTACCTAAAGACATTTTGTATTTTGGAGAACAGTGGTAGGCACTTCATTCATTCTTTCAAAACAAGAAACAATAGCAATGGTTATTTTTAGTGATGGTAACCCAGACTTTAAATTATATTCAGTTATTTTTCAAGTACATGTTTTAACATAATTATTTACTTTAATGCAAATGCTGTCAATGTAATCTATCCCTAGGGAAAAACCCCTTAGATTTTAAACAAATTTTCCTTTCATTCATTTATGCTATTACTTGAAAGAATCCTGCCAATATTTGTTCTAAACTTGTATAATAGTGATACTAATTTTCTTAGTTTTATTGTGAATAAATATAAGTGGAAAATCAAATGTAAAATTGTCAAATAATATAATTTTTATTTTCCTCACTATATGTGATGACATCATCATGTATTTTTTATATGTATCACTTTATTCCTGGGCTCTCTTTTGAGTGAAACAGCAGAGGCAAAACCTATGTGTGGCTCTAAGAACAGCTCAAAGTAACACTCCTTACAGGCTGCACAACTGAGCCTTTTTCATATTCGACTCTATCAAACCAACACAGCCCACCAGCCCCAGACTTTTCATGTTTCCCCATGGCACAGCCCAGACAATGCCAGTTCAGGCCACGGTATAATGGTGCTGATGTCAGACTGTAATAAAACAATTCACCAAACCTATTTTTCCATTTATGTCATAGGAGCTACATGTGTGCCACATGCAGCACAGAAGATATTAGGCAAAGTACTTGCAGCATGGATACAGCTGGTCTAATGTGGGTGTGATTAACTGTGGACTACTTGGTTTGGCGTAGTTGGGGTTGCTGTCTGGGGTGATAACTTGAAGTGGAGGTTATTGTGCCTGATAAACAGAATATGTTTTCACAGGAAAATTTATGTGATTTTGAGTAACTATGATACCTACAGGGGGCTGTATTTCCAGTCATGTTCGTAGGTGTAACGGGCAGTTTCCATGACTGAGATTGTCAGTTTATTGTGGTATTTATGGCATTTTAAAATATAATGCACTCACAGCTTCAGAGGACCTTCAGTATCACCCTGATAAAATACACCAAAAGGCAGGGCAGATATATGTCTAAAAGTACAACTACTTGAGGCATTTCTAGGTGCCTAATAATCCTCCCAAGGGCTGAGCTGGCTATTGCTGTTCTTTGAATATCTCAGACAGCAGCAAGTTTACAACATCTCAGAGTTAAATGCAAAAATCCATCTATCAAAAATTTGCATTGACCCTCTTAGACAAAAGAAAGATCCAGAAAAACACAGCAGAGTGATGCAGATGGTGTGCTTGGGTTGGGTAGGGACATACCATCAGACAAGGTTGCACCAGTGTATTTGCAGGGTTGAAAGAAGGCTGAGAAGGCTTTTTGCAAGGTATTGTAGCTTTGTTTGCAACCACAGCTATGTTGAAGGAAGTGAGAGAACAGCAAAGGGTCCAGGCTGACACTGAGATAAAAGGGAGATGCTTGGAAAGTTTCTTCTGCATAGAATCTACATCACACAGAACTATCTTCTCCCACTTAAAACAACATTTATTTCTTTATGGGCTTTGCCTTTGCTGGTCTCATTGTATCAGTGTGTCCAGAGAGCTTTCTTACTAATAAGATTGCCTGGTACAGAAATGCAGTATCTATTAATGTTCTTTCTTTTTATCTGTGTGTTGGCAACACTTCTCAGAAAGCCTCAGCCTATGGAAAACCCCTGATGACCATGTCCTCATCTGTAAAAGATACAGGGTAGAAGCACAAGAGTGCTTCTCACCCCAAAAAAGATATACCTCCAATTTGTTTCTCTCCAAAATGAGTTTAGAAGATCAGAAATTTAGAAAAGTGATCCACCAAAAGTATCCGTTAAAGACAAAGGAGCAACATACCTTCCTCTCACAGCATCTACTTCCTCTCTGGGTATTCACCTTATTCAGATAATTGATGCACAAATGTAAAAATGAATGCATTGTGTTTGATTCTGCATCATATATACCACACAAGTACAGTGAATTCAATATAAGGAAACTGAGTAAATGAAACTAATGGGAACAGTATAGTGCTTATAATGTCATTTGGGTTTTATTGTTGTTCTATTTTCACTAAATATATGTGGTTTATCTGAAAATTAACACATTTCTCCTCAGATGATTAAGTATTATTTGAAAGAATTCTTTTTAATTTTTAATAATAACAAAGGCCTCTTTCCTTCTCTCTGTCTTTATTCTTACTGGAAAAAATTACACTTTTAAATTCTTCCATAGTCCAAACTCCTCATATTATGTAGCATTTTCTGCCTCATTGAAAATATTTTCTTGTTAAGAATACTTTTGGGAAATAATTAGGTTTCATTTTTAAATTTACATGAAGGACAAAATTTGCAAGAACAGTTTCTCAAAACTGACAGCCTTAAAAATGTCACATTAGTGTACATTACATGGCAATAAAGTGTAACTGAATATTGTTGGTAGCAACCCATAGGCTTTACTTTCTACTGATACTACTGTGGTTTTCAACTTCTTAATATATGTTAGGTAAAGTAACAGACAAAAAAAATAAACCAAAATATAGACTCTTTATATTCTTTTCTCCCTTTCATTATCATTTATTAAGAATTCTGGATGTAAGGAAGAATTACATGCTAATTTTATTTGCACTACATGGAAATTGTAATGAAAATATATATGGTACACTACCTTAATATCTTCTATGTGTTTAACTTTTGGTAATTAATCTGTAAGTATGATAAAGTATGTACTCATTGACATGACTGAAACTGACTTCTCCGTTTATTCATTGATCTTTGGTGGTAGATGAAACAATAGTTACTTTCTCTACAAGGAACAATGAGAATTTTTCCTTCAGTAAAAAGCCTGAGGTAAAGGCAAAGTCCTTATTATTTGTCTTTGTTCAGCAACAGTTACATTTTCCAAATTAATATGTATGTAGTGCCATAGAATGTGTTCTTTTTTTCCTAATTAAAACACATTAATTCAGACTATGTCCACCAAATTTAGATGCTGACAAATTGTTTGTTTGTAAATTGACATTCTTATGAGGAAGGGAGGTGAAATATTCCATTAGACAGTGGATCAGCTCCTCAATTGTTACAAGGAAGAATAACTTTCTATTAGTTCATATTATCGGGAAGTCACTATCATTTGGGTAGAAAAGGAAGAATATTTCAAATTCATTTTGGTATTTGTAATAGGTTCAGTTTTGAAAGGTCGTATCTTCATATACTTCAACATTTAGTGGTGGTTCAGTGAGTCAGCAATGTTGTAGATGAACAAAATGTGTTGGCAGCCCTGATGGGATCAGAGTGGAATCAGAAGGGCAGAACTGCATCCTCCAAAATTTGCAGGTGAGACATCTGGCTCAGTCATCTTGGTGAGTAAAACATGGGTCTCTGTATTGGGAATAACTGGCAAGGTTTGGGTAGTAGCAGGCGTGATGCTGGTGCCAGCAACAGCTGGCTCCAGGTGGCTCAGCAATGGATGGAAGCAGCTTATCAGATGCCAAAACTAACCTGTCTGAGGAGCACATGGCACCTCTGCTCAGACATATTTGAGTGAGAGTAGAAGCTCTTAGGCACTGGAGACCCACAAGGAGACACCTGAGGAGACACAAAAGGAAAACCAAAAGGAGGCAGGTGAGGGTGCATGTGAGGACACACCAAAAGGAGATGTGAAGGGAGACATGAGAAGACACACAGAAAGGAGTCACTTGAAGAGAAATGTGAAGAGATGCATTTGGAGAGAAAATGAAGGAGTCATGTGGAAAGGGGCATTATGGGCAACACACTTGCAGATTCACTCTTGGGGTGAGGTGCTCTGCGCTGGTGAAAAACCCTCTGATGGAGCTGTAGGTCATGGGGGACCCATGCTGGTGTAAGGACATCCCTGAGGTGACTGCAGGCTATGGAGGAGCCCCAGCTGAGAATTCCTTGTCTACAAAACCTCCAGACACATGAGGGGCTATAAGGGAGATATGGAAATTCTCTCCCCTGTTATAAAAGATGAAATGACCCATTCCATAATGATTTGGGAGTATTTTAAAAGTCTTTAAAAACCTGCTTCTCTGAAGAAAGAGATTAAGGTGTGGTATGTGGTATGTTCCAGTCTTCCAAGATTAGAAATGAGCAGTCTTCACCATTGCAACTTAAAACATCTCTTTTGTCTCTCCATGGGGAGAGTGATCAAGTGGTAAATATTACCTGTTCAGTGTTAAAGTACATTATCTAAGGGGAAATGGTGAATGCTTCATTGCTCTTAAGTGTGGATTGTGCCAATAATAAAAGAGTGAGTCCTTTGGGGGGTGGAGATTTTTTGTAGCCAAAATATTTAATATCATAGTTGTGCTTCTCTAGAGAGGCAGTTGAAAAAAATCTCATGTGTTAAAGATATGGGAGAACTCATGAATTTGTTTCATAAACCACATTTTAAGTTTTCAAATATACTTTTCTCATGTTGTTAATTTTGTAATTTTTTTCTAGCTTGAGCAAACCAAGTTAAAATTCTCTTAGTGAATGATTCAAATGATCAGATTTTTAATAACTGAATCAAGATGTAGAGTTACATTTACTATAGACATGTGGCATTTTTTTCTGTAAGAAACTTGTTCTTCTAGTACTTCTAACTAGAAATTAAAAATGAAAGAAATGTGAGCAACAGAACTGTTGTTCCAGTTATATGGGTGCTAAGATTAAGAATAATCTGATGCTTGTTTTCTGGAGTGCTACTGCAGATTTGGAGCATTACAGAGATATAATCTCAGTCTCTCTCAACATTCATATCCTAGGAACCAATCCTTTGAGTGACATTTGTATTTCACTTCCTTCCTAGATAGATGCCAGTACCATCTCCTAGAGTTTATTATCATCATTATGTGTATAGAGCTGGTCTGAAATTTATAAATTAAGGATTAACATATTCAAAAATATACATTGATATATTTAGCTAACATAGTTGACTGCAAGTTTTGTATGATGCAAAGCGGGATATAGAGCACCTGTCACAATATGCTTATGAAGATGTGTTCTGTTTTGGATCCTCACTGCAAGAAAGACATTGATGTGTTGAAGTGTGCTCAAAGAAGAGCAATGAAGCTGGTGAAGGTTCTAGAGAACAAGTCTTCTGAAGAGTGGCTGAGGGAACTGGGGTTGTTTAGCCTGGAGAGGAGGAAACTCATGGGAGGACCTTATCACTCCGTACAGCTACCTGAAAGGACGTTGCAGCAAGGTGGTTGTTGGTTTCTTCTCCCAAGTGACAAGCTGTAAGACAAGAAAGGAAATGGCCATATGTTGCGCCAGGGGAGATTTACATTGGATATTAAGAAAAATTTCTTCACTGAAAGGGTTATTGAGCATTGGAACAGGCTGCCCAATGTGCTGAGTCATCATTCCTGGAAGTATTTAAAAGATATGTAGACATGGCATCTACCACCATGGTTTAGTGGTGGACTTGGCAGTGTTAGGTTAATAACTGGACTCGATCTTGAAAGTCTTTTCTAACATAAACAATTCTATGATTCTATGTGTGAATGTAAGTATATTTATGCATTGTGTAGCATAAAGGAGAGAAGAAACTAACAAGAATGAAGCATAATTTTAATGAAAATTTCTTATGCTTCATATCAAATAAGAAAGAAAATAATATAAAATAAAGACTTGGGCAATGATTTTTTCCGAAGAGATAAAAGTATCCCTTAATCTCTTTATTCTATCAGTAATCATCCTTGTTTCAATTATTTTCATATTCTAATGTTTTTTACTTCCTGACTTGCTGTCCTCCTCATTTGCTTTCCTCCTCAGTACATGGCAGCTTTGTGACATCAAACCCAAGACACTTAACACTACAACAGTTAGTTTTCTGTCTTTGCTGGATAGTGAACACAGAATCAGTGCTGGACAGAACATGGATTTTATTCCTATGGTTGGTGAAAACACCCAGGAAAATGAGAGTTTCACTGTAAAACTTCACAGGAACAGATTAACAACAAAACCATAATCCTATTAACTCTGCTCAAGACCAATTGAAAAATGCTAGGATCTGATCTTTAGAGGTATCAAATAAGTCCACCTTCGTTGGTATTTTCAGTAATAATGAAATACTGTGCAAAGCAACTTTTAAAATAAATTGTTCTGATGAAAATTTTTACTTCATGAAACTGCTGAGTAATTACGATACAGATAGTTTATTAGTTTTGCTTCTCTAGAGGAGTCAGATCTTGGAAAATGTGACTGTGGTACAGAGCCTGCCTTCTGAACACATGAAAGTTTAAAACTTTCTCTCACAGAGTCCCTCTGAGAATACTGTTCTTGTTTGCATCTGCCATTTATACACAGTATTTGCAAACAATGGCAAAAAAAACACTATATGGTTTCAAACTACTATGTTACAAGTGTGGCAGTAACAGCATATACAGTGAAACTCTTCAGAGCACTTATTAAGTTCTTCTGAAAATTGTTATTAGAAGGATTTGATACTAAAAGATGTCTGTAGGTCTCCTTGAAGTCTATAGTTTACAAGGGCAAGGGAATTCTGACCATAGTCTGTGGGCTGTATACAGCGGCATTAAGACACTGCTTGCTTCTCTCACAGGGCCAATGTGAATGCAGAATCACTGACTAGTATTTGCAAAACACTTTGAGATCTGCACATAAAAGGAACATAGCAGTTCAAAGTATTTATTTTTGTCAGTAGGGAATATTTGTGACTTTGGTTGCAGTGTCCACATCTTTTAAGCTCCCATATGTTTCCAGAACTCAATTAGATCCCAGTAGTTATTTCCTGAGAAAATCTTTTAAATGAGTAGAAAAAAAAGAAAATAAACTTTGTTACTTGTATATAAACCAGGCCTTTCTATCTGTGGCAAAGATACTGTACTGTAACTGTGGTGTCATAAGCACTAATGGAGAAAAAAAGCTGGAGTACAGATTGTCAAGTAATCTTTAGAAACCAATTAAGTGAAGTTTGTCAAACGAAAGAGGCCCTAACCTACAGGGAGAGCTAATAGTTTTATTTCAAAGACAAAGTTACAGCTTGGTGTAGGGCCTCTGCAACCCATCTAGTTCTTGTTGAAATAACCTACTTATAAAATGCCAGGATTGTTTTGTTTCTCTTTTTAGTTTTGTTTCACTAATATTTTATTTTAGTTAAAATTTTGCTTGGCTAACATGACAATGTGTGTGTGTTTAATTTCTCCAGCACTGTAGATATAAACTTTCTCCCAGCTAATATCACAAAAAGTAACAAGGAGTTAAGTTGGAGTCGCAAAGTCTGCAGTTCGTAACTTGACATCCTGTCTTTGCAGAGTCCACTCTGCAGCTGACACAAAGCTCTATTTAATGTGCTGCCAATCACTGCTAGTCAACTACAGTACCGTAAATCCTTGAGTACTCTTTCAAAATGATTTTGTTTATATCTTTTTCCATTTAATCTAGTTTTCTCTCGCCATGCAGTGACGTGTAAATCCAAACAAAATTGCCAGTATTGGTTCCAGGAAAAAACTTATCCTTTAAATTGCTTTCATCTTCTTTCACAGACTTCTTCTAGGAAGAAAACAGCTTGCTAAGGTATAAAAGAGAGGCTATCAAATCTTTATGTAAGCTTCAAATAATCAGAAATGTACTATTAAACATGTATTACTAGTGCAGATTTGAAGGACTGAGGTTCACAGTTACAGAAGAGTTGAGCTACATTTAAGGGTATCAGTAACTCAGTTGTATTTGATTATTCACCTGATATCGCAGCTTAATTTTTTTGTACCCCTCCTTAGTTGTCCCTTACTTGGTCAGCTTTGCTGATACCCACATGGGCTATTCACTCAATTCAGTCTTCACCAAGCCCAGCTTTCCTCTTCCACCGTTTTGTGACCCACTCATATCATCTTTGATACTATTGTTTTCTCAAAGTCTCCTATTAGAATCATGGAATCGCTTAGGTTGGAAAGGGTCTTTAAGATCATGGAGTCCAATTGTTAACCTAACACTGCCAAGTCCACCACTAATTCATGTTACTAAGTGCCACATCTACATGTCTTTTAAATACCTTCAGGGGTGGTAACTCAACCATTTCCCTGGGCAGCATGTTCCAATGAAGAAATTTTTTTTAATATCCGATCTAAATCTCCCCTGGTGCAACATAAGGCCATTTCCTTTCATTCTATCACTCATTAATTGGGAGAAAAACCTGACACCCACCTCATTACAACTTCCTTTCAGGTAGTTGTAGAGAGCAATTAAGTGTCCCCTCAACCTCCTTTTCCCCAGGCTAAACAACCCCAGGTCCCTCTTCAGCTACTCTGTGCCTTCTTACAATATCTCAGCTGCCTTTGCTCTGCCTTCTGATCCTTCCCCCCCCCCCCCCCCCCAATATTATCAAGGCTTTTTTACACTTTATGTTTTTATGTTTTTTCTTCTTTCTGCAGGTCTGTCCCATCATCACCATCTGCAGTCTCTACGTCCTAGGCTCCTGCTCTCAGCAAGAAGCAAATATCTGCTATTATCACAACTTCGCTGACTTTCTTCACCTTGTACTTGACCTCCTGCTCCTCAGGTCTATATTCATCCTAGGTGAAGAAATCTCATCCAGATTAACTCCCCCCTACATGGACAAACTGAACCGTTATGGTGCCATTCTTCAAACCCTTTAATTCCTTCTGCTCTGTCCCATTGGTTTCAATACATCCACTGTAATCTTCTCCCTCTTTCCTGATGGCATTTTACAAGACAGTAGAACACAGTGCATTAGTGTTCAGTAAACCCAGTACTGTTCAGCAAAATAGTATTTTTCCTGTCATGGGAAAAAGTCTGCTTACCTCTGCTTTATTGTGCAAACATTGACCTTGTTTTTATCAGTGTGCTCACTGAGAATGTTTGCAATTACTCCTCAGTATTAACTTCTAATCATGTTCTATACTTTTTCCAGTGCACTTCTGTATCTTCAATGCAGCTGAAATTACTCTCATCCAATTCCATAAATATCTTTTCAAAACCAAAACTCTGCATCAGTACCTATTCACTGATTTATTGTCTTTTCTCAGCTAAGCTAGCTCATTTTCTTTTTCTTACAAGCAGGACTTCACTTGATTTCATTTTTACTCAGGTTTTCATCTGTTTGATTGGTCTTCCACTCTTTGACTGAACAGTCTTTATCACCTCCTACAGATTCCTGAGGGTGTTAAAAAGCCAAACTTCTGTTTCCTTTTCATAGCAGTAACGGCAGCTGGGGCAAGGACCTGCCCCTCCCTGTGGTAAGGGTTGCTTTTTGTGTCTCTTTGTCCCAAAAGTTTGACTTCCTGTGGGTATCAGCCCAGTGAGTAAGGGGAATAATGGAGAAGCACCAGACACGGGAGCTGATCTAGATAGCAGCATTCCTTCTTATACCACTGTTCTCTTCTACAGACTCTTAATCAAAAAGCAACTCTGCAATATGTTTTGAAAACAAACCCTGACTTGTTTCCTTTTGAGCAAGTGAAATACTTTCAGGAGCCCTCACCAATTACCACCTGCCAGCTTCAGGTCAATCCACCTGGGGATGATATTATAAGATTTCTTTTCCTTCTACAATCATCCCCAAATTTTTTCACAATACTTTTTTCCTTTCCTATAGTGGGAAAGAACTATGTGTACACTGTGGGAGAAGTGCACTCAGGGATGCACACTGTGATCAGTGCTTCATTGCAGAATGAGACCAAATCCTGAGTAGCCATCTGGTAATACTCACAAACACTGAGAAGAAGACATTTTCCCCATAGATGCCTCTTCATCTATACATCCAAGAATCCTTAAAAAATTCTATTAAAAATGGCAGAAGGCAAGAATCAAGACATGCAAAGGTTCACATGTAGGACCAGCAGTGTGAATCATACAGTGGAGTTCCTCCTTCCTTTATAATGGGCACAAGGAATGTCACCATGATGACCATGATTTGTATCTCTATTATTATATTCAATTTGGTCACGCCTCTAGATAATGTTGTGAAAATTATGTATATGTCTAGCTGATTCTCTGTGATACTGTATTTCCTGTGCATTCACCATTCTCAAGTCCTTTCTGTTGGTTGAACATTGCATACATCCACTACCCCAGTATCTTTCTTTTCTGGTTTCAAGAAATGTCATCAGCTAACATCCACCCAGAGTGCACCAGAATGACAATTCTTCCAGCCTGTCCCTTTTGTCCTTTATCTTCTTTCTGTGAATATTTCTACTACTTCCATCATACAACAAATGTTAGTTTGGTAATTCTGTTTAACGTTAGATGATTTTTTCATTTTCAAATCGTAGACTATCACTACTACTTTTGTCATTTCTTGTGAATTTACTGGCATCCAACACTTGTCTTCAAGCAGACAAGTCTTCACCAGCCATTTTTAAGATTTAAAAATAATTGTGTTCATGCTTTTTGCTATGCTAGTCTTCATAGTCCTCTGTAAAGAAATTCAATATCCCTACATTCTCAACAGAAATCAGTATCTTTAGATTCCTCATAAAGTTATATTTTGACAGAATGCCTATGGATGACTTAGCAATGCATCTATGTTGTCTCATTATTTTCTTATGAAATGTCAGCTGAGTGTTTCCACCCATTCTCTCATACTGTAGTGGGTCCATAAATTCTCTGCGACATGAACTGGTTTTTTGGTTTGTGTTTTAAAATGACTGACTGTATGAGTGTGAGGAATGGACTGCACAGATATAGTAATAATGATGGCAACAGCAAAAGCACCAACAATCACCTCTGACCTGGTGATTTCAGAACTGGTTCTAGCTCATGCTGCTAATTTTGCTGCTGATACATAAGAACTAAGTAAGAGTTGCTGAACACACATATAAACAGAAATATTACGATCGCGCTGGAACCTGTACCTTGGATATTTCTGTAGTAAATCAGAATCTATCAAGTGTATTTTGTCCATGAGGCAGAGTGGTAAGATTCCTCAGCAAACGGTAGTATTGGTGCTGGAATGATGATAGACTTTTGACTGGCAGTGAAAATGTCATCAAATTTTCCATTTCCAGTTGCTTTCATGACATGCAGCTAATCGAAGCTAATCTGTAGTGATTAGCCAAATTTGGAAGAATTACAGCAAGAAGATGAATGATACATTGAATTTGATTAATATAAAAATTGCTCAGGGACTGTCATACTATGCAGCATTCCTTCAGTGACATGATTGTACTACTTCTGATGGGTTTAGTGGGGGACTAGGGGAGTGGAGGAGTAATGTATTCTTTTTTGATCAGGTGAAAAGAGATGATTTATCTTTGAAATTACCCCAAATTAATTCATAATTTAGTTTAAGATACTACTTCTAAAAATTTTGCCATTCACAGTGGGAAATCCATCTAATTAGACAGTGTACCCACTAAACAATTGTATTAACATTTGATATGCTAATAATACAATAATGAAAATACTTAAAGACTTTCCTCAGCTATTATAATGTTTAAAATCAGCACAGTAAGTATAAATAGATAAATATCAAATGGAAATTTATGTTAGGTCTGCAATGTTATTTTTTTTCCGAATTTTGTCTAGATAAAAGTTGAAGTATTATGTGAAGGTTTCTTAATACAATAAAATTTTAAGTAAAATATTGTTACATGGATCAGCTAAATAGAGACTCCAGCATGGTGTCAGAATACCCGTTTGCAATAGCTGATATTTGGTGTTAGATTACTGCTTTTAGCATTTTAAAAATACATCTGGGCACTACTGAATTACTAGTCATGACTCAGTATCATTCAGTGGTTGGAGTAACATTTACTGTTGATGCTGTAAATGCTAGCACATCTCCAGTTCTGTTCTAAGTCAACTGTGTTTGCCTGACCTACAGGTCTTCAACAGAAGTATGGTTGTTTGATGCACAGACACAAAGATTCAGGTATTTCCTGATCTTTACATATATATATATACATGTTTATATTTAGTGTGCATTTTCATTCTGCCTCAGAAGGAGGCAGAAGGTAGCATCTCTAAGACAGGATGCAATTACCTGCTCTCACTTCCTTTTAGTACAACTTTATGGTATTTTCAAGACACTTTTCAAGAAAGGTGATTTGTTTTTCATGTGGTTTACCTACAGCCTGGCTCACAAGCTTTCATAAAGTGCTGGAGAGACCAAAGACCTTTGCTCAAAAACCTTGGGAGGAGCAATTTTATTTTCTGCTGGATTTATACATTACATGCATATTACCCTTGTATTTCTATGCCT
Organism: Falco punctatus; assembly: GCF_963210335.1. NCBI lineage: Eukaryota > Metazoa > Chordata > Aves > Falconiformes > Falconidae > Falco > Falco punctatus. The sequence goes on along the minus strand of NC_137582.1, from coordinate 73,488,593 downwards.
GTTGTCAAATTTGAATGATCATTTTTCTGTTCTTCAGTATATAACTTCTAAGGATATGCACAAGAGTTGATCAACACCGGAGGGCATTTCATAGCTTATAGTGGGCAGTAGATGAAAAAGTGAAAAGGTTTGTCATCTGTAATAAAATACATTGTAGTTCTCCATTTTTCAGACTTCACTGTCATAATAATTTGTCCACTAATTCCAAAACACTGCAAGAAAAAATTGTATCTGAGAGACTGATTGGTTTTGTTTTTAATGCTGATTCTTTCTATATTTTGCCACTGGATGTTGTATGAGTACCTGGAGATGATAGTCTATCTTTACTGTGAGGTGGTAATTCCAGAATGCTACATTCCTGTTAATCTGGTTTCCAGAAAAGATAAAAATCAAAATGTTTCAAGAACACTAAACTTTAAAAACTCCAAGAAAATTAATTCAGGAAGGACAAGGATCCAGTTCTCACCTCCATTCTTTGTTGTTTCCATTGGACTGCATTTCTATTCATCCATTCATTCCTATTTACAGCTAAGAGATACAGAATGTTTCTGCTAGCAAATAATTTTTGGTTACAACAACAACAATTTTGGATGGCAAGAGCAATTGCAGTTACATTGAAGAGACATGCTTCTGACCACTTTGCAACTGAACTAGATGGTTTCAGAAGTAGACTGATCTAGTCAGATTTAGAGGGCAACAGCCTAAAGGGTAGAGGTAATTGTTTTCCAGGTGGCAGAGAAATGTCAGCCAGTTGCTAGTCAGATGTGGTATCTAGCAGTAACAATGATTCTATTAGCTCTTCTCTCCCTTTTCTTTGCCCCAAATTTAATTACAATTGTTTGGTGATAATAATGAACAATGTTCATAGGTGAATCCATGTCAAGTTAATTTTTCATGCCTTACAACTTAGTAGTTTTGAACCATTCCATTTTTAAAAAGGGACAGAGTCTCTGTGTTCCAGTGAAATATCCAGTAATTGCTTGTAGCACATCCCCGGATACTGAACTTCAAATTATGACATTTTTCTACTTTGAGAGTTTTACTTGATGCTCTTTTGGATACAGAGGGAGAAAAAGATGCATCACCCTACCAAAATCACCACAATAAAACATACATTTATCATGGTATTATATTATAAATGTAATACATAATTTTGGAGTTTCTCATAGGTTCTATATAAAGTTGCTTAGAAAATTATTAATTCAGTGAATGCCTCCTTTGTTCTCTTCATCAGTGTTCTCTAAAATACCTCCTTCCAGGCTGATATATTTTGGAGAGATGTCCTGTTTTAGTGAGTTTTGTTGTATTTTGGTTTTAAGCGTTTTATATTTATTTACCATACATTGTTGTGTGTAAAATTATTTCTGTTTAATAGTGTATATTTACAATATGATAAAAAAGAGCATAAGGTATATATAAAAACATATACCTTTGTAATTAGATAAAATTTTAAGCTTTAAATACAGAGAAGCATGCTAGTATCAAATATATATATTTTATACAATTTATTTATTCTTTCATAAGGGATCAGTGAAACAGTTTTATGTACTTCAGAAACATATAGTAGGAAAAGGTCCTCAAAAAGAATGTATTTTTAACAATTTAAAATAAAAGACCTTGCTTGTCCAGCTCTTCATGTGAACCCAAATTAGCATTCTGTGTTCATCTTGAGCTTGGATAGATTTGAAGCCTTTCATGTCTAAAACCACATGATCAAGGGCAAAATCTTTTGCTAGCACTGGAATCTGGAGGGGGAAACAAGACCCGCACACATGGCTTTATCACTGTGTGTTTTACTGGAGAGACCATGAAAAAAAATCTCTGTTGTGTTTTATTTGATTAAAGCACACTGCCCCCTTTTGAATTTCTTTTTAACAAAAAATAAATCTTTCCTCATTAAATATTTAGAGACCTATGGTATATAGTGTCTTGCCACAATGATAGTTTTAACTATAAACTACTTACAAATGACAGATCCTATATAAAATAATTTGATAGTCCTATTGTTAATTCAATTGCAGAAACATTGCCTGGTAAGAATCATGTCTGAATATTGTCCCTCATGAAATATTATCTCCTGATTAGCTTGGATTTTCACTAGTCAATATATATAAGACTTACAGTACAACACAATTGCATTTTTTTTTTAATTTTTCAGTTTCATGTAGTTTCATTATTAACTGAAATTTGGCATGAAGATAAAAGAATTATATAATTTATTAAACACATCCATTTCAGTTGATCATTTACCAAAAATTGCACAGGGATTTGGGCTGATATTAAACACATTTGAGCACCAGCACTTTTAAAGTTAAATTTGAACTTATAGATCACCGTGTCCTGTCTGATTCAGGTGAAACAGGAAAACTAAAAATGAAAGACATAGAAAGACAGACAAATGTAGTGGAGCACTGGAGAGAAGGAAAAACAATATGGAAAGAACAAAGCTGGCAGTAAAGGAAGAGAGTGTAAACTCACTATTTATATTATATACATTGTGGAAAGGAAGTTCTAAAGTCTGTGTGTGAGTACACATGCATATCTGAAAGAAATGAGGTTGTTCTATTTTAATAGATTTAAAATTTTTAAACAGATTTTTTAAAAAAAGATTTATCTTTGTGTAAAAATAAAACTAACTAAAATAATGATAAAAAGCAATCTGAAATGTTCACATGTAAAGAATAAACTTGAATAAGCAACTCACAGTCACATTAGAAGGAAAAAAGGAGCAGCAACCTGACATAATTTTGAGAATGCAAAACATTTTCCAGAAGTTTCAGGACATAAGCATCTGGTAACTTTTTACTGCACAGAAATGATTTTTATTAATTATAGCAAAATTTAGGAAGACTTAATAATTCCTGATTTTTCTGTTAGCATATGTCAAGTACTGAAGAAAATCTATGTCAAAATTTCAAGGACTTTTTGAGGAAATATTGAAAATAATTTCTTACTTGAAAAAGGTTACCTGTAACTTAATCTTTCATTTTGATCTTCTTCACTCTACTTGTCAAGTGACCACAGTTGGGTTATGTAGTTATGTTTGCAGAAAGCTAATTGTAGCATGACTACTTGACAGAAGTGGTAAAACACATTTTATTGCTTTCTGCAGGCAATAAAACAAAAACTTATTCATAAGAGTTTTAATCCTTCCAAACAGAAACAGCTTTACATGTCCAATAGACTAATTCTGAATATGTGATATCATTCAGTTTTTAAATAGGACAATTAATTTAAAAAAGAAAAAGAAGTTTAAATAATAAATGTACATAAACTGAAATATGCATTTAGAAAAACATTTCATATGAATTATTCACAAAGAATAGGATCCACAAAGCTGCTTAGAAAGTTTGCAGGGACTTTGTTACAAGACAAATCTACAGATCCCGTCTAACATGGTGGTAGTGTCAGCATTCACAGACACTGTTACTTTTCCTCTACCACACCTCCACAAGTCACGCTTTGAATGAGGCATGGGGATTTTGTGCAGCCTGCTTCATTAATCTGCTGAACTTCAGAACACCCATGAACTTAGAGAGGCCATTTTTTATAACTATTTCATAGTTCTGACCTGGTCATTTTACCTTTTGACCTTCATATTTCAGAAAGATGTGTCTGTGCAGAGTGTATCTATGTTTCTGCATGGTGTTCCATTGACCAGTGGAGATCGAAAGAAGCTCAGTGTCACCATGGATCTAATTACAGGTGCATTGCAAGTAGGAATAAATATTAAAACAGGATAATTTGTAGACTTGTGCTATATAATCTGCTGATTGGAAGAATTCCTCCCTCCCTTCCTTCAGTCATAAGAGCTGTACAACTATCTCATATTTTGATAAGGAAGATACTTTAAAACAAAGAAACTTCATTGCTACATATTGGGTCTTGCAGAGGCTGACAGTGGGATTTTGAGGGATCTGGAGGTGTATTTAGTTGCACTTTTCACCTTTACTTTCTGTCTTATGAAATGAAGAATATATGCTAATTTTTCACATGTATGTCCGCACAGGTTAATTTATTTACCTTTTTTTATTACTTGTGGCTGTGTGTTTTGATTAGAATCACCATTTGTGAAGAAGACACTTATATGAGAAGAAATGTAATATTGCATATAAAAGTTGTAATACTGTAAGACCTTGCCAAGCATACACAGCAGCTGATGGAAAATTGTTCTCTCTGGGGGGGAAAGTGTAAATGGAGACTAACCAGGAAGAAAAGCATGGGTAAGCATTGCTCATTCTTTAGCACAGAGTGGAAGTAAGCCTTAAGTGTTTGCATTGTTTAATTCTGTAAAGTGCTGGCTAGAAAAAGGGCAGCGTAGAGGCTGGAAATGGTAATACCTGAGAAGCTGTTAGCTTAGGTGCAAACCTCATCATGATGCTAATAGGACCCTTCCTAAATCTCACTTCCACAAAACAGAAAGAAACTGGCAGATGTCCAGGAGTACTCTAACACAGGATGGGATTCACCTCCTCCTCTGTTCGTTACTTTTTATCCAGCTCTTAGAAGTCTGTGGCTCTATATTCAGCATTGTAAAGGTGAAATACAGATGAACATACAGAGTTTAGATCTGTTAATTTACTACGCTTGTTTTAGCTCATTCATTGGTAGCGGCTGCAAGAAGACAAGAGGGGGTAGACTACTTTGTTGATTACTGCCATGCTTCTACCTGGTTAAGTGGGCCGCATTTCTTATTACACAGCTTGAGCATCTTTTCTTTTAGTTAATCTGCCAAGATCCTAGTGATGAACCGTCTTTGAATGAAAACTGTATCAGATCAAGACTGACACTTTATATTTTTGTCTTTGGAGTCTTGCCCTCATTTCTCACTTTTGATACATATACATGATTTTTTGGCTCACTGCACCCATGCCCATCTGTTGCAGTGGCGTTGTGCCCAGCATTCACAAGTTGATCAGATTGTTCAGTATGATATAGCTGGTGATAATGCTAGGGGGACTGTCTCCCAAACACTGGAATTCCTCCCTCTAGAAGACAAACTGAAGAATCAGTATTGCATAGCTCATTACAAATGGTTGCGTTGGCTTTAGAGTGCCACAGAGCAACTAAAGACAGGAGAAAAGGAGATGCAGGCTTCTTGGGCACTGTGACAGTGAAAGAAAAGACCCTTTACTTGGAAAAGAGATCCTGCAATCTTCATGAAGGCTCTTACTTTCCTGTAACAGGAGAATGCAGACTTTGTGAACCACATATGTATGTATGAACCACAACTGTCGGTTGCACCTCAGCATTACCCTTCACCATAAAGGTAATTTCCAGCACAAGACCTACTGCTGGCTTTACAGATTGTGATGTTTGCAGTTCCACTTTGTCAGCAACAAGACATTTTATTTAAGCAAATAATAATTTTGCTTATGTGATAACTGGGGTGAATCTTCAGTTGCAAGAGATGAACACAATCATACAGAATTAGCAGAGCTATAGGTTATTTATACAAGTTAAGGTTATATGCCTTTGTATAAGGCTTTTAAAAATGTTGGGACAATAGCACTTGTCTCATCAGCAAAACTGAGTGCCAGCTTGAACCCTAAGGCAACTGCAGAGATGTTTAAAAAGGAAGATATTTTTTTTTATTGGATCGAACACTGAGCAGAAAAGCATACTGAGAACAATAGCCCTCATTACTTTTATTCTATATAGTTTCCTTGTTGGCATTTATCAAATATCTATGTTCAGGTTACTACAGGCATCTGTAAAGACAAGACAGCACTGCACTGATTTATAAAATCTTCAATTTTAGGGAAAGAAGGAACTATTATGACTGTCTGACCTGAGCTCTGTGTAACACAAGACTAGATTTCAAGACACTGCTTGAAGTACCTCCTGCCCTTTCAGTTTATAAAACCTATGAAATACTAATGGGTTTCCTTTTCTATAGCAGTTATGTATTGATGCATGAAAAAGGGGAAAGTACACTTCTGAGAGCTCCTACACAGTAAAGGAAGATAGAAATAAAGCAATTATAAAAAAATAAAGAAATGAAAATGACATGCAAACCCACAATAATTACACAGGATTGTAAGTGGAGCAGAGTTTGTTTTTGAAAAAGCAGATGTAATACATACATGCAGAAAGCCCCTTGCTTCAGTAATTAAAGAACATGGAACATGAATTCAAAAATTTGCAGGGCCAAGACACAGACCTTCCAACTCCCTGCCTACAATACAGGAGAATATTATATTTGCATAAGTGATTTAAGCTTTCTTTAATTGAGGATCATATTGATAGATATGAAGATAATATTGATACAGCAATATTATTTAAATACAGCAGCAAATACATTTTTTGTATCTGATACATAAATGTATGAGTTTTTTTGGTAATATTAGCATGAGTTACTTATGTAATATCATAGGACAAATACAGCCTGTAAAAAAATAGCAAGGCAGGAGAGTTTTATCCTAATTAAAAAAAAATAATATAATTTTGTCTAGATGAAACTACCTCCTTGAGAACAATGTCTGTAATCAGAAAACAAATAGGTTTACAGGTCATGCTGAGATTCAAAAAATGAATTTCAAAGTACTATGTTTAAAGCGAAGGACCAGTTTATGAGGTGACCAGACACAGTAATTCAGTAGATTTGACTTTGAGAAGAGAAAGTAACCCCACAGACTATGATACTGAACTCTAACAGACATGTAGAGCATAATGGAGTGAAAAAGATCTCTTTCTTGTTCTAGAAGCACTGTAGGGATAAAGTGATTCCAGGTGATGATAAAGCTCTCTAAATCTGCAAGATCGTTTATTTCCTTTGTCTTTCATGCTTAAAGCGCATTATCCTGTTCAGGGCTGATGTTCACAATTTAGTCAGATTTGTTCAATAAAAGGAAAGTGATCTTTACTTCATAAATAAGTTTGGTGGTTTTTTGTTGTTGCTGAACCATTTCTTCTACTTCTAAAGTAATTTTATTCCTAATAAATAGCATAGTGTTGGTGCTTCAATTGTTGGTGCTTATGGTAAGAAGACTAGGACAGCCAGAAATGTCTGGTAGTAAAAGGAACTTCTGGTAGTTAAAGGTTAAAGACTTTAAATACCTGGTCTTCATCAAATGGCATCAGCAAAGCTGTTCTTACTCAGCAGGCAAAAAAATCCTCAGGAATAGGAAGTCATGGAATCCTTTTGTTAAGGCAGAAGAATAAATACGTTTATTTCCAAATTTTGATGTCAGTGATGGCTGTTCACCCCAGGCAGAATTTGTACTCATAATAAAAGACTTTATGCAAAACAATCAAAATTAGTCAAAGTTTTGTGCTCTCAGTCAAAATTAAATTCTGTTTTAATGCTTCATTGTAATTTATGGTTCTAGATTTACTACTACAACTTACTGCATGGTCCATGAAAACAACCTGAAAAAGGGAAAAAGTAGGGATTTTAAGACTGATATTTGTATTTTTGGACAGGCACAATTGTCATGAACTCCTACAACTTACTACCCATTTAACTGATTTCTAAAAACTGTCATATGTCCTGAAAAAATAGAGGTTGAAAGGGTATTGGAACATGTTCTATCCTGGACAGTGGCCAACACATACTTTTTTGCTTCTACAATTTATGATTTTATGCATTATATTTTTTCTTTTATAAAAACAACATTTAAAGTAATGTATTTTAAACATTCACAGCAAAGTTCTTTTTGTGGGGAAGAATTGCACATTTATAAGAATTTGTCTTTTCTAATGTTATACCTTCCATGTAGTGGACTTCTTCAGAGAATTGAAATTCAAAGCTGCTACACTGGCTTAAAAGCCATAGGCTGAAAACTGAAAATAAAACAAGCTAGCAGGGACAGGGACAAGGAGAGGGAGAAAAGCTTCTGTAATGAACTGCTTATGACAGAAATAAAATTACTATTTGAATTACTATTTTTATTATGCTGACTCAAATTACTAATGTCTTACTCAAAATTTCAGTACTTTCATGCCTTCTACCTTCACTGTCACACCAAGCACTCTGTACAAGCCAGTTCTCAAGCTACTCTGTTATATTATTTGTGATGACTCAACTATTCAGAACACCTCCATGAAAAAAAAAAATTCCACATTAACTTACCACTGTTTATGCAGACATACACAAGTCCTCAGAATTATTTCTCTTCTCTCTCACTTCTAATATGAGAATGTCTACCACCTCAGCTAGTGTAAGTCGTTGTAGTCACTGAATATCACTTCTTGTACTGCCCATTAGGCAAGGTGGAAGACGAGCATTATTTATTTTTTTTTTTGAGCAAATGTTTCGTTCAGAATGCCAAAATAGTGAAGGTTTCAGAAATTATGCTGGAGTTCCTGGAAATTTTGAAAGATAATGCTAACTCCTCTATGAAAAAACTCTACAGAAATAGATAAAAATACATTTTCAAAGATCCACTGTTAAGAAACACCCTTAACTCCCATCTCACCTATTGTGTCAGGAAATCGAGATATCTAATAGGCATTTTTTGAGGTCTTTTGATACCATCCTTACAAGTGATATTAGTATTTAAAATTTTTAATTTAAAACTGAAATTGCTGTTCAATCAATTTCACTCCAAAATATGGCTACTACAGTCAGAATTTTAATTGCAGGGCAATAAATGAAAGTACCTGGGGGTCTGTTGGGTGTTACCTTATGTTGCTGCATTGGAGATGGCATGCCTTGGATCAGCCTTAAAAAGATGTTGGTTTATGATGCAATTAAGAGATTTGCCTCCTTTTGATTTTTAATCTCAAGAGAACAAAATTGATCTGTAATGAAAATTTTCATCTTATTTTTAAAACATATTAAGTTTCTGTAACACCTTACAGTGATAATGCTTCTTATTTTTCCTCACTGCTGTTAAAAAGTCCATTCATTTTGGCTAGCATAAGACTTTGTTATATTTCTCCCCTCATCTATCCTTCAGTTAATAAAACTGTAGGTGGTAATCCACAGTGTTTGTGTCCCATTTCTGTGTACAATATGTGTGTAACTGTAGTGGTGCAGGGAATAGTCAATGGACATTAACTATGTTAAACAAGAAGCATTGTACCCTCAAGCATGAACCACAGATTCCCACAGAAATTCTCTAAATCAAGTGTTGAGTAGATTTTTGTCTTCCTGGCTATTTTGTTATCTGTGTTGTAAGACCCTTGGTTTTTTGGCGCTTCTGAACAGATATTGTGATAGACACCATGGTAAACAGCTCTCTTATTGTATTTTGTACTAGGATATTGAACATTTTCCTGAGCAAAGTGCAATGTGATGCCAAGTATTTCCATCCCCTGCAGCTTCTTACAAAGGGAACCAGTCCACAGCTTGCTAATAGAGATGGAGGAGCTCTTCCTTGTAAGCTTTCAAAATAATCCATTTTAAAAGACTGTTTCAGCATAATAAATGCTTGGTGACTTGAAATCCCAGTGGGTTTTGAAGAAACAAATACTGTACTGTATATGCCGAATCTGTACAATTTGAGCTTTGCACTTTGAAGTGCTGTAGATGTGTCCTTGCACTGATAACTGTCCTTTCAGGTACAAAAGACCTAATTTATAGTTACAAATAAGAAAGCAGAATTAGCTGTGAATTAATATTTCTTTATACATACCATGCTTTCTACCTTTGTTATAACTGAATATATCAAACATATCCATTCCATAGACACAGATATACAGTGTGCATAGAAGGAAAAAGAAACATGAATTAAAGAAACATTATGTTTGCATCAGGCTTATGCTGTTTAAGTATTGAAACTGTGGCTGAAGTTTAATGGCTCTGTGTGCAGCTCTGATTTTTTTCCTCTCTCTTTGTTGGGTTAATTCAGCTTCAATAACAAGCCTTTTCTGTCCTGCTACCAAATACCTCCAAATGTACAGCAAGGGAAACTGGCATTTCAAATTAAGGGAAACAGTGAACCAAAACAAGAACACAATAAAAGAAAGAGCAGGGTGATACATGTAAATGATGTACTCACTGGGAACTAACAGCAGTAGCTTGCAGTGAAGGGATTTAGCTCTCTGTTAATTCAACTGATAGGAAGACAGGCATATTTGGGAAGAAGCTTGGCCAGGTTCCTTAAGCTCACAAAAGCTTTAGTAGTTACATCATTGGGGGGCTCTGGCATTTTTAAACAACTTGTTACTGTAGTTAGTCTGTTAGAAAGATAAATTTTTCACTTTTGTATGATGGAGATACTCTATCTTCATTGAAATTAATCTTTTAATAACAATCATCTATCAGTTGAAGCCACTTGAAGTATTTTCATTTTAGCAGAATAAAGAGTAAACTTATCTTTCTTTCTGTCATTCTGCTACCAGCGGTCTTGTACAGTTCCTTTAGGAGTCCAGCAGCACAGATTTAGGGTACAAAGTCCGATCAAGGGGGATGCATTTGTTGGCCTGCTTACTGTATGCGAGTTTCTTCTGCATAGTAACTGCTTATGGTACCATACTGGAGAGGGATTAAGATGTTTTATATTCTGTGTGTGCATTGGAGAGGATGTGTTTTACCTAATCTTGTTTAGCCACCATGCAGACAGCTTTGAGGATTTTTTTTTTATCCCAGTATCCTTTAAAACCTGCAGATCTTTGGAAAGGGAAGGTATTTCCATTTCTTTCGTTTGCTTTTCAAAAGTACAGAGCTTGGCCTTTATCTTGAGGAGCAAAGAAGAAAATACTAAGCATGGCGCTTCTGCCTACAGGCTTGGTACTTGTTAAATGTTGTGAGCAATTAAATACAGGTGGGAAAGATTGAACTGCTCTCAGAAATTTGTCTTCATTTTTTGTATGAAAGCAAAATAATGTGTTCTCAAGTTCTTTGATGCTAATTGGATAAAATATAGGTCTACAGATCCAGTGTCCTCGAAAGTATAGCAGATGTTCACTGCTTTGTCTTCAAACAGCCACGTCTGGCTTCTTTTTCAAAGCAACGTCTTAACATTGAAGGACTGACTGCTGCTTTTTTGACTGGGTACTGTGTGCATGCAGAGGTAGAAAGAAGGGAAAGGATGAAAGCAAAATGATCACCTGAAATGATAGGATTAATTTTGAAAGAAGAAATCTGTTGCCAAAGTCTGAGATCTTTTAAAAAACTTCAAATGCACCACAACTACTTGAGCAAGGGAATAATTGCAAGGGTGCCCAAAGGGTTTGCAAGGCTTGAGAGATACCAAGGTAGCAAGTTAAAGAACTTGAAAGTTTGGAAGGATGCTAAAGGGCTAAAGATGCACTAAGCAAAGACAATATAATTATTAGAAAGTAAAAAGGTAACTAGCTTGTCTCTGCTATGTTGCTACTGTCACAGTAGCATTTTTATTATTCTCATCACTTTATTTCATCTGAATGAGTACAGATTAAACTGTTTAACTGCTGGTTTACTTCAATAAAGTTCTTTTACTATGAAGTAATTTACCACTACTATTTAACTGAACACTGAAAAATTAGAAAAAATATTAGAAATAATTAGAAATGATTAGAAAAAGATCAATTCAAGAACCCAAACCCTATTTAACAAGAAATCAGTGAAATCCCTGATAATTTAAGGCTGACATTGTGCCATGCAATAACAGTAGAAGGAGTTACTGCAGGCTAGCGGAACTATGAAAAACCTGTTAAGTGGAAGAACAACATGAGTGAACGAAGAGAGAAAGCCCCAAGCATCCAAAACAGGAGGATCAACAAAGTAGTAGTAGAAGAGGACTACAACCAAGAAGTTCTGTAGCGTTAGAAATGAAGACACAATAAAAAAGAAAGGGTAAGTTAGAGCTGGAAATCACACTCCAGGTCAGTAAATCCAGTTCTATGGCATGACAGTCCTAAATTCTCTCTCATAATAGGTTTAAGCTCTATATCTTTTTGTTGAGTTAGACTTTTCACTCTCATGTTAATTGAGGCTGGTCACACACTGACATAGATGGTACAGACAGATTGTGGTGTATTTATCCTTGAAGACATTCAAAACACAATCAGACAAGGCTCTGGGCAACCTGCTCAAGCTGACCCTGAGCTGAATAGTTGGGTTGGACTGTATGATCTCAAGAGGTTCCTTCTAAACTTTGATTAAAATTTGTTATGCTTTTCTTGTCCTCATTACTCCTACCATTCCAGAACAGTACTGACTCAGTTGAGTTGATGGTTTGTGGTTCCTTTGCTCAGATTATTCTGAAACATCTACTTTTTTTCTGAGTCATATTAATAGAGAGAGAAGAGCACTGCTCACTAGATTTTGTAGTATCTTGTATCTTGTAGTATCCTGTCATATAACATATGCAATGCTAGCTTCATCATTTGGGACTCTCTTCTCTTTTTAATTCCTCTTTCTTACAAATGAATGACCAAAACTGAATCAATGCCAACCCTCACAGCTTAATTTACAATATTCCAAATCCTGCTAAATCCTTTATTGAAATATAATCAGAAATATTCTATGGCATCTCCTTTGTAAAAAAAAAAAAAAAAAAAGAAAAAAAGAAAAAAAAGAAAAAAAGTGTTATTAAAGAGGGACATCTTATCAGCTTGGTACAATCTGTATTTACAAACCCATCTGGCATTTCATTTCATTTATTCTTGTATTTCATCTCATATTCTATTTATTTCTATGTCTTTAATTATTCTTCTTTTCAAATAACATTCTAAACCTTGAATACTATTCAGACAGACCAACATGGCTAGACATGCTACAATGTTGTGACTATATAAAAAAATTGGATCTAATTATTCCTTCCTGTTTTTTCAATGATTTTTTGAGGAGGATGTCTCAGATATTGTGGCAAGGGCAACACAACAATTATTTCTTCCATTCTACACTGGGAAGATCAAAGCCTTCTGGGGTGATGTATACTGGGATTGATGAAATAGTGGCATTAACGACCCCATGGTTCTTATCTTTCCTCAATGAGTTACCATAGGAAGGCATACATATGTTTTTAATGAATTATTGTTAGGGCACAAGTTCCTCCTACATTAGCATTATCTCCTAAGGTATAGGATGGTTTTAAGTGGCATTAAGTGAAAACTATTACCCTGAAAATACTTCAGGGAATGAAAAGTCTCTCCAGTAACTCAACCTAAAGATACAGGTCACTGTATGAACAGTTTTCTACAAACTACAGGTAACCCAGAGATGAGGATTTGAACAGTGCACACATGATTCCTAGGTGCCAACAGGGAAATAAGTTACATACAAACAATGGCACAATTCACATGAACTCATGACAGAAGAAATCCCCAAAGTATTCTGGCCAGAACTTTTATAATGCATACTAGTTCAGGGGTGCAGTCTATCTCCAAGTTGTGGGTCAGCTGTCAGTGATGGCAAAGCTAGGACTTCTCTCCATTAACAAGATGAGTTCAAAAAGTAATGATAGAGGTATAAGCCTAGTTCTTAAGAAAAGAAACTCTGAACACCTATTTTCCTGATTAGCAAAACAGTAAGCTTCTCTTTGTAGGAGACCAAACCAGCCTCAGAAATACATCATGATAATTGCAACAAAGGATGACAGACAAAATAGTGCAGAAATTCAAAGCATATGAAACAGACAATGACTAAGTATGAGAAAGATCAAAATGATTTCTACTTTATGATATTGCAAACACACTCATAAGACAGAATATTACTGAATGAAAAAAAAGCAGAATTTGAACCCACTATGTACAACGGAAAAAGGTAGTGCAAAGAAAGTTTTTGCAGACTGATATTTTATGTTGCTGCTTAGCACCACTTTCTCCTTAGTATTCAGAAATGGACTGTGTGCAATTCCTTTGTCATCCAAAAAGGGCAAGTCAGGTAGGACCCGAGAACTGTAGGAATGAATTAACTTAAAAATTGTCATTGATTTGACCTTGATTTCTGTAAACTCCCATATGCATTTGAACTGCTTTTTTTTTTTTTTCGTCCCACCCCAGTTTGAAGGATCTAACCTGATAGAAAAGCAGTGAGTTGAAATGTCCAGGAGAGAGAAATACAAAGTAGAGAAGACAAGGAAAAACACTGATTGAAAAACACTGGATTACATGCACTGTGCTGAGAAACCTCCTTTCAACATCTATATCTCAAATATGGAGCAGTCTTCAGGGACGTCTACACAAAGGTGAGGAGATTGTAGCTAAGCTTGCCTTGTGCAGAAATCAGCTTTTCTTTTCTTCTTATGCTGTCATAAGATGTTGATACCAAAGGGCTAAACTATTAAGGAAAAAGAAAAGTAGGCAGGATGTTGCCCTGCAGAGAGAGAGCAAATACAGAGCGTAGCTTCTGCCTGACATATGTAAGGAAGTTGGGGTCCTGGCAAGCCAATATACAAAAAAGAATATGCCTTTCTAATTGTATCTTTTGGAAAATGACTTGCTCAGGGACAGTATTATCTTGGCTCCCATTGTAGCCTGTGGTACCCTGATGGAGGAAGAAAGGAACTGTAAGCACAGTGCCTGTCTTTCTCACCCACTTGCACAGGAGGATGGACACAGATAAGGGAATCTGTTCTATCTCCATAAAGATACACAATAATAAATATGGTTTTTTAGCACCTCAAGGCTCTGAATCTCCACAGGTCAGCTCAGGAGAACCATACTCTCATGTTAGAAGAAGCAATTAAATTCATATATATTGAAATGGAAATCACCTTCCTGTTGTAAAAACATGCCTTCCTGGAATTGGCACAGATTTTTGCTCTAGTAGGACAGCAGAAATACATTTAAAATAAAAAGTAATGCCCAAGGAGTGTAAGATTTAAAAAATACTTAGAAGAGAGTTAAGATAGCATATAAATCTGAGCATATTAACTGTAAGGAGGAAGAAATTATCTACCTGAAGAATGGTGAAAAGACCAAGGAAATAGCAGCATTTCTTTAGATTAAAACCAATGGAGGACATTTTGGCTACTCAAGAATAACTCAGTTGGATGATATATTCTGGCAGTGGTGGAAACAGAGATTTATCCTCTATAAATTGGCTTTGATTCCTCTAAAGTCACTGGAGATAATTACACATTTAAATCTACTCAAGTTCTTTCCCCTCAGACACAAGTGTGTTGGGAACTAGGCTCTAGGAAAGGAAGCACTATGCTGCACACATTTCTGGACTAGCAGGTCTGTCAGACACCCTCCAAGGATGCATGCATCACCACATTCACCAGAGAAACATAATTATACAATTATGGTGATAAAAATAACATCAGCACTTGTCCAGAGTAGGATAAAACTATGAAGGATGTTATTCATGCAGAAATTTATGGGGTCCCTGAGTGAATTCAGTCAAAATCTATGCAATAACATAAAAAGCACAGTAATGTTAATAGAATTGCTCTAAGTCCTTTCCATAACAGCTGTCCATTATTCAATGACAATGTAATTTTTCAGCCACTCACCAATTAAAAAAAAATAAAAATAGGATGCGCTCCAGGAGCTTGAGTGTTCAACTGCACATTGATAGTTTAAACTACTTCTTGGAGATGATGAAATCAAGTTCTAGCTACACTGGAAAAATATTTTAATTTAGGTGCTGCAGAAGATGATCTTCATTGTCATATCCATATGACATTATTATATATTCCTATCATAACATATTGTGCTTTAGTTACTGTAAGTCCACTTCAGGGTTAGCTGACATTTTGTGCCACACAGGAATGTGTCAAATATCTACTTGTAAGACTATATGACAGAGAATGACTCTAGCAGGGAGGCATAATTAAGAGTTTAACTTCCATATTTAATCCATCTTCAAAACACACCAAAAGATTATTTTCATATTTTTATCTAGATTAATAACAAGAACATTGAGAACAGTTTGTCAAGAAAATAATATGGTAAAGATTTAGTGGACTGCACTTACAGCCTACTTCTGCAATCAGTGGTTTGTGGAAGATCTGCTGCACCTTTGTGAAGGTCTAGAAATTCAAATGAGATCAAGCAGATCTTTAGGAAAAGGGCTTTATGCAATGTATTGCAAGGAAAGCTTTTATAATCTATAATACTGACTTGCTAATTTGCTGACACCTTTTTCCAAAACTGCTATCTACTTTTGCAGTTTTTTCAGTTCACATCATGTGTGATATCCTTTTGTATAAATGCATTACCCTACACTGAAAAATGTTAACATGGAACTAGCATAATTCTGGGAGAACCTCAGCTTTATGTATTTATAAGGTGTATATATATAACTTCAGTACAACTCAAATGTAGATAACTGAAATATAATTCCATTTGCTGAATCTTTTGTTAAATTATTTTCTTGCTGCCATGTCATGTTTCTCAGAAGTACATGTTTTGCAGACTAATTATTTTAATCTTTTTATTCCATTACAAAGTTTATATCAAGCAACAACATTTTGGTACAACCCTAGCATTGCAACTCAAGAATTTATAGATGTCAAACACTATTTCCCAGACATAAAGGCTAAAAGAATTTTTCTCCAAAAATAATTTTGTCAAATAGTCACACCCAGTTTCATCCCATTCCTCTTGTCCAAATGTATTTTGTGCATATATATGCACAAGGAAAAAAGTGGGTTTTCCATTATTTTTGATTATGCTAGCAAATAATCTTTCCTCTGCATTAATTCTGGAATTGGGGAAAACGGAAAGATGTAGGAAAAGGACTGCTGCATTAGTTAGTTCTGAGGAAAAATGCTGATAGTAACACTCATTGTTTCCTCCATTTGAACTGGTCCTGAAAACAGGACAAAGATTCTTTAGATCTTTGGATTCAAAAGGACTAGCAGATTTCAGATGATGCAGTTATCCTTCCAGTAAAGTTAATGTTGCTGTTTTGATGAGATCTGCAACAAATTGAGACTTTTCCTTACAGTCTCTCTGGAAACTGTGCCATTCAACTCCATTTAATCCCTAGGTCAAGCGATGTAGAATGATTCAATTCCATACTGCTCAACTCTTATTCTGAATCCATCAGGGCAGACAGGCTGTATTCAGTCTGTAAAGAGTCAGGAACACTTCCTGGGACAAGAGCTATCTAATCATTGCTCCTGACAGCAAATGCTTTTCCAGTGTGCACCTAATTCCCACCTCATCCGAAAAGGTCTAAACCTCTTGGAACACCAAACAGTGCTGACCACATCCATACTACATTTACATTATTGACCACAGAGTAGTGGTCAATAGATGAGTTCTTCCAGCAGGAGAAGTGTCTGTTTCACAGAGAAGCAGAATCCAGGTGCAAAGTATTCTGCAGACAGCGTGGATATCAGTGGGACTAAGACCTAGTACCAAAGAGATATACATCATCCTGGCACTGAAGATGCCCATAAGCAATAAAAAAAGGAGTAATAAAAAAAGGAGCCTTATATGTCTCCAGCATTCAAGGATTGCTGCTCAAGGGCTGCTTTTGACTTAATTTGACCTGCAATTGAAGCATTTGCTATGGTATGAACAAATGACTGCTAAGACCAGGTCTGGGGACCAGAGATAGCATGAAACTAATATCCAGTGGCACTCCTTTGTCTAAAAGCTTATTAAAATCTCCTTTCTCCTGAAAACAGATATTGCAATGAGTGATACACCATTAATTAGTACAAAACCACTAAATATCCTGCAATTGAAGGTGTATTTCCAGGCCCAAAAGTCCAGGATGACCAAAGCTTGCACTTAATCCTGCAAATACTTTCAGCCTTCTGTATAACATTGGAGAGTCTGTGTTGCATCACGTGTCATGGAGGTGGAAGTGCCTGAAAAGCATAACTGTCATTGTGTAACTTCATATGTCTTAAAACTGTTGTTCTGTGCTGGATTTTTAAATGGAGAAGCCAGTAGGTTAGGATAGCATAGGGTAGGATAGGGTAGAATAGGATAGGATAGAATAGAATAGAATAGAATAGAAAAGAATAGAATAGAATAGGATAGGGTAGGATAGGATAGGATAGGATAGGATAGGATAGGATAGGATAGGATAGGATAGGATAGAACAGAACAGAACAGAATAGAGCAGAAGAGACTATTTCAGATGGAAGGGACCTACAACAATCATCTAGTCCAACTGCCTGGCCAAAAGTTAAAGCATGTCGTTAAGGGCATTGTCCAAAATGCCTTGTTAACACTGACAGGCTTGGGGCATTGGCCATCTCTCTAGAAAGCCTGTTCCAGTGTTTGACTACCATCTCACTAAAGAAATGTTTCTTAACGCCCAGTCTAAACCTCCCCTGGTGCAGCTTTGAATGATTCCTATGCATCCTATCACTGGATACAGTGAATAATCAGTAGAATAGATGAGGTCCTACCTTTTAGAAAAAGAGACTGAATGTAGACACATCAACTGTGTGTGCAGGCAATCTTTAGTCCCACCAGAATATTTTATTGCACAATTTAGAGAGGACCATATGGTGATATGCAGTAACAGTAATAGACTTCTCCATCCCACACTGACTACGTTATTAGCTTGAAACCTATCTAATATGACTCTAAAAGTTTCCCTTTCAGAGGTGGACTGTCTATGCAAGGTAGGTGGTCACTGGGTTGTGGTTGTCACAGATATATTCCTTTTAGTTCACTTTAAAAATCAGTAATGACCTATAGTTGATGGAGTAACTCAGTGGCAATCTTTTTATTGTCCTGAATGAGTTATTAAACTAGCTATGTTTGGTTTTTTGATTCTCTGATTTCTGAATACAGTAAATTCATTTCACAGTTGTACCAGTCTTAGCAGAACTTTGTTAGTATTTCTTCATGGTTATCAGCAGTTAGTAGCTCCTTTAGCCTATTTCAAGTCTGAGACACGAACACTAACAGGTCTGAGATGTATAAATGCACAGTTAGTGTTATATGAAGAAACGTAGTTTTAGAGCCTGAATTGTTTTGGGTTTTCTTGCGAATAATTTTGAGTTAATTTTTAATGCTTTATAACATTGATTGATATGTGCATATTAATAAGGCTTTTCACAGATTTTATCCTGGACAGAACTTGCTGAAACTTTGCTTTACAACACCTCAAAGCTTCAAGTAAACTTATGTCATACAAACTGTATAAAAATATTCAAAACTTAATGTAATTGCTCAGTTTTGTTTTAGTGCTTCCTCAGGCAAAACTCACTAGCCTACATGCAGAAATGAAATCAATGGGAAAACTGTAGCTGAGATTTGCATGACTCTTAGGAACTAGCACTCTTCAAAGGACAAATCTGTGACACTGCTGGGTTTTGCCCTCTGAAACACTGCATCGTTGCAACCCACTATCAAAATGCTATAATTCAATGTCACCAAGCGATGCCAGAGAGTGAGATATAATTATGCTGAGCCACCTCTAGCTAAGTTTAGAGGCTTCTCATCTGTCTGCAGCCCTCGCTGCTTCAGTATACAAAGCTGCTCTAGTGATATTGGATCACTTGAAACAGGTAATGGAAGCGTAGAATTTCTAAGACTTGAACAATTTTTTCACCAGTGGATCAGTGGATGCATCAAACTTGCTTTTTTTTTTTTTTTTTTTTTTTATAAGTCACTTACCAAAGGCCAGGTCTGGGAGAATAGATAGGGAAACTCTCTATATTTGGGAAGGCATCTTTTGAGGCAAAGCTTTCTTGGTCATAGCGTCCTAGCAGGAGGCCTCTGCATAATTTTATTGTAAACTACCGAAGCAGAGTCTAAAGTTTTTCTGTCTACATCTTCACCAGAGTACTTTGAATGATAAAAAAGAAAAGATCAGTGAAAAAAGATCAACCTGTGCACACTGGCCTCTTGTGCTTCTTAAATAGTTAGTGCTTCTTAAATAGACAGAAGTCTGAGGCAGCAATAGATCAGCCTGTACATACCATACTGTCCTGGTTTCAGCTGGGACAGTTAATTTTCTTAGTAGATGGTACAGTGCTGTGTTTTGGATTTGGTGTGGAACGATGTTGATAGCACACTGATGTTTTTGGTTGTTGCTGGGTAATGTTTGTACTAAGTCAAGGCCCTTGCAATTTCTTGGGCCCTGACAGTGAGAGGGCTGGGGGGGCACAGGAAATTGGGAGGGGACACAGTCAGGACAGCTGACCCAAACTAGTCAAAGAGATATTCCATACCATGGGACATCATGGTGAATATATGTAAGCTATATGTAAGCTGGGGGAAGAAGAAAGAGAGGGAGACATCCAGCATTATGGCATTTGTCTTCCCAAGTAACTATTACACGTGATGGAGCCCTGCTTTCCTGGGGGTGGCTGAACACCTGCCTGCCCATGGGAAGTGGTGAATGAATTCCTTGTTTTGCTTTGCTTGCATGCACAGTTTATTAAACTGTCTTTATCTCAACCCACAAGTTTTCTCACTTTCACTATTCTGACCCTCTCCCCCTTCCCACTGGGGGGGGAGTAATTAGCTGACATGGTGCTTGGTTGCCAGCGGGGGTTAAACCATGACACATACACAAATGTGGTCCTTTAACTGTGTTCTCTGATGATGTTTTTGACTGTTACAAGAAGTTACAGATTACTCATGATTACTGGCCTTGCGGTTGTTGAGGGTATTGGACATCCCACAGAATTTTCTGCAAGATAGTAAGCTTTCATGGCTGAAACTGGAAACCACAAACCAAGTCCGTACTGTTCAGCCAGGCATATTTTTTTTATGCTGGATTATTTTTTTCTGTTTTCCCTTCCCTTCCCTTCCCTTCCCTTCCCTTCCCTTCCCTTCCCTTCCCTTCCCTTCCCTTCCCTTCCCTGCCCTTCCCTGCCCTTCCCTGCCCTGCCCTGCCCTGCCCTCCCCTCCCCTCCCCTCCCCTCCCCTCTGCTCCCCTCCCCCCTAAAAAGAGCAAGAAGAAATTTCTTGAATCATGTATATCACAGTGCTTTCAGTTATTTTACAACATAAAAAGTGAATTATTATAGCAATAGGCAGTTTGGATTTGAAGTTATTTAATAATAAGACAATTTATCAGTTAATATATATATATTCTTAAACAAGCTAACATAGCATATTTAAAATATACATCCAGCTCTTGTTCTGATAAATACAATTACAAATAAATAATAAAACCAAATAAAAATTTTAAAATTTCTCTAGATGAATTATATCTAAATAGAACTAGTATCTGATACAAATCTGGTGTAACACTATTGACTGCTTTTACCTTTGAAAAAACATTGCATAAGAAGTAAATGTTTAAAGCACATATTTATATGTGGTATGTGTGCAACTCAGGTCTGTAGTTGATGCATCTGTAAGACTGGATTCAGAGCTTAAAAGACCCTCCTCTGTTTATGGCCTAAATCATGCACATGGACAAAGAAGGATGATCTGGTTGTGTTTTTTGTCAAATAGGCCACCTCTATGTTTTGCTTCACTCACATCCTGAAAGTTCAGCAAGTCTTTAAATTCCTTGTTTAATTGAGGGCTCTATACCATATGCTCATGAGTCAGTTTCACTCAAAAAAGTGACCAATATTATCTGAATGATAAATGGCTAGAAAACTCTCAAGGAAGACCATTTATCTTTTCAGTTGCTAAGAAGAATCTTTTCAGATAGATACATTCCCAAGATAAACATCTGCACTTTGAAATTTGTTATGCTCATTTCTGTTGATTCTTTTTTCCTATTTTTTACTCCTCTGTTTTTATAAAATTTACAGAAATAAGTCAAAGATGAGGGTCTGACCATGCAATGACAGGACCAGGAATGTATTTTGTTCTATAAGCGAAGTACTTCAAAATACTGTGTTTCATGATTTCGGTAAGATGACACACATGTTTCATAGGGCTTGCAAGTGAATATTCTGAGCAACTTGTGTTTAAAACTGGGACATAAATCTTACAAGATAAAGAATTCAAATAGAATTTCTAAAACTCTCTTGTTGCATTTAGGCATATAATAAAAGGAGATTCCTGTGTAGATTATAATTTATAGTCACAGTACCAAATATAGCATTTCCCTTTTATTCCTTCAGATACAGTTTCACTGAATTTAAATAACTCTAATTGTATTTAATAACATTTTGTCGTATAGGAATAAGTTCATTAAATATATTATAGTCAAATACATATTTTAACTTTTTTTTTTTTTAAAAAAAATAAGTTTCTTTTATTGGAATCAGCTTTACTGGACATTGTACAGTCACCATAATACATCACAGGCATGCAAAACCACCTCAGAGATACATAGCAGTGGGAAAAAAAATTATTAAATCAGCATGGAATTTGACAAAGATCGGGATTAACTTTTTTAAAAAAACAAACAAATACAAATAAATATGAAACTCTTTACCTCTTCCTTTTCATGTTAGCCAAACCATGCTACATAATAAACATTGCTTATATAAGACACACTATGCAGATTCCCATGTTCCTCAGAACCGTTTGAGATAAAGTGTCCTGTGGCTTTCTTCCCAAAAGTATCAGGCTTTATGTCCTGTGACATTTGCCTCTCATTCTTTGTAGCTTCTATGTGGTGTTGAATCCTTGAGCAGTCTTTTCTGTTACTAACACAGATCTCTAAAACATCTTGTATGACTCTGACCTGAACTATGACAGAGGCTTTTGCCAAACATGGGGGTAGAGGGAGAACGGAAGAGGCAAGTAATTGGGGTAAGCGAGACAGTTACTTCGTTCTGAGAACTGCAAGCCCTGTTTTCTGGGATTGTCATTGTTTATTTCACCTACTTATTCAAACATATCAAGAGGCAATCCAAACAATCTGAACTAATCAGAGGCATCTACATGCTCTTAGGTGGCCACAATGGAGGCAGCATTTAAAAAAAATATTCTAGCAAAGAAAGAAAAAAGCAAAATCATGTAAATCTGCTTTTGTGATGGTCATGTAATGTGATGCAGAGAAGAAACATCTGGCCTTTATAAAATATGGTGCTTGAAAATATAAACTTTCTTGCTGAAGTGTGTAGATAAAATACCAGATACCCCCAAAACAGCCTGAGGATTTGGTAGGAAAAAAGGGACCTTTTTTTTTCCACACAACTTTTGCTGAAAATACCTGGAAATTGAAGAATTCTTTTTCTCTTAAGAATCACAATACTAAGTGCAACTTAAATTTAGAAAGAGCACAAGAGCTAGAAAAGTTTTTCCTGAGAACTTTTAAATCTTTGTATTCTGACAGATACTGTTACTTGAATGTTGTAAGTGTATTTGTTTCAGCAGTCCTGTGGTTTGTCTGCTTTAACAAGTTATAGTAGTTACCTTCTGTGAACTCAGTGGCTTTGAGTTTCCTTTGCAGAAGACAGAGAAAAAGTTCCCTATTACCTTTCCATGTGTTCCTGGCCAAGGTGCCAAACTTGCAAAGAGCACAGAACAACTTCATGTGGTACTGGTACTGTTGTTGACCCTTCCTTCCCTCTCTAGATGAGCACTTAAGAAATGAATCCTTGGCTTTGTTTTTCTCTCCAAGAAGTCTACAGTCTCCTGAGCCACTATCACACGCCTTTTGCCTTCACCACGTTAATCTGCATGTAACTGCCTCAGATATCACACTAGGTCTAACACCAGCATAATTATCTCCAGTCCTGCCCTAAGGGCTTTGTTGCATGGGCAACTTAGTGTGTAATACCGCAGGATGTGACAGCACAAACCGCTAAATGCGCTGTACGGTCTCAGTATGGACTTTGCACAGCAAATACTGGACTTTGAAATGTTGACTATTTTGTACGCTATAGTTAGGCACCCTTCTTGACAACACATTGAATCCTAAAAGAAACACCAGAAATGGTTCATGTTGAGAAGCTAAGCGAGGGGTTGAATTGAATATATGTGAACCTATATTTCCTGCAGGAGAGTTCCAGCTGAGTGCTTTGAGTACACCTCCAGATCAGCCCTCAGGCAATAACTTGGGTCCCTCCATACCCAGGTACCTCAGTTCTCTAATGCAGGACCTAAGCCACCAACTTCAAATCCATTTTGTACATTGGATGGTTTGAACCACTGAGCGGAATGCTCTATCCCATGTTTTAATTAAAATCATAGAACCATAGATTCATTTAGGTTGGAAAAGACTTTTGAGAGCATGAAGTCCAACTGTTAACGCAGGACTGCCAAGTCCACCACTAAACCATGTCCCTAAGCACCGCATCGATGCAGTTTTTAAATACTTCCAGAGATGGTGATTCCACCGCCTCCCTGGGCAGTGTGTTTCAATGCTTGACAACTCTTTCAGTGAAGAAATTTTCCCTAACGTCCAATCCAAACCTCCCCTGGTGTAACTTGAGGCCATTTCGTCTTGTCCTGTTTCTAGTTACCTGGAAGAAGAGACCTACCCCCACCTGCCTACACCCTCCTTTCAAGCAGTGTAGAGAGCAATAAGGTCCCACCTGAGTCTCCTCCAGGCTAAAAAACCCCAGTTCCCTCAGCTGCTCCTCATAAGACTTGACTCTAGACCCTTCAACAGCCTTGTTGCCCTTCTCTGGACACGCTCCAGCACCTCAATGTTCCTCTTGCAGTGAGGGGCCCAAAAGTGAACACAGGATTTGAGGTGTGGCCTCACCAGTGCCAAGTACAGGGGCAAAATCACTTCCCTGGTTGTAGTGGCCACACTATTTCTGATGCAAGCCAGGATGCTGTTGGCCTTCTTGGCCACCTGGGCACACTGCTGGCTCATGTTCAGCTGGCTGTCAACCAGCACTCCCTGGTCCTTTTCCTTCAGGCAGCTTTCCAGCCTCTCTTCCCCAAGCCTGTAGCATTGCATGGGGTTGTTGTGACCCAAGTGCAGGACCTGGAGCTTAGGCTTGTTGAATCTCATACAATTGGCCTCGGCCCATCAGTCCAGCTTGTCCAGATCCCTCTGCAGAACCTCCCTACCCTCAAACAGATTAACAAGCCCACCCAACTTGGTGTTGTCTGCAAACTTACTGAGGTGCACTAGATCCCCTTGTCCATATCGTTGATAAAGATATTGAACAGGACTGGCCCCAATACTGAGATCTGGGGAACACCACTTGTGACGGGCCGCCAGCTAGATGTAACTCCATTCACCACCACTCTTTGGGCTCAGCCATCCAGCCAGCTTTTTACCCAGTGTAGAGTACACCCATCCAAGACATGAACAGCCAGTTTCTCCAGGAGTATGTTGTGGGAGATGGTGTCAAAGGCTTTACTAAACTCCAGGTAGAAAATACCCACAGCCTTTCCCTCATGTACTAGGTGGGTCATCTTGTTGTAGATGGAGATCAGGTTAGTCAAGCAGGACCTGCTTTTCATAAACCCATTCTGGCTGAGTCTGATCCCCTGGTTGTTCTGCACATGCCACATGACAGCACTGAGGATGATCTGCTCCATAACCTTCTCTGGCACCAAGGTTAGGCTGACGTTCCTGTAGTTCCCTGGATCCTCCTTCCCACCCTTCTTGTAGATGGGTGCCATACTGGCTAACATCCAGGCTTCTGGGACCTCCCCAGTTTGCCAAGACTGTTGATAAATGATGGAGGGTGGCTTGGAAAGCTCCTCCACCAGCTCCCTCAGTACCCTTGGGTAGATCCATTCCAGGCTCATAAACTTGTTCACATCTAAGTGGAGCACCAGGTCACTAGCTGTTCCTTCCTGGACTGTGGGGACTTTATTCTGTTCCTCCTCATCCCTGCCTTCCAGCTCAGGGGGCTGAGTACCCAGAGGGAAGCTGGTCTTGCTGTTAAAGACTGAGGCAAAGAAAGCATTAACTACCTCAGCCTTTTCTGCATCCTTTGTGGCAATGTTCCCCGCCACATCCAATAAAGGATGAACATTTATCTTTGGCCCTCTTTTTGTTTTTAATGCATCTGTAAAAACATTTTTAATTATCTTTCATGGCAGTGCTCGGCCTGAGTTCTAGCTGGGCTTTTGCCTCTCTAATCTTCACCCTGCATAACCTCATGACATCCTTGTAGTCCTCCAGAGTTGCCTGTCCCTGCTTCCAAAGGTAGGAAGCTCTCTTTTTTTTCCTTGAGTTCCAGACAAAGCTCTCTGTTAATTAGATGAATAAGACAAGACTTCACACTTACCATAGTACATAAGCTGATACCTAGCAGCAGAAACACATCAGAGCATGTCTGGTGAGACACAAACATATCTGTTTGTTGTTCTGAGGGAGCACACTGGAATGCTGCACTGATAAAGGCAGTTTCTAAATATTCTGGTCAATATACTTGGTTGCATGGAAATCTATGTATATGTAACCAAGTCTCAGCTCATGATATTGGAAAGCTAACAGCAACTTTTACTAGCTTTTTAATTGTGATTATCCTCATTGCTCTGCTCACATCATGCAGAAGCTAGGTTCTGATACCATTACTATTTAGTAACAACTTGTTTAAGTATCAGTTGTTAGCTACTTATTCCACAAGTCCTCCTTGGGAACCCCTGAGGAAATTTCAGTAAGTTAATGCTGTCACAAATGACCTGTGGTATACATAGATCACTGGTATCATGTATATACAAGAAGCTAGAACAGCTGACTTCAGAAGATTTCCCATAAATACAGGAGCTACTACCTTGCACAGTGTGAAGTAGGCATCACGTCTCTGTGAATCTCCCATTCTACAGAGGTTCCTGTCACCACTCTGAAATTAAATGTTGTGAAATTTTAAGTGCCTGCTTTTATGAGACTAGCTCTTATAGAGTGACCAGTTAATTTTATTTCCTTTTCACCAAATTAGGGCAGCATATTTTTTCTCCAATGTTTTGGTATCTCCCTGCTTTTTTGCAGGTTGGCAATGAATTGACTTTCTGACAATAAAAGGGGGAGAATTCATCTTCCAAGCTGCCAGACTATATTTTCCTAGGAGACACAAGAATTTCAGTCTTCTATGCCCTGTCCAGTTACATACTAGCGGGAGCTGGTGACCAGCAGAAGCAGCAGAGTAGGAAATAAACTGTGGTTTCCTAAGAGTTTTGAACTTTGCAGCTTCTGCTATGTTAGGGCACTTTCATGAGGCACATGGTAAAGTGAGATTCTAAATTTTGTTAGCATTTTAGTTGTGGCAAACATCCTCTCCAGACAGGATAATCTCCAGTGATGTTTGTGGTCTTGTTGGCTTAGGGACATCTTAAAGACTTTAAAAAGAGTCTTCAGGGTGTAGGCGATCAGTCATTTCTAAAAACTCAGCAGACATTTTGATTTGTCTTGAGACAGGCACTGTAAAATGAAGGCACCCAAAGCTGCAGCCATTTTTTGAATGTAAGCCAAATTTCCATAGGAACAATCTGTTTGTGCTGTATTGTTTTTGCCATGCATTTCCTTACTTGCTATGTATCAGTATTGTTTTTACAGAATTTTACTTCAAAACACCCAGCCACAGTGTCTCTGGAAGACTTCCACTAATATTAGTGATGAAACCACTGAATGATCATGTGGATCAGGTCCTTGGTAAAGAATACAAGTTTTATTGCTGTTCCTAGTCTCTGTTGGAAAGGAAAGATAAGCAATAATTTTGAAACAGGCAAATAAAGTAAGACGAGTGGTTGCTGATATGTCAGAATGTTGAAAAAATAGTCATAGCAAAATAGGTATATTATATAAAGTGTTTCACAGCACCAGGTCACTTACACTTGGCCTGATTAATGTTTTCCCTTCAAACATTTGCATTCGTTTTGAGCTTTTATATGCTCATCAGAATTACTTAAGCTAATCTGCTTGATTGCTGCTGTAGCAGCTCTTGGCTTGACGTCTGCTTAGTTTCAGACTCTGTATTCAACAGGCTGTCTTGTTGCCCTAGCAGTATGACTCACATACAGTACAAGGCAAATGCCAAGGTACTGCCAGTCACAAGAAACTGATAGAAATGGAAGTGAAGTATTTGGTGGTTTCTTTTTCTGACCACAGGGTGTTGATGGAAAGAAACAAGGCAGGACAATCATGCTGCTTTCACATTTTGCTCAAGTGCCAGGAGGCGGTTCTTTCACAGTCACCACAATTGTTCCTGTTTAACATGGAAGCCTTAAGCCAGACATAATTAGACTTATTCTTGACAAATCATTTGTGCAAAGTCTTGACAGGTTGAAAACTGAAACGGTTGTGCTGCATTCTTCAGGGTCTGAAACAGACAGGATTACGAAAAAATGAAAGCAAGTACTGTGAAAGCTATAACTTACAGAAATATGTGTCTAGCGCAAGTACAAAGTCTATGTCATGTTTGATCAAAACAATTAGACAGAATATTGTCTTGTGTTTTGCTGGTGTTATACTACAGTATATTAGTAATATATAAGGGCTGTATATCACTAGATAAATTCTGTGCCAAGCAAGAAGCAAACAAACATACCAAAACATATAATATGCATACATCTGATATTAGTGCAGAGCACGGTCAGTGTGTAAGTGCTACATTTTGAGCTCATCTAACAACTGAAAGCTTTTCATGGTAAGATGAGCTATTCCACTAGAAAAATGAAATGTTGCTTCCAAGTTTACACATCATGATTACTGTTTGATACTTTGTATCCAAACTGTTTTCAACTGGCATTCTAAGATACAGTATGACCAGCATTGGTTTGCTGCTGATATATGGCAGTGTACAGCATTTGTGCTATCCCAGTTGTATTTCCAATAAATTACTATCTTCTGTGGATACACTTAAAACCATATGTGCTAGATGGCCTTAATTCTTGATTAAGGTGTTTTTATTTTTCCTCTCCACACTAGTAAAGAAAAACTCCATGAAACTGTCAGTACACTACTGGAAATAATCACACAATCAGAGAATCATTTAGGTTGGGAAAGACCTTTAATGATTTGCTGCATCTAAGGTATTCATATTCTTCTTATGAAGGCTAGTATTGTCAGTAATAAGACTTGCTTAACATCACCATGGTGAGACAGCACAGGTGTAGAAAGTTTGAAATATTAGCAATTTTTTTAATAACTACATAATGAATAAAAAACCCAAACAACCTAGTTTGCACTCTTGATCTGCAAATATCATGATTTTCATCAAAATGCATAATTGTAGCTATGGTTTAACAGCAGATTTAATGTTATAATGAAGGGTTTTATGAAACATACTACAGGAAGCTCATCCAGTACGTTAGAATGAAGTCATTAAACCAATGCTTTTCAGAATAAGTGTCCAGAATACCTGGTAAAACAGTATTACTGATTATTTTGTGTAGCAATTTTTCATGTTCACAAAATACAATGATTTGTAATGAATATGTTTGGTAAGCTAGTTCTAAAGCATTGTACAAGATCTTTTCTCCCAACATTTTCCAAGGCATTAACAAGAACTCTGTATAACATAAATGCTGGAAAAATATATTCCACAGTCACAGGTGATCTTTCAGCTTTTCTGTGGATGAACAAAATTCTCTTAGAAGCTGTCAGGTTTTACTGTCATGTTCTGCACAGTCAAACAATAAAAAAAGAGAGCAACTCCTTGTAATAAAACAAATAATCAGCTCCAGCTTTCAAGTTGGGCTCAAATTTTGCAATTGCACCATGATGTGGTTCTGTCGTACCATCATATGTGTGTGCAAGAGCAAAACAATACTGACACGGGAAAGCTGGATATATATCTGTTCAAATGCAAGTCATCTACACCATAAACAGCATATATGCATCCAAAAGATCTCAAAAGAAATATTACAAAGGTAAAAATGCATGTGGAAATTCACAGCTCCTACAGATCTTCATGTTCTTTGCTCTTTCACCAACTATTTGGTGAGAGGGAGCATCATTCTTTCTTTTTTACTGTTTTCCTTAACATACTGTATTAGTAATCATATTTCAGAATTACCTCAGGGGTTGATATAATTTCTTGTTCAATACTGAAAAGGGAGTAACTTCTCTATATCTCAGTTCATCATTCTGTTGTCATGTCCTTTCTCAGTTCATTAAGTGGTTAAGAAATCATACTGAGCTGTGCCTGTATACCTTTTATCTCACAGGACTCTGTCTTGCTCTTTAAAATCTGCACTTCTTAAATATAAACTGACCTGATTCTCAGAAGACTATACTTAGTAATAAAAATGTATTTTGTAACCCAAAGTAAAATTATTTCTGCCATATACATTATATTTTTCCCTTCTGCAGCTACACAAGGGCAAAATCATGATTATGGGAGATTTACCATTTAATCTAATGTGCACAGTGTCTCCTGAATTTTACCTTTGACAGTTTGAAAATATATTCTTTTAATTGTGGCTTTACTGTAATCCAAACTTGTTTAAGAGACCAGGATAATTTTGCTAAATATTTTAGACTCGGAACATATCTTTAAATCCTTGTAGCTCACTCAGGAGTGCTTTTGTGTGTGGTACAGAATGGATTAATAAGATGCAGCAAAAGGTAGCAATCAGTGAATTATTTGTGATAATATGTAATTTATTAAAGATTTGCTTACAAGCCACATGTTAAAGAGTGTTAGAACAATCTCTGCTTTATTGTTTTAAGCACTGCTTTTCACTTTGATCGCATGTAGTACCTTTCAGTTTCAGATGAGGTCTTATTTTTGCATAACAAATCCCTCCCAGGTTTTTGCTCTGAATACCTTCTTCTAACTGTACTACATTTCTGAAGTTCAATCCCGTAGACTTTCACTACCTACTCTTCCTAATGTTTGTTAGCATTACTGCTTTAAACATATTGAATTATGGAAACAATGAAAGCAAGTGTGCCTATAGGCAGCTCGGTCATGTGTGTCCATGTGAAAGTTGCCAGCACACTGCCTGGGGAAAAGCAACCTTTCTGCCTTGAGATACCAAGACACGCTGTCAGCGTTTTCTAGGAGAAAATGTGTTTCTGTTTTAAGTGTGAGAATGGAAAGGATAAGAAAAAAAGAAATAATACTGAGCTCTGAGAATAGCATAGGTGTGCATTTGTAAGCAAAGCCCCCGGTAAGTCATTAGATCTCTATCTTTTGAGCCTGTGACAAATACTCCAGCTTTAAAATAACTGAAATATTTTTGTGTCTAATGATTGACACTGTGTCTCAGAGTGTCTGACTATATGGGGGGAGGGGTAAAGGTTGTAAGAATGTTCCTTGAAATGAAAGATAAGAGTAAAATCAAAATGGCATTGGCTGGGATTGCAATTCATAGTCAAATACTGGTTGTACGTGAGGAGTCACTGGCAGTCACACCTCCTTTCTGAAAGACATTGAGTAAATAGGAATAAATAGAATGCATTCTGAATGGAGACATAGATATCCTCTTGGCAGCTGGTAATAGTTATGATTTTCTTACCAGTGTAGCAAAAGCTAAAACTAAATTGCTTGGATCTAACACAAAATTAATTTGAAAGCTACAGTGGGCTTGATAAGTATTATTTTTCAATTGTAATCCAGTATTATAAATTAAAAATATCAACCAAAACTCCTCTCAAAAATAATCAAGCAAAATACACATCCTGCCACAGCCATTGCTGGAAACAAAATATGGTTGTGTTCCAGTATGGTCTAGCACCGACTGCTGCTGCTCTCTGCTGCTGAGCAATGCACCTGTGGATACTTAACAGCAGCACACAAATCCATAGGCTACATCCCCAGTCATATGGTGGTCTGTCCTCCACAGCCAGTGAATTCTCTGTGCTATAAAGCTCCTCTGCCATTAACCTGCTGGCCCTGTGTAACAACAATACAGCAAGAGCAGAATGATTTTCATTCTTTAGAAAGCTGCCTGAAGTCTCATTTCTGTCTTCTATCACAGCTCACTCTAGGTAGCCTGAACTTGCATAAAAGCTTAGCTTAGGCTTTCTGTGATATTAATTCATTGTATTCTCTTTCATTTTTATGAGCCCAGTGTAAAAGAAAAACTTCCTTTAATGTAAAATAATGGTACGGTAAATGTGACCGGAGAAGACTGGAAACAGCAAGAGTGAAAAGGAGTAAAGGAAGTTCTGTTGTTTGAAATACAACCCAGCAATGGGTATATTTAAGCCTAATGTTGCATGAAGACACATCTAATGTTCCTCATATGTAATCTTAGGAAAATAAAGAGATAAATGAATAAGGAGTTGTTATTTATATACTACAGTTGCTAAGGAGAAGGCAAAATTTCAAGAGCAATGTGAACACCTTTGTAAATATGCACAAAATATCCTGAAATGAATTGGGACAACAGGAACAAACTTCTGTTGATTCAAATGGATTTGGTATAAGGCCCTAAACAGAAAACAGGAGTGGGTACTCCATAAAAAAATAGGAGCATGAAACCCCATGTTTGACTGTGGGGGAAAATAGCTGATGGAGCAATTACCTCTGGCATTGCTGGTATTCAGTACTCTACGTAAATGTTGATGGCAGTGTTGGTACATACTGGGTAATCAATAACAGAAGGTATCCACAGGGCAAGCTGGCATGAATGGCAAGACAGCATAATGCAGTACCCAATAGTAAAGGAGACCTGTTGGGAGATATGAGTGCATATGCTGTAAGGAGAGCATTTAGTTTCCAATAAAAACAGAAAAGGAACCATCTCAAATCCAATTCATTGAAAAGACTGAGTGATCAAATCGTCTGTGCACCATGCTGTGACTTGAGCTTCATTGGAGCAAATTCATTTTATTAAAAGTTTTGTTCTACAGTCAATAGAAATGTAAACAGAGGATCTTACCAACATGAGAGTCTCAACAATGCTACAGTACATGAGAAAGGCAGGGAAAGATGCTTCTTATGAGACTACAAATGAAACTCTGAAACTATGAATTATGTTTGGAAAACAAAAAAAAAATTCAGAGGTCTGGGACACTATGGTATGACTAATATCACTGCACAGCCAAGCACCTACATGACAGCCCAGCTATTTCAAGCAGTCTTAGTGTAGAATACATTTGATAATTCAATCCACAAGTTACAACAGCAATGTCTAGGTGACAGAAAGATATACACTGTGATTCACAGAGAGCTCTATTGTCTTCTAACAGAGACAAGCAGCCCAGCCAAACTTCAAAGAAAACCTTTTTCAGCAAAGACAATAGAAAGTTTATGTGAAGAAAGCCTTTTTTAGCAAAGATAATAGAAAAAGTTTATGGGAAGAAAGCAGCTTTAGAAAGAGAAAAAAGTCCACCAGGTAAAAGTGATAATGGTTTAATTTCCAGTTATATATGGAAACCTTTTCATAAATGAATTCATAAATACTAAATGTGAATGTTCTCTCTGGGAGGAGTACTGGTGTTTTGCACACAATACCAAAGTGATTAATTTCTACTAATTTAAAATGTAAAATCTGAAAGAAAGAATGATATGTCGGTGGCCATATATCATGTGTATAATATATATAATCATATATATTTGGGCTGTCTGGGCTCCAGGAGATTCCAGCAGAAGTCTAGTGTCACAGAACTCCTCCCATGATATGCTGGACAAAGGACAGGAAAACCCTGCTCAACACACACAGCAAGAAACTTCGCTACTAGGTATTTGTGGTCCTTCCTCATGCTGCCACCTTATCTGAGCTGGTTCTCTGCCAATTAATTTTCCTGCAACTCTGACACCAAGTCAAACATTAGGAAAGCAAATCATACAGCCGTATCGGTGACAGAAAATGAGACAGAGCAGTGTGTCTTCTGTGTATTCAGTGTCCTATAGCTCAAGTCTGTCCTCTGTAATAGTTCACATGTCTGACTGCCAGGGAAATAAAATATAAAGATCCCAAGGGCTGCTGATGACAAACAAAAGTTGCCTTCCCATATCTCCTGCAGAAAAATTACTTGCCAAAAGTAGAATCATCTTCTTAACCTCAAGCATGCAGATATGGCAACAAAATACTGTAGTTAATGGAAATAAATAATAGTTGACTGGCTTAAAATAGTTGGTATGCATAATCTATCACTATTTAACACCAAGCAATTGGGCAAGAGAGAAATCAATACAGTTTCCAAGGTGGTATCAGGCCAAAAATGTGTTTGGAACAATTTAACATATTTGTACAAGATGTCAAAATTTTGCTGTAGTTGAATACATTTAGTAAACATGGTGCTGTTTGTTAGCAAGTTAATGTTGGTAATGGTGACAGTATGGACATCTGTTGATCTGATCAGTAATGATGCAGGAATCACTAATTCTCCAGTGAATGGTTTACACCAGCATCTGTGGATCTTCTTGCATAATCAGCATGATTAGCCTGTGATGGAAAGCTATACCTCTCCGATCTTTTAGCTAGTGGTTTACACAACCTATATACTGCCTCCTATAAACACTTCAACCTGAAACAATTTCAGGAAAAATATTATTCCCAGGATAGTAGCTCAGTTTGCATTGCTTCTAGCAAACGGTTTTCTGAAAGGCCTCCCCAGAGCTTAGGGCAGTCTGCTTGCAACATTTCAATTGTTTTATTTCTTCTTTTTCCTTTCTTTGTTGTTGCTCTAAATTAAACTCTACTGGAGACTGCAGCATTTCATATTATAACAATGCCTGTCAGGAGTTCTTTACTGTGCATGATAAAATGTAAACTCTTTAATTAGCTTTTTTGTAATAAACACTGGAAACTACTTTAGCATCTTAATCAGTAGAGTTTCAAAGTTATTTTCCTTTTTACTTGTCTCTGCTGCTCTTCTTTGTTTGCTATGCTCTATTACTCTGTTGAAAGCTATCATTTACAGTATACCCCATTATTGATGAGCGGTGTGTTTGCCTTTGCTATTTTTAACTAAAACCAAATACTTTATTAAAAGTCTCCTAGCTGTATCTGAAGCACTTTGACAGGAAACATTTGGAAGCACATCATTCACTCTAAGGTGAGTTTGCTGGAAACAAGTCGCTCTAATTTACTTAACCCAACAGTGGCAACTGGGTATCAGAAAATACCTTAGATATTCCCAAAGCAAGCATTTACAAAGGGGCTGCAAAATGAATTGCTGACTGCTGAATGGATTCATACATGGTTGTCTTACATACAGTTTTAGTCAATTAGTCTATTTTTAGTATAAATGAGATTTGGAACACAGTTACATTGGTATTCCATGCTAGCACCCAAAGCAGCAATACATTACTAAGTAAGCCAAATTATAAAAGTGGTTTGGAAGACATCATCTCCTAGTTTTCAGTATCCAGGGTTTTGCGTGTTTTTAATACTTTTTTTCCTTCTTCATTTCCAGGCTTGAACAGTAAGAAAAGCAAAGAATCTGAGGCTATTACAAAGGCTGTGCTTTACATGTAGTTAGGCTGTCTCCAACAATCAGCTGTTTAGCTGCTAGATCCATAGGCTGGGAGAAACCCATGGTGGGAGCCATCCACCCTGAGATGCTCCTTCAACAACAGCCCGCTGGGCAGACAGGAAGCTGCAGCTGTGGCTCTGGCCTGCAGCTGCTTCGAGGACTGCTTATGGCAGGGCCATCTCAGCCCTTTTCCTGTACTGTCTGAATGCCTGTGGAGCAGGAGAAAGCTGGGGTTGAGTCACAACTTTCCCTCCACGGCTTACTGAGAGAGGTCAAAAAAGTCTGATGCCAAAGTAAAAATAAGAAAAATAAAATTATGTGTTTTAGACTCTCCTCATTTTTGACTGTCTACTACCCAAAGAACCTGGGAGAATTATGTTTTTTCTAGCTTTTGGTTTTGTTTTGTTGTGGTTTTTTTTTTCCCCGTTAGTTTGGGTTTGTTGTTTCTGGTGGACTTTTGTTTGTTGTTGTTCTTGTTTTTAATTATAGTGAGTAATATGATTCATTTGGTGTCTCCTGAGGATTCTGATTTAAAGAGCCCAGCTGAGATCAGGTTCTCCATTATTTGGGCCTCCTGCAATTGGTAATTGAAGAATTATGGTTGAGAAAGGATGTTCTTTACTGCAATGTATAATAGCAAGTTTGCCTTTGACGGTGGGAAATGATCTTCAAGTCCGTCTCATACGGATTAGAATATCTAACTCCTGCATAGCTGGACATGCTGAAGACTAGGAGATCATATGAAAGAAACTCACTAGATCTGTAGCAGCATTGCTGAACCACTTAATTCCACAAAAAAAACCCATCATGTTAAATCTTCGGGAATTGTACATTCTTTTTGAAGAGATTATATTAATTTATAGCTTGAATATTGTTACAATAACAAAGGCAGGTTGTACTAGTAAGTATCAAAATCTCCTACTGGCTAAACCTGAAGCATTTTCTTACTAAGAGTTAACCAGTAACCAGATGTAATTGTATGTCATATAACAAAAATCTTAGCATTATATCTACCTGTTCACCTAAGAATGATTTTCTACTGTGTGGAATTATTTCATCACCTCTTTCAGAGCAGTTGCACAAAATCTGATATATGAACACACAAAATATTTTTAGGAATATTATTTGAAATACAGAGTTAAAGTTACCACAGCTACAAAAATAGAAAAGTTTACTTATAACTCTAGTACTGATGTCTATTCTATGCACGTTATTATAGTTTTTAATTAGATGTTAACTTCACAATTTTTTGTTTTTATAAAAAAAAATCAAATTGGTGAAAGCCATCAGTCTGCCAAGTGGTCTGCCTTCCACCAATTTCCTTCTTTTCAAAGGGATGTATTTACTGGAATATGTACCAGACTAAATAAAAGGTTATCAGAATTCCTCTAGCACAGGCAAAACAACATATTTTGCACTGTATCATTTGTTAGATTGTTTTGGCTGAAAGTGTCCCAAATAATTCAGTGTGAAGCAAATATTTATATGGATATTTTCAGTCTGAAAAGATAGAGTCAGCAAAGTTAAAGATACCTAATATATGGAAGGCTTTTCTGTCAGCCTATACTAATAAGCAGTGATACACTTCTCCATTGCATTAACCAGGACTTGACTATCAACAAGTAACCAATTTAAAATTTAGGGTTAGTTAATGAACATGATCTCAAACCTTCATTGAGAAACCAGGGGAAATGAAACTGAACTTTCTAGTGTTGTGTTTTTCTTGTTCCCAAAATGAATGTCATAATATTAGGTTTAGCTATGTTCTGTACCTTTGCTGAAAGCACTTGCTGTTTTGATGTTTTTGCTCCAGAAAAGTCACTTCCACATTAGCTTTGACAGCAGCTTGGGAAGATGTGCATTACTATATTTATAGAATCATAGAATCACAGAATCATTTAGGTTGGAAGACATACAAGATCATCAGGTCCAACCATTAACCCAGGACTTCTAAGTCCGTCACTAAACCATATCTCTAAGCACCACATATATGTGGTTTTTAAGCACTTCCAGGGATGATGATTCTACTATGTCCCTGGGCAGCCTGTTCCAATGCTTGACCACCCTTTCAGTGAATAAATTTTTCCTAATATCCAATCTAAGCCTCCCCTGTTGCAAGTCAAGGCTGTTTCCTCTTGTCCTATTGCTTGTTATCTGGAAGAGGCCTACCCACACCCATCTACTATATTCTTCCTCCCTTTCCCTTAGATTTCCCTTAGATTCTCAGAAGGAATCTAAGGAGCTATTTTCTCTAGAAACATGATACTTTTAAAATAAAAATAATAACCATTTCTAGCTATGTTATGCTTGAGACCTAGGAAACTAGACACTGATACCCTGAGGTGAAACTTCACATCTCTTATCATACTTACAGCAACAACATCATAACCTCCCTTCCAGTAGTCTGACTGGCCAAAGGTGACAGAGAGCCATTTTGTGTCAGTAGAAGTTATACAGTGCAGGACACCACTTGTATAAGTAGTCAGTATTAAGGATGCAGATTGTGCTTTGTTACATTAAGGTCCAGAATTTTATTCTGAGTTTTGTTTTTCCTTAATTTACAGAGGAAAATAACAATTCATCCTTTCTACATGCAAAGTTTAGATTAATAGCAATAGCTAGAATCCATGTTCATTGTCTCCCAGTTTGCTGTTTCTTGCATCTTTCAGGATACACAGAGGTATTTTCAGGGAAGGGACCCTGAGTCAGAGAGTGTTTTGAGGTAGATATTGTACTTATAGCAAGCACACATGCCAAAAACATTCAATGAACTCTGAAATTATAGTTTATTTTAGCTCAGACTAAAATAATGGATCTTTTTAAAGGGACAAGTGAGGCCTGCTTTGTAAGACAATAAAAGTAAGAGAACACAAAAATAAATCTTCCCTTGCCCACTATATCCTTTCTTCTTTTCAGCCTTGCTCTGAATCCAGCAGCTTTTAAGGCCTTCTTGAAGCAAACTCAATGCAATTCTCTCCTGAGAAAAAGGGGGAGTTGTTGTTTTTTTTTTTTTTTCTTTTCTTTTTTCCTGTCCCCTTATATCTATATCCCTGATCTCCCCAGGAACCATTGCTCCTGCTGCAGGTTCTCTGCTTGCTGGGTTTCTCACACTACCTGCTCCACAAGTTTAATGAAAAGCTTTTCCTAGTTGCGGACACTCACTTGCTCTCAGGTAAGATGTAGAAGGGAGTCCCTTGGATCAGAGCATCTCCTCCAGTTCATGTGAGTTAGTGAAGACCAGGTAAATGGCAGCTTGCCCCTGCTGCCAGCCATTGTGTTTCTTTAATGCACAGTAAATTATGAGCAAACCTGGTGCACCATTGTGTCTGGGTTTTTTCTCTCCAAATTCCATGTAAAGAGTTCATCTTTACATTATCATCATGGGTTTGCTCACAGCAAAGACAAAACTGGCATTGCTAATAATGAATTAATGCAAACCTGGAAGAGAAATTAAGTGCTTTCCATTTTCTGTCATTAAGGGGTATAAGATAAGGCAGGAGAAGGCCAAAACAAGTGCTTTGGAGGATGTATTATTGTAATAGAGTGAAGCTGTAGACATGACAGAGTGCTCTTGTATCAGAGCTAGAGGGAGTTTTATTTTGCACTGCCATTTCTGGGGTCTAAATTACTCTACTGCCAATGGTTATTTCTAAAGCAATGAGGTTAAAACAATATTTGATATGATTTCTTGAAGAGTTTTATTTGACAATGGATTGATTGATGTGCTTAGGCTGTAATAATTGTAAACAGCTATATATATATAGCTAAAAAAGCATTGCAAAGTACAGTTCTCAAATGAGAGGCCTGTTTTATAGAATATATTTATGTAGAAATATAAATGCGTGTAAACAGGGAGCATTTTACTCTTGGTAATTAGAGCTGGATTGCAGTGTTGCCTACTCTGAGCATTTGAAAATCAAAAGTCACACCTCCAGACTGTGCTACAGGATGAAAATCAGAAACAATTTTAGATATTTAAAATTATGTATTCTCTTTGGGTTGCTAAATGGAGACAAAATCTGAAGCTATTGCCTAAATATGGAAACATGGAGTTAAGGTTTAAAAAGCACCACATTAAAAAATGTCAGGTAAGTTAGAGTAACAGCACTGTCGTTATGCACCTGGGCAGAAAGGTAAAAGGACGAGCCCTTGCCTAAAGGGCATGGCACAGAAGAAACCTGAGAGCAAGGCTTCACACTATTGCAGTGTCAGTACTCATAGGTATAGCAAGACCTAAGGCTGGAAGGCTGCTTACAGCCTAAAGGCTTGCAACATTCCCAGAGGAAAGGCAGGAAAGAGGAGAGTGAAATATATTGGCTGGGGAGCCTGATAGAAGAGTTAATCCTGATACGTGTCCCTCCCTGAGATTCCTGTGAATGTGTGATTGTTTCGGTGATGGTGTGATCAGGCTATTAATAAGTTTAACACTTCCTAAAGCCAACTTATCTTAAAAATGCTTGTACTGCTAATCACATTTGACCTGGCTTCTGGAAGGACTGAAAGAGGATTTGACCCTGGCTGCACACTGTAGACTACCTTAAGTTTAACCTTGCTTGTCTGTACCTTGTGTAGACTAACTAGAGTATAGCAATCTATATTGCTTTATAATGTTCACACGTATGTGCATTCATACACAAATCTGTTAAAAAAGAGCCTATATACAGGTGGAAAGCTATAATGCAGAGGAAGGGTAAAGTACCTTTTATAGTCATCTAATATGACATGTTACATTTAGATCACTTTTGAAAACCAAAACTAAACAACCAGGTTATTGTATGGAAATGTCAGTGAGCTACTCTGCCTGTGGCTAGTTTGCTAGCATTTTTTCATTAGGGAGTCATAACTGCAAACATACGTGAAACTGTAGATGTAACTTTTGATTATTCATATTATTTCAAAGATAAAAACACTGATGTACAGAGCCAACACTTAGGCTCATATTTATAGCTCTAATAAAGGAGAATGTCAATCTTGTAGTTCACAATTTAGCATATAATACCAACATCTTAATGCACTGTCAGTCTGAACCCAACCCAACTTCTTGAAATAGACAAGACCTTGTGACATGTTCTCCACACATTTCTTCTCTCTATTAAGAAAAGTAAAAAGGAAATTGGAATTTAATGAAGAAAAGTCACGATTAAAAAAAATTAAATAAGCATTATTCTTGGAAAGAATGTCTCCTTTTCTTCCTTCCTTTTGGCATTTTCCTAGGCAGCTGTAGATTGAAGAAAATAGGAATAAGCATCTTTCGACCACAAACAGATGTGCTTGATAAAGAAAATGTCAGCAAAAATACTACAGCAATGTGTCACAGCAGCTTTCTGACAGATAGAGGGAAAAGGTAAAAAATGTTCTATCATGTCCGACAAGGTGTTCTTTTTGAGATTTAAAGATCACTGTGCAACTTTAAACATGTTTGTCACTTTGGCTCTGACTGGAGCTATCTGGAGCTTCACAAGAACTTTATCAGCTCAGCATAGGGGGGAAGAAAGAAGCCCATTCCCATTTATCTCAGCCAGGTTCCCTTCAAAGCCAACAAATAAATTACAGTGTACATTTGATACAAATTGATTTCTTAACTCAAATAACAATGTTGTCCTCCCAGTCAGGCCATGTGTCACTCATTCGCGAGCCTGAGTGAAAGGCTCAATCTGTCTGCGTGACAGAAATAGGCCTGACGCATCTCACCGAGGAATGCTAATAACCCCGGCCTGGCCCAGGCCTTTGTGGGCAAGCCGTGATAAGGAAAATCAGCCCGTCCTGTCAAACGCTGTGAAGGCCTGATCGGTGTTTGTTCCAACAAGCTGCACAGGCCTTGGAGTCGCCATCCTATTTCATGTAGTAAATGAGAGGAAAATAAGATCCGGCTACCACGGTTAAGATGCTGGTGACTGTGATGAAGCTGAAGTGAAAGGAAACCCCACTGAATATCTTGAACTGATCTTATCAGCTGCTGGAGAAATGAGATATTGGCAGGGGCTGTTGAGTTTCTCACAGCTGAGCAGGTTAATAAGGTTGGGAGGCAGGCCACAGGCTAATTGGATTTGCCTTGGTTTGATAAACAGTGGCAGGCCTATTGCCAGAAAAACATACACAATGCGGCTTTTTTCTTTGTTTCTCTTTAAGCCATATGAAAAAAAGCTAAAAAAAAAAAAAAAAAGGTTGCCTTTTTTTTTTTTTTTTTTTTTTGTGTGTCTGAAGCTAAGGTGTCTTCCTGAATTCCCAGATGAAGAGGCCAACAAAGTCAAACTGTGAAACAGTAGTTGTTGGGTGTTCTGATTTTAATCAAACACCATTTAACCCTCCTGACCTCGCAAAGTCAGCTCACATCAAAACAGCACAACTGTAAGGGCTAACTAGAAGCAGAAGGAAATAACAACCTATTGAAGCTTTCCAAAGGCTTAAAATATTCGAAAGGAACCAATTTTACAGGCTCATCTCTGGGCAGACTCAGCCTGAGCAAAATGGGAGGCCTGTGCCGCCATGTCTGTGCTGCTCCCAATGCGGGCACAGCAGCTGTGCCCATCGCTGCCAGTCAGAGTGCCAGCAACCTTTTAGTCTGCTTAGTAAATTTGATCCTGTGATCCTTCAGTTCTTGCTGTCACTCTGTTTCTTTCCATGCTGTTATTTGGCAGGATCTGGCCTGTAATTTGCAAGAAGTTGAGGTGCTTTTTGTTTTAAAGCTGTAAAACTCTCCCCTACAGGGCAAGGAGAAGGCTGCCTTGTGCCATGTGTGTCACCGCACTGTTTGCTGCGAGCTTCCATGCTCACTGCTGAACAAAACCTGTAATGCGTGCTGAAATGTTAAGATGTTTACTGTGCTTGGAAATGTAATGCTTTGAAAAATTTTCAGCTGCTGAAGTTGCTTTTGAATACCAATAAAAACCTCTTGCTACATTTTGCTTCATGCAGTTTTGTTTTGTAGCTCCTCCACTGGTGCTTCTAAATCTCGGGACTTTATTTTCACTGGCAAGAACTTTGGATTGTCATTGGCAGGGCTAGTGTATGAAGAAATCACCAAATGGGAGCGGTGCTGCTTTACTCTTTGGTGCAGATACAAATGGAGCACCAGAGCGAGGCAATGGGGAATTATTTCTGTCTAGTGCAAAGGAGGAATAGTTCTTTTTCTACTGTCTGTAGGTGTGTTTCAACCAACTTCTGTTTAATTGTACATATTTTCAATATAAGTGTGAGCACATGGGTGCCTTTTTCAATGTGTAAATGCCCCATACTGTGACATCTGAACATCAGAATCTTTTAAAGAATTTCTGTGGTGTCATTTATTAAAATTGTCAATAGAAACAATAACCAGTGGGAAAATATATGCCACCCCTGTGGAAAGCTTATAAGTATCCTAAGTTGTTTTATTTAGTTTCTTGCGCCTTCATGAAACATATTTGCTCACCATCGTATTCAGTGAGTCTGACAAGATGAGGACATAGAAAGGAAAAAAATCCAATCTTACTCAATATTTTGTTTTTCTTCATTCAGAATGTGGACTTACTTGTAATTTTTTTTTAAGGACAAGATGAATGTCTGAGGAAATATTGTTTCTCACTTCAATAACGATTCAGGGTCTTGGTTGAAATATTACTCCAACAAACATTTTCCATTTTCTTGTGCTACATTGTCTAGAAAAATAGTTCTATTATATATGATTTTATTATTTACATTGATTTGTATTCTATTACTTTTAAACATACTTTATATTTACATAGCATCTTTTATCGGACTGTCTCAGAACACGACATCAAAATGAATTCTGTTGCTCATCTCACTTTTGAAGATGATACATGGGCAGAGATTTCCTGGACAACTATTTCCCACTTAAAATTATCAAGTTTTTGAAAGTAAAACTTTTAGGAACATACCAGGTTCAACAGATGTTGTGCAGATAGCTTAAAATTTTAACAAGTTCAGAAGAGTATTTTTGGGGCAGTTTAGATTCCTCTCCTTGATTGTCTACTCCTCCTTATCCCTTGGGACTTGT
Organism: Falco punctatus; assembly: GCF_963210335.1. Lineage (NCBI taxonomy): Eukaryota > Metazoa > Chordata > Aves > Falconiformes > Falconidae > Falco > Falco punctatus. The sequence goes on along the minus strand of NC_137582.1, from coordinate 73,445,655 downwards.
TTATTCATTTGCCAAGGTAGAATCAGAATATAATTTGCCTGATGAAGCTGATCCATTTGTTCAGAAATAAGAATTAACTTTCTAGAAAACAATGACAGACCTCACCTGAGAAGTGGGATGTTGCAGAATGTAAAGCTACTTCTTCCATTTGATAGCTGAATACCAAACTGCTGCCTTACTGAAGAAACATTTATCTTTCATTCTCTGGTCTACAGAATATCTAATTATTTATAGGAAGTAAACCAGTTTGAAAAGAACAGAAAATAGATATTTTTCCTAGCAAAGTGTAGCTAAAAACTGGTCTCCCACATGCTTACCACATGTCATAACTGTAGAACTAGCAGCTTCTATAGAGCAGAGAAGGTCCAGGCAGTTCAGAATTTACCATGTCCTTTGGCTCTGGAAGAAAAAGTAAAAAAGAAGGAATCATTTGCCAGCAGGAGATTTTCTCAGATCAAGATAATCAAAGAGTTTTTGTTTGGGTTTTTTTTTGTTGTTGTTTTTTTTTTGGGGGGGGGGGTGTTGTGTTGGTAGTTTGTTTTTGGTTTGGTTTTTTTTTTTAGTTTTCAGCCTGGAAACATTTAAGAGAAGTTTTATTTCATGGTCAATAAGAACAAAACCTGTAAACAGTACTGTAACTGAGAAAATGAAACAAACTCCAATCCTTGTATAATGATGGAATTGAAACCATTCAGGGAAAGTAAAGAAAAGAAAATAATTTCAACTAAACTTTGCTTAAATTAAGATTCAGGTTTGTTTTTAGAGAAAGAAAACTCTTTCCTCACTTTGAGTATGTTTCTGGACACCATCCCACAATACAAAATTGGCTTTGTACTTGCAATGACTTATGCATAATAGTTTCTTCCTTTCACATTTTGAGTGTTTTATTATTTTTGGATGCACATCAATACAGCATGTGGCACATGCATAAGGCAGACTGGGGTAATGGAAGTACATTTTCTGCAGTATAAATACTGGCTAAAATTAAGCTGACAAAACCCCTCGTGCAAAATCCAGGTGCACTACTGGTTGATATTAATAAAACTTGCTCCTTTCAATAATAGCAAAATCAGTCTTCAATGGTTTTCCAGCCTTACATAAAGCTTAAAATAATGTATAAGTCAATAATGCCTCACTCATCCTAAAGCTGCTATAAGGTGCATTTGGAATCATTAATTGGTCTAGTTTCCTGACATCTCAAAATAGCAATAAACATATGAATATGAGATAATATCTTTCTAAATCCATGAAAGACAGCAAATTAAGTATGTATGGACTACTGATTTAAAAACTCTATCAAACCCAAGTACATGTAGTAATGTGGCCAAGGAATGATTTTATTAGTTTACTATATTTCAGAAATGAAATAAAGAAATAACTTGCTGACTAATTAAATTTTTGATAAATTTTTATCAAATGTTGATAAATCAAACTTTGATAAAGGCTTATCTTTTATTCAATTTTAATTTTTTAAAATAGAAAATAGATAAATCAAGCTAATAACTGCAGCTCCAAAGACTAACATGTGCTTTTACCTTTAATCTCAGTGAGAAACCCCTTGCCTTTAATGGAGGTATTTAGAATATATAAAATTGAGCAGATGATCGCATCTGTAAAAGATGAGGGCCTAAAAAAACACCTGGTAATTAGCACTGAGTGATACAACATGAATAGAGCTCATAATGGGGCACTGAGGCTTTCTTGGAACATCATTGTACTACTATTTTTGGAAGGAAACAGATGCATCCAGAATTTGGAAGAAGTATCTGCCTCGAAGCACAGGCAAGCTATTAATAATTAGCAGGTACTGTGGAATAATCTGACTCAAGAACAGTTTCTCCTCACATGTGGCAAGGTTCCTACAACATTTTTTAAATTTCACATCTGGAAAACAAAGAAATAGAGATATGGAACAGAACCTGAAAACATTAATCTTTGAGAATAACCATTATCAAAACGTCTGCAGGATTTAATGACCAATAAAGAGATGAAGCAACTCTGTCTCTCCCCAAAGCATAAGGCACTCTACATTCTTGGTTATACACTCACTGAAAGGACAGCACACAGATTTGTACAAAAAGTTAAAAAGTAGATATGAATTTCAAAATGCCCAAAGTAAGAGCAGACAATTCAACACCAGATTTTATACAAAAGCCACAAATAACAGAGGAAGTAAAAATAACCAGCTTCCCGCTCAAATGCAAAGCATAAGAAGTTGAAATGGTTGTGTCACATCCAACCAAAACCTTGAGCCAATATTAAACTTCTTTAAGAGGTACCTTTCAGCTAGTATTTATCAAGATTGAAACATCATTTTTCATATCATCCCCCAATATTTTTTTTTCTCTAATTTGCATAATAACCAATGATAAGGTTTTAAACCAAAAGTGGCTTAAGGTTGCTTTTTTATTCAAATAATAGGTGGAATGAAGATTTACCATCAAAATAATTTCTTGCAAAGTACGCTATGTATAGAGAATTGGGTGGAGAGGAACCCAGTGAAGTTCAACAAAGGCAAGTGCAGGGTCCTGCACCTGGGGAGGAACAACCCCACGCACCAGCACAGGCTGGGGCTGACCTGCTGGGAGGCGGCTCTGCGGAGAGGGACCTGGGAGTGCTGGTGGGCAGCATGTTGCCCATGAGCCAGCAGGGTGTTCTGGTGGCCAAGGAGGCCGATCGTATCCTGGGGGGCATTAGGAGGAGTGAGGCCAGCAGCTGGAGGGAGGTGATCCTCCCCCTCTGCTCTGCCCTGTCACCAGGGCTGCATCTGGAGTGCTGTGTCCAGTTCTGGGCTCTCCAGTTCAAGAGAGACAGGGAACTACTGGGGAGGGTCCAGCGGATCACTATGAAGATGAATAGGGGACTGGAGCATCTCCCTGATGAGGAAAGGCTGAGAGAGCTGGGACTGTTTAGCCTGGAGAAGAGAAGACTGAGAGGGGATCTTATCAATGCACACATTATCTTAAGGGTGAGTGCCAAGAGGCCGGGGCCAGGCTCTTTCCAGGGGTTCCCAGCAAGAGGACAAGCGGTAACGGGCACAAACTGCAACACAGGAAGTTCCACCTGAATATGAGGAAAAACCTGTTTACTCTGAGGGTGGCGGAGCACTGGAACAGGCTGCCCAGGGAGGTTGTAGAGTCTCCTTCTCTGGAGACATTCAAAACCCACCTGGATGTGATTCTGTGCAGCCTTCTCTGGGTGAACCTGCTTTAGCAGGGGGTTGGACCAGATGGTCTTGAGATCCCTTCCAACCCTGACCATTCTGTGATTCTGTGATTCTGTATTAGGAATAAATATGAAGAAATTAAGAAAATCATACATAATGTGCTAATTAGCACAAATATATCCTTGTATATTAGCATAAATATATACAAATAGATTGCAAATGTAATTTCCCACCCAAACACTTTTTTTTCATTGATATTGACAAATAGGCCAGAAAGAGTTCATAAATTCCATCCCCTCAGTAACAGGAGATCCACAGCCAGATCATTACACACAAATTAATGTAGTTATATCAATATTAAGTTATCAGTATTCCATAGGAAATTAGAGCTATATCAATGGGATTTTATTCTGCTTAAATTATTTGTAATTTAGGACTAATAAAGTAAATAACATGATTCTGAAAATCCCAATTTTACGTTCTCAAGATAATGCACTGTAAATGGTTAACCTGAAGGGAAACCATTGTTTGAAAATCAGGTGTTCCAAGCAATGTCATAAACATAGCTAAAAAAATTAAACAGTTAAATACATTTTAGGTTTGGAAAATGTGTTAATCAGATTCTAGTATAAAGGCATTAGTATTACATTACTGTGTTTTATACATCAGTACAGGAAATATGCTAACTCATGCACATTCCTTTTTCCATGATCGCATCACTTCATTGGCTTATACTATTCTGTGATGAACTAATATAACCAAAGTTACTCCTTCCAAGTGGTTTCCAACTGATAACCTCCCATTTTACAGTGTAAACCTCTGTTATTCTACCTCTGAGTGTCTCAAAGGCTATATCTACTTTAGCAAGTGCAGCTGCACAGTAGGAGTGGATCAGTATCACAAAGATTTGGTGCTCAGACTCCATTGTCTACCCAAGACACATGCTGGAGATTTTAGTTCAGACCAGGCTAGTCTGATCCTATGGAGTGAGCAGTAGGGGCTAGTTTATGATAAGTACTGTCCTGGATCTCAGGCTTCAGTTTAATATTGCCTAAAATGAATGTAGCTTACGGGTCTATAGTGAAAATAAATAAATAGATAAATACCCTACATCTACATTGTATGTCTACATTAGTGGATAGTGTGGACTGGTAGGGATGGATCTGTTGTAGAGTGCAATAGCTAAGGACTTGATGTCCACACATTTTGGGTGTAGGTTTTTTTATAACTTTGATGTAGATTAGTCTGGTACAGTGAACCCATTTATGACTAAAGAGCATTGGGTGCATTTCCTGATATTCCAGGAAACATCTTCCAGCTGTTCTCTGAGACACTCATGGTATGAATCACAGCTCAGTAAGTGAGGCAAATCAGACTGACTTCACAAGCTCCTGCTGCCCTGGAAATAAAATGCTAATGCAGACACACTGTATTTCTTTCTATACTATATTCAATTTTTTTTTTTCTATTGATAGCATCACCATATGTTATGTCAGAGGAATTTTCATCATCACAGTCTAACTTTTAGCTTCACTAATGAAAACATTAACAAGCATCTTTGTGCCAGACCACTATTTCGCTTTTCAGGATGGTCTGGGTTACCTGTTAGTTAACCTTTTACCTGGGTTACATTGCTCATTTTAGAATTCTGTTATCATCTAGATCATCTTAATTAATAACTTCCTATTTAGCGTTATATCAGATTGTCTCTATGATTCTTAATTAATAAATCCCTCTCCAGGAGAGGAATATCTAAGCTTTACTAACATGCTAGTTAGATGAGATCTGTCACATTTTTCTAGTATAGGAAGACAATTATTTCAGGAGTGAAAGAAAAACTAGCTTTGAATAATAGGTCTTCTCTTAATGCATATTTCTTTTTCTCTCATTTTTTCTTTACCTCCAGGTATTATTATACTTTCCTATAATGTGTACTGATATTTTCTACATTGTTTAGGTCAAGCTGATAGGCTAGTTGACTTCCCTTCTCCCTTATTCTTAAATATATATACATATATATATAAATATTCACTATGCTATATTTATATATTCCCACTTCTATTTTGATATACTTAGAAGTCTACTTGACCTCTTGTTTCATATGTAAGTTTTGTTTGTTCCATAATTCTGAGTTGGAGATTATCAAGTCCTTGTGACTCGAACACATTTAATTTTTGAGTTTTTCTTAACCTCATATGTGGAATTTTAATATCCATACCTTCATCGTCATTAATCATTCTGCCTTTTCCCTTCTATTCGTTATTATTGCTGTTACTGAAACCCACAGCATTATATTAATTTAAGGCTTTGAATGCCTACCTCTTATTGCATAGAAACTGCAATTTTCCTATTATGTGTCTAAGAAAGCTCCAGATACTTTTGCACATTTGCCTTTAGAGAAATTTCAGATCTCTTACTTATTCAACCCTGTACATACTCAGGCAATTTGATTTAATGAACTAATTCCTTAATTTCTAAATTCACTCTACTAAAATTATAAACCTGTTATGAATCTGTTTTGCTCATCCATTCTTTTGAATTGACCTGAATAATACTGTAATTGCATATTGTCAAAAGACCATTTGTACAAATAAGTCTCTTGTTACAGATATATTAATGGCAAAGGGTATTAATGTCTTAGTTCAGTAACTTTCCTATGTAGAAATTTCACATTCAGAAATGTCTGCACCCTGCGTATATTAATAGCATTTGTTTTACATTCTGTATTTGGATATTGCAACACTCCCACAATAAATTTAAACCATCCAGAAACAGTTTCTGTTAGTAATTCTCTCATTAAGGGCATAACAGAGATTTCTATCCAAATCCAGATAAAATCCCAAGGTTCTATAACAGATTATTCACAGTCCTCAATAAAGCTTAATTTTCCAGACTTCTGCAAAGTGAATTTGAATCACAGAATCACAGAATCATTGACTAATTGAGATTAAAAGGGATCTGAGGGGGTCTCTCTAACTTTCTGCTCAAAAAAAGAGTCCCTCTTCTCCACTTTCTAATGGAAGATGTAATCTTCCAGCTCTTTGAGCAAGTACTCCATTACCTCCTCCAGATCACTGATAAAGATGTGAAAGAAGCCATGTCCCATGATAGACTCTTGTGGTATCCTACTTGTTACCAGAATCCAGGTAGAGTACAATGCACTAAACTACTTTTTGAGCCTCATCATGCAATTGTTTTTTTTCCTGGTAGATGTCTAGCAACCCAGACCCTTAGAACCCAATTTGTGTATAAGAACATTGTGGGATACAGTATCAAAAGACTTGCTAAAGTCAACATGAATGACATCTAGTGTTCTCCTTGTCCACAAATCAGACATTTTATCACAGAAGGCAGTCAGGCTGATCAGACATAATTTATCATTGATAAATTCATGGTGACTATTCCCAGTCACCTTTCTCTCCTTTGCATGCCCAAAAATGTCTTCCAAAAAGACCTGCTCCATGATTTTCCAGCCTGTAGTTTTGACCAATCCTCTCCTTTTTTATATCTTTTTATTATTATTTATTTTTTATTTTCAGCTTGCTGTGTTATATTCTTTTGTTGATTACTAGTGGACTTAAATTGAAACATGAGGGATTCCAACTCGATATAAGGAAAAACTTTCCCATTGTAAGGGTAGTCAAACAGGGGAACAGGGAGGATGTGCAATCTCCAGCCTTGGGGACACAGATGGATGCAGTCCTGAACAAGCTGGCCTGATGTCCTTGCTGACTCTGCTGACACTCCTGCTGAGCAGGAAGTTGGACTAGATTACGTCTTCAGGTCCCTTCCAACTTGAACTATTTTGTGGTTCTATGGTCATGGCAATGCATATTTAAAGCATGTTCACAGGATCTAGGCCAAGGACACTCAAAAGCCAATAGTCAGTATTCAAACTACAAATAATCCCATAAAACTAGAGATGTTCTGTCATATAGTAAGCTTCCATATCATATGTAGAAGAAACTCAACACACTAGACATTTATTTCCACACAATTTCACAGTGATAGTTTGACATTCTCCATCACTAACCGTTAGGCCACTTACAACTTTTTCATTTTCCTGACTACTGCCCTCATCAGTAGTAGTTTTATTTCTTCTAACCATCAATCTATCCTTTAGTGGCCTGTAACAAAAGTGGTATTTCAGGTATTAGATTTGTCTTAGTGTGATCTTGCATAGAAATGGAAATTATTTTGCTTCATATTCTGCCCCATGTCTTAATTTAAATGAATAATTGATAGAAGATTTAATCTGTAGTCAGAGATTCTCATTCCAAGTAGTGTAGTCTACTTCAGCCAGATAAGTTATTTTCCCAGGAATGCATCTCGGATACTTGAAAAACTTTCTATAAAGTATTGCTTATTATAAACAATTTTTAACTTTTATTACGTTTTCAAAGGCCACCTGACATACCATTTATTTAAGAATCTTCTCAAATTTGGCACAGCCGTTCTTGATCTGCGATGTCTGCAACGCTGCTTGACCCATCAATCAGAAGATTTTTTCTTTCATCAGGATTGCTCTTAGACATAAAGCTTTGCTTCTGGCAGGCAGCACAGAACTCTGATCTTTAGTTTTTATCAATGAACCTATTGCTTGATTTTAACAAGGGGACAAACCTGTATCTTCTTTTCAATGGTGGGAGTCTCCAGCCCTTTCTGAGATACACTTCTTTCTGTGTATCAATTATTCCATTCTTTGTTCTCCTTCCCAGTCCATAATCCTTATGGATTGAGCTAATTATAGTAATGTTTGTTTTAGTTGTTCTTTTTCAGCTTTTACCAATGTGCTTGCAAGAGTGATGGAAAACACAGGAGGAGAGTCAGGTAGCAATTAATTGTATTTTTACTAATCTCTTTGCGAATAAAAAGCAAATCTGTTTTCCACATAACTCCAGCCCTATCCAAAAGAATATTAACTGACCACACAAGCCAGGTTTACCATTACGTCATTAACAGAAACTCTCATTGGCTATTTTTCTTTAAGGGAAAGTCAGTATTTCCAGAAAGATCTGAAAGTTGCTCTTGTCCGCTAATGTCAATTAGTTAACATTAATTAGCATAGCCAGAAGATTTATATTATAGTTTCAAAAGAGGTTCAATGATTCATGCACATTGGAAAAGGAATGAGAAAAATACATCGACTAAATTGTGTATATTCAACCACAAATATTACAAATTAATATCAAAGAAATAGTAGGATTTAAGTGAAAATTAGTAACTTGTATCTTTCTTCAGCCAGTCATTTCTCACAGTTTTCAGCACTCCATCTCAAAATTACATGTGATATGATCAAGATATGCTGACTTGTTAAATTCTGTCTAAATTTCAACCCAAATATTTTAGGGTGATAAAATACCTGCTCCATTAGTTGTCCTCCACAGGCTCTAGACAATTCTGCCCAAAACACTTCAAGAAGTTAAAAGCCTTCCAGAAGCATTTATAAGCCTATCCTGAGAAGATTTAACACAACTTCATGACATCAAAACTCTTCTTAAAGTGAAAGACGGGTAAACATCAGGAAATACAAATTTTTGTTTTAATTACAGAGCCAAACTTTCAGTTGCTCCAGAGTTCCTTTCATACTCCCTGGCTGTGACTCTCCAACTGATCCAAATCAGTCTAGATAATTCATAACTGTAATGCTGGAGGTGCAGGAGTTCACAGGTTCACAGAGTCAAAGCCTATTAATGAAAATCATGAATTGTATCTTCCATCTCATCAACTCATGTTCATTTTGGAAGAAAAGCATCAAACTATGGAAACAATGTATTTCTTATTTTAATGATACATGCTTCGAATCATAGAATCATAGAATGGTTTGAGCTGGGAGGGACCTTAGACCATATAGTTAAAATTTCCTCACCATGGGCAGGAACACCTTCCACTAGACGAGTTTGCTCAAAGCCATACATACCCTGGCCTAGAACATTTCTAGGGATGGGGCATCCACAATTCTCTGGGCAACCTGTTCCAGTGTCTTGTCATCCTCACAGTAAAGAATTTCTTCCTTATATCTAAGCTAAATCTATCCTTGTTCAGATTTAAACCATTACCTCTTGCCCTATCACTACATGTCCTTGTAAATAGTCCCTCTCCAGTTTTCTTATAAGCCACCTTTAGGTACTGGAAAGCTGTTATAAGGCCCAGAGCCTTCTTTTCTCCAGGATGAAGAACCCCAGCTCTCTCAGCCTGTCTTCATGGCAGAGGTGCTCCAGCCCTCTGATCATCTTTGTGGCCCTCCTCTGGACTGTCTCCAACAGATCCATGTAATTTGTATGTTGGGGGCACCCAGAGCTGAACACAGTGCCCCAGGTGGGGTCTCACAAGAGCAGAGTAGAGGGGAAGAATCACCTCCCTCTACCTACTGGCCATGCTTCTTTTGATGCAGCCTAGGATTTGGTTGGCTTTCAGGGCTGCAAGTGCACATTGCCAGATCATGTTGAGCTTCCAATCCACCAACGCCCCCAAGTCCTTCTGCTCAAGGTTGCTCTCAATCCATTTTTTGCCCAGCCTGTATTTCTGCTTGGGATTGCTCTGACCCACAAGCAAGACCTTGCACTTGCCCTCATTGAACTTCATGAGGTTTGCACAAGCCCACCTCTCAAGCCTGTAAAGGTCCCTCTGGATAGCATCCCTTCCCTCCACGTTACTGACTGCACCACACAGCTTGGTGTCATCAACAGACTTGCTGATGTTGCACTCAATTCCAGTGTCCACATCACCAACAAAGATGTTGAACAACACTGGTCCCAGTACAGACCCCTGAAGAATGTCATTCATCACTGGTCTTGACTTGGACTAGAGCTGTTGACTGCAACTCAGAGTGCAACCATCCAGCCAATTCCTTACCCACTGAGTTGTGCACTTGTCACATTCATGGCTCTCCTGTTTAGAGACAAGGAAATCATGCAGGATGGTTTCAAATGCTTTGCACAAGTCCAGATAGATGACATCAGTTTCTCTTCCCTCATCCATCAACACTGTAACCCCACCATAGAAGGCCACCAGATTTGTCAGGCATGATTTGCCCTTGGTGAAGCTGTATTGGCTGTCACCAATCATGTCTTTATTTTCCATGTGCCTTAGCATAGTTTCCAGGAGGGTCTGCTCCATGATCTTGCCTGGCACAGAAGTGAGACTGACTGGTCTCTAGTTCCCTGGGTCTTCCTTATCTCTCTTTTTAAAAATGTGGGTTACATTATCCCTTTTCCAGTCAGTGGAAACTTCACTGGTCTGCTATGACTTCTCAAATATGATGGATAGTGGCTTAGCCACTTCATCCACCCATTCCCTCAGGACCCGCCGATGCTTTTTGGTTAACCTTTTCTCAAAAAGTTTGTATTTCTTGTGAACAAAACTTATGCCTACTCTAGTACCCCATTTCTTCAGATATTCTCCTACTATAAATGCAATTGTTAACCTAAAATCTTACAGTGGATACTTGCTTCCAAATAGCATCATCTGTGAAATGAAAAACTTCATTCCTTTCATGAAGGAGAAAACATTTAACCTGTTACGATGAGAAATTAGTTCACTAAATACCAGCAGGAGGAAAAAGGCTATTGTAGTCCCTGTGTTCATTGTACAAAGACAACTGGACCAAGGAATCACCTGTAGGCATGTATGATAACACAATTCTGGTCAAATTTGTCAGTTTTCATAAAGTGAACACCTCACATGTTGTGAAAGTGAAGAACTTTGGCATTGTTACAAGAAAAGAATGGGGAAGAAAGGTATAATTCAGCCTACAATGCTAATTTCTCAAGTATGAAATGCATTTAGAATGGAACTGTACTATATTTTTACCCTTGGAAGAAGAAACCATAGGAAATATTTACAGATGAGGAGTAAAAAGTGCAAAATCCTGTTTTTTAGAATGTGCAGGGATACCACAAATAGGAAAAATAATGGACATCTATTTTTTTCTGTGATTCTTTTTTTTTTCTCTTTTTTCTGTCACTTGGGTATTTGACATATTCTTCTCTAATACACTAATGTGATCTTTATGGATAATCAGTTATCCAGTTCAACTGCGTGTGACCCAAACTAGTAACCTGTGGAAAACATTCACTAACAGCTTACAAATTCATTAGCTATTATCAATCAGTACAGTTTTACTTTTTAGCTGGAGTTATGAAAAATGCATGAAGGCAGAGTCGAACTCTGTTTTGTGGCATTTGTTGTGAAGCCCAGAAGCAGTAGCGACCCGTAACCTATCATGCATAAAAGCAGAAATAACATTTATGAGCCCAGTCATGTAAAGCTCGAATAGTCAGATTCATGAAATTCACAGAGATTTGGATTAAATTTAAACCATTCTATACAGCTCTACTTTTGATTAGAGCTCTGTGTGCAGTGAAAAAAACTCCTATTTGAATGGAACTTATATTTTTAAGAAGTTTGAATGTGCTAGAATTTAAATTGAGCTCCAAGCTTGATCTTAAAATGTATGGTCGGTCAAGTTACATTCAGTGTTAAAGCCGGGGGGGGACAAAAGAGATAGCATTCTATCCTTTCAGGATTTTAGTATGGATCAAAGTTTGTAAATATAAGGTTCAAAACATGACTGACTTTTACTATCTCCATTTATGAAATGATGAGGCTTGAAGTGCCTAAATGAAGAATGTAAGCTAAACAATAGAAACACTATGATGTTCATTTTTTTTACTTTTGAAGAAACAACAAGAAAAATCTTTCCTCCTACTACTTCTCTTTGCTTTGCATTAAAAATGAATTGCATTGTACTTCAAAAAATATTCCAGACATTTACCTTTTCACTTTTCATTTGTGGATCATAATATATAGCAATGATGAAAAAAAATAAGCATTTTGTAGATCAAATTTGCATCACAAACTACTAGCATTTCATGCTTTGTATGTTTAAATTCTGTATAAGTATCAGCCACTGTGGCTTTCACATATTTTCAGTAGATGCAGAAAAAATCACTGAGGCTTAGAATTTATTTTAATATCTAAATAAATTCTCAGCTCATCATTCAGATGACTTGTGGACTGCAAATAAAGTCATACAATGCATGAAGATGGAGAGATTAAATCACACATCTGAACTCCTGCAATGTATAAATATAAATACATACATACGCATACACCACCACCCTCTCCTACCACGCACACCCCCCCACCCCCCCACCCCCCACTTCCCCCACTGCTCTACATATGGCTAAGGTTCAGATCCAAAAGCTTTGATCCAAACCTATCCTTTGGCTGTGGTTCAGACTAGACCAGAGTGGCTTGGTTTCTCTCCCCCAGATCTGCAAGCTTAAATCTCTAATTTGTTGGAACAAAAAACATTCTTGCAAATCTATTTAAAGAAGGAAGTTCTGGCACGGTTATGCCATTTGGGGCCAAAGCTTTGCAAAATAGATACCAAGATTTTAGTCTTACATAGTCTAGGTTTACAGTTTGCAAGTCCACTTGCATAACCTAAGCTTGCTTTTTTCAGGATCAGGGCCTAGCTGGGATACTTACATCCTGATAAGGACAGACTACAAAAACAAAGGTGTTATTAAGTGTTTTTAATTCTAAAATCTGTGATTTCTTTTACAGTATAAATATTATATGTAAAATTTTCATTTGTTAATGTTAAAAGCTATTAAGAATTTCTATACATTATTATTATCGATAATCGTCTGAAGAAGCAATTTTTTAGAAAGAATAATATTACTGTTTACTGTCTAAAACAAAGTGTTTCAAAGTATATACTTAGATCTTTTCCTATCTTTATCGTTACCCATTTGTTAGAATACATCATTAAGATCAATTTAAGATTGAGTGACTTAGAGGGATTACAGGTACATCTCTTACAGAATTCTGCAAAATACTAAAAATAAACCACCTCCAAACCCAAATTATTTTAAAATAGAAGCTTATCAAATGTCTTTGCTGACATTTGCAAATTTTGTACGAATTTTCTACTTTTCAGGAGTATCAGTTTTTCAAGAATTCTGATATATTAGATTCCTTAAATGGAAGCCTATCTACTAATTAAATTAAATCAGTCATAGCTACAGAAACAACTTTTTAAAGATAATTTCTGTGATAATTTTGAAAAGCTCAATTATTTCATAAGCAGGATTTCCTCTTAATGAAATTTAGATCATTCAGAGAGACTACATCAAAACCATTCTGAATTCAAAATTCAGAATTTTCTGCAGAGTAAACAATAAGTAAAATTATTTGCTTGTCATGTCTGTCTTTGTTTTCAAATGTTCCCAAAAAGCCTAACTTTTATTAATTTTCTTTTAGTACTAGGCTTTTCTGAATGTGCACATAATATTTTCTATTAATCCACAGGTTTTTACCCAGACTTTAGGCCTTTGCCACGGGATTCCCAAGAAAAGCCTCATGGTGTTATTTTATTTTAGAATTTAGAAGCATATGTGATAAGCAGTATAGCTTATAGTTGTGTCATACACCTTTTCTCTAGGATATGGTGCTCCTCTCAAACCAATGTCTTGCAAAAGAGAGACAATGGTGATAATTGAAAATATAGCAATGCTAGCTCTGTTTTCCTAGTTGTTGTTTGTAGACTCACATTCCTTTAGAAATAGCACGCACCTTGTAATAATAGTGTAACAATTTTTATATATTTGTATTTATGTTTACTGGCAGTAAGGATGAAAATGTCTCATCAACACCAAACCACTTTAAATTTGAAAATCAACATGTTCTTATGCTGAAAATTAACTTGTATTTCATGTAGAATGTCCTTTTCTACCCAAGAGTACCTGCGTATGTCAGTCTACATGCTTCATTTCAGCAACACCCTAGGACAACTTTTGGAACAGGTTACCTTCCAGTTAAATTTTGCTCAGACGGTTCCCCAAACTGATTGTCAGATGCAACCACAGATTGAACTTGCTGTTACTTTCCAAAAACTCCACCATAAAGATATGAATAGATTGAGAATGTAATTTGATGCTCTAGTATGGAACTGTAACAAGAGTGCTGTTTTATTTTTGGAGCCATGGCCTGTTACTGGGATGTGAAAAGAGCTATATGATGCAATGGGAATTTTGGGGAGAATTTTGACAGATGCTAAAGAAATCTCAATGATTCAAAGAAACTATGTGAGGGATTACTGGATCATTTTCCTGTGTTCTCTTTTTTCACTGTCACTTTCTTAAACATGGCTCAGTTTTACTAAGCCGGAAAGACACCACATTTATCCTCCTTGCCATGCGTTATTTTTCCCAGTATCTATGGAGAAAGATAGGCAATTATGATGGATAACTATTCTGGCATTCATAATGGAAAAGGAAATTTTGCATCACATTGTGATGTTTCCCATATCTATGAATTAGTAGGACTTTTTCATAGCCTACAGCTTAGTTTCTTCCGAAGTTCATTGCCAGCCTCAAAGCACCCAGGAATAAAAGTGTGTTTTCTCAGTGTTTTTTACTTTTCCTGGAGATAGAATGATGAAAGTATAGCAATATTGTGTAAGTACCAGCACTGAATGAAGAGAAAGAAATCCAATTAATTCTGACAACCAACAATGAGGTGTGTGATTCCTGTCCTTGACAGTAATGGGATGCATTTTTTACCCAAGTTCTCCTGAAATTGGAACTATCATAATTGCATCTGCTTTCTTTCTCAGATTTTTTTTTTTCCAGGGGACAGTTAACCCTGGAACAGTCTTTTAGGTGTCATTTGAAGACATCTTTGCTAAATGCAGCTTATATCTACACTCTAAATTTTGCCAGTGTAGGAGCTCATGAAGTAGAAGTTAAGGGCGGGCAGGCTTTGCCAGCTGAAGTAACTTGGAGTTCACAGCAGCACCAGGTATCATGATCAACAAGATGAGAGAGATTTAAGGCACTACCAGTAGCAGAAGTGTTTTGATGGAGGAGACTATACATGAAAGAAAGGACAAAACAGCAGTTGCACAAGGAATTCTAAAAAGTGTGAATGTGCAAGGTTCAAAAATTACACGGATTAAGTAGGAAAAAATTTTGCTTAAGAAGGAGAAATGGGCACAGACACAGAGGTAGGAATGGATCTGCTTGTCAAAATGGGGGAAAAAGATTAGGAAAATGAAGTCAGAAGAGAAAGGATCTTGAGTGGCATGGGATGCTCTGAAATTGGAGATCTACCTCCCTTTCTAGCTATTAAATCTACCGCTGGAGCAAATTTTTACTTAAGTTCATTGTAGATACCAGACTCCTTCCTCCAAGTTTAACAAAAATCCTTAACCTTCCTCTGTGGACTCCCATTAAAAAAATAACAACAGTCACATTAAGCACAATGTCCTTATTCCACACCTGTATTAATTTAGAATAGCAACTTTGGTGTTAATTTTGCTAGCTTACACTAGAACAATTACGAAACTACTATCAGCAGGCTGATAGAAAAGAAGGTGAAGCGAAAAGGACATAAGCAGAAAAAGTAGATATAGATAACTGATTTCCAAACATCTTGTCCTGTTAGTTCTACTGAGCTTTAATAAATGGTCCATTGAAACCACAAACTCTAGACATCTTCCACTTCAGCAATGACATTAGGAAAACCAAAATGTAGCTGCCCAATTCCCTCTGGTAGCTTTCCTTGACCCCCTCTGAAAATCCCACTATATATCTATTTAAATACTTATGCAGAGGAAAGACAGAAGTATGGGACAGCACAAGGGTAGAGACACACTCGAACATACGGCTTATTAGTGTTTCAGTTTAATAGCAAATACTAATAATAACAAAATGCAAGTTTAATATCAAGTAATAACAGCAAAAACTGCAGCAATCTTCCAGTGTGATCTTAACTGGCAGCTTTGCTATCGAGACAGGAAGGAGAATGTGAGACTATAATAAATTACATGAATCAAAGTCTGGTGGTTTTTACCATCCAATATTTCTGTGAAGAAATATTTAACCTCTTCAGTGCTGATTCTCCATGGATTTATTGCATTATAAGCATTCAAGGGAAATCATTCCAGGCATGTAATTGTCAGCTAAGAAAATGTGTTTCTTCTAAGTGTACCTTCAAGGGACAGAATAGATTATGCCCAGGTATGAAGCAATAAATAAAGTTGCTAGATAGCAGAGAACAAAGAGGTAAATGGCTGGAAATATTTTAGTGGCAATGAGGTCTGCACCTCGTGGCCAGGCCTGTGAGCCTAAAGCACAAACACCAAGAAATCATGAGTTCCATCATGAAGATGATGCATTCTAAGACTCCCTGTTTCCAAGTAAACTCTACCTGTGTATCAAAGTCAATGAGATCCAATCTTTTGGGGGATCCTCTTGATACTCTTGAAATGAATTAACATAATATACATAATGACATAACATGATGACAGTTATATTATTATTCTGCCCTAAATTCCACAAAGTCAGGGCAGGACAAAATATGCTTGAGTCCAAGGCTATGGAGCTTAATCACAGAGCATGGAGATGAATTAAGCAGTTGCCACATTTACCTGTCTTTTTTATCCCTCTTCCAGGGACCGCCAGCCTTGCCCCAATAAATCTCTGATTAACATGCATTGCTTTTGAGTCCTTTTTTTTTTGTTTGTTTTGTTTGTTTTGCTTTGTTTAGTCTATTAGGGTGGAAAAAAAATCCCAGAACCAAACCAAAATAACCTGAATTTGGCAGCGGTTACTTTAACATCCCAAACTTCAAACCTCCATCTCAGAGGGCTATTTGCAGTCCAGTGATTACTCCTGGAGACCTGGGCCACCTTTTGGAGAAGGCAAGTCTGGCAGCTGCCACTATCCCTCATGTCATCTTTCATGAATCGATACCTTCATTTGTATTTACTGTGTCTTCCCTGCTGGATTCTGAAGTTTGTGGACCACTTCTTATACAGACTTAAGGAAAAGAGGGAAGGGCAAATCACTGTAAAAGCTACCGACCTTCTACCTCCTAATACACAGAGAAATGTATGCATACTGACTGACATTATATTTCCACAAAAATCTGACTGTATTTCCTAATATGATGGTTGAACTGTTTTACAAATTGTTCTGAGAATATATTTCAGTAAAAAAAAATTGAATAGAATTACCTTAAAAAATCAGAGAACATATGCACCTTGAATCAGCCCATCTACAGTCATAAATGGTATGTTCTACAAATGCATGTCTTATTCTTGTTTGTAAAGGTTTTCCTCAAACTGACTGCAATTTTTATAAACTGAATATTTTGTAGGTGAAATAACTTGTTGTTAATTGAACCATAAAAATGTATCAAACAAGTCATTGAAATAGAAAACCACCAAGAAAAATCTGACAAAAAAAAAAAAAGACCCTTCCTTCCTCCTTCCCTCTTTCCCTTCCTTCACACATTTGAACAAATAAAACTAAAATGTCTGCCAATAATAAAGAACTGAACAGGAATACACCACTTTATGTTATATGGGGAATTGGAATCTTGTTGTTCAAGCACCTACTTTAGATACTAATATCAGCAGATTAAAGGAAAAATGCTCATGTGAGTTGTTTAGAGAACAGTACCTGTGATATGCCCTCAGACCTTACTTTGCTGGACAGAAGTAATTTTAGCGGTTGAAAGGTGATAACCTTAATTCAACTTTAAATGTAAAGAACACTGTAAATGGAACTACTGTCATATATGGAGTTAATATGAGTACTCTATCATTTCATCCAAAGGAGGATTGAAGATCACATAAGCACAGAACAAAACACTTAAAACAAGCCAACCATCCTAATTATTAACAGGAGGACTGCCACTAGGTTACATATAACAAAAGACTTTTGCCAGAATAAACTAAAAGCAGTGATACAGGTCCTGATGGCATTTGTGTCTCTATGCATTGAATTCATATCTGTAGTTTGTAATATCATGAAATCTGTGGTGAAATAAGTGGGACTTTGATAGTCCTGTTTCATAATTACCTTTGGAAAAGTAAAAATAGCAGAAAATCTGCAGAAGTCAATATATTCTGTCCAGGCTTTATTTGTTTAGAGTATTTGGCTTACAAATCCATAGCTCTACCCTAGAGAAAAAGAACAATCTCATGCCTTGGGCAAAGTTTCCCTTCAGTATGGTAATGATGTTTAGAGGATTTCTATATTAGTGTCCATCCATGTATTTGTAGTGTGTCATATACTTAGTACAGTATCATGGAGTGTTCAGTTTGCTGCTGGATCAGAACAGACTTCATACAGCAAACAGTTCCCAACCCTTTCACTGTTTTGTGTCCTCCCTTTGAAATCCACAACTGTTTTTGAAAACTAACTCACCAGATGTGCCCTTCTAATAAGAAATTGGACTACATGTCTTTTTTTATTCTTTTCACTTTACTTTTCTTTAAAAGCACCCAAAATCCTTGTAAACAGCTGTTTTATTATTGGAAAAGGACAATGAGAAAGCAAAATAGACTTAAAAAGGTTATTTTTCTGTAACTCATGGTCCTTCTTGGTATTTACAGGCAGAAAGGAGGCAGCTGCATTCTGTCCCAGCCTGAATTCATAAACCTAACTTGATCGTCTTCTGAAGAATTTATGAATCATGGTTAATAATCAGCTTTAGGCCCTTCTGAGGGAAGAATCACATTTTGAAGCTACAAAGGTCCACTAAATAGCCCACGGGAAATGACCCTGCATCCCATTAAATATAAAAACTCGCTACTGTAGGATTCTATGTCAGAGGTAAAACATTTCAGTCTCTGCTCCCTTCAAGTGTCAGAGAGCTCCCTCTGTCTAAATGCTTTATTAAGATTGAAGAAACATACCAGATTTCTGCTTCTCAGGGAAAACTGTTTTCTTTTTGAAAAAGTTTTTTTCCCTTTCACTTTTGGGGAAAAAACCCAAACCCTTTATTTTCTCCTTTCCCATACATACATTATTGCCCACCTTTTTTTAAAGCTTTTATCTTTCTTTTATCTATTTCATATGCCTGTGGCAAACACCATAGTTGTCTCCTTTTTATTCCAGGAATCAGCTACAGTGTATGCTTTATCTTAGACCAAGTTGCTATTTTCCTATTTAAATGGAAGATATGGATTGAAAGTCAGATGTGAAGGTCAGGAAAATGGTTCTTAGCTTATTGTGATTTAGGTCTTTGTGGGCCACTTTTTGCTTCATGGAAAGCATAATCACAAGCATATTATTGAGAAATAAAGTGAAATTCACATTTCTATTAGTAATGTATTTGAGTTTCCCAGGCATAAGTGGTTCCACATTTGTTTTGCTGTTTCTTCAATTGCAATGGTGGTGTCGGACACAATTTCAAAAGGAAAAAATCATTTACATGAAGCACTTCTTCACGTTAGTCCAATCTGCTTTTTAAGGAACATACATACAATGTATGTGAAAGTGAAAAAATACAAATCGAACAGATAGACCTACGGCTGCTGATTCCCACTGTGTGATTTAAGAAGTAATAGCATCAAATGATAAGTCTTATAGATGCTAGAATGAGTATCTTGTGTTTCTCTACTTGTAAAGGGGAAAATTTTAATAAATTATTCTCTGATGCAGCCATTCTGACTTCAGTCAACTACCCATAGCCTACAAGTCTTTTGTTATAAAAATTCTTGGCATATCTGATGGCTGTTCAGAAGGTCCTCAGACATTATACATTTGGCACTATGAATAGCACCCAAGAAGATATAATGACTATAAAACCCATTAGTGGTAAGAAGCTACCATCAGTAACAAAAACCATAAATTATAGTATCAATATTAAAAAGTAACCTTCAACCACTTGAGGTTTGACAAAGAATTTTCATCATGAGGAAAAAAAAAGGATTGAAAAAAGAGGAATGTAAATATTATAAAGTCTAGAAAATAAAAGAATTACATTCTGATTCCATTATATGAAATATCCAAAAGAAAGCTCTCTAGAAAGTAATAAGGGTGTGAGTCTTCAGCAAATTAGACATGATCCTACAGGGTGTTAGCTACAAAAGTAACAAAATCATTTTCAACTGCCCACACAGAGTTTTCATTTCTGAAAGCAGAGAATTAATAAACAGCTATCCTTTTACAGCTGTAATGCAGCCTTACTTGGAATATTGCCAGCATTTCTGGATATGCAGTTGTAAGAAAAATGCTAAAAATTTCCAGGAACATTGAAAAAAAAAAAAGGAATAAAAGCCTAAACAAAAGTCTTTAAGGAAAGAATATTAGCAGAGAAGGAGAGAAAAAAAGCCTAGCAGAGCTTCAGCTGAAAAAGAGCTAAGGACCACTTTCTGCCTGTCAAGAAACCATTTATGCAACAGAAAGAAAGCTCAGGTGTCTTATGATGATAATGAATGTTTGTCTTCCGCCACAGAAGATAGGAACCATCCACTCTATGGATGTGTAGGCTTCTGAGAATCCTGTAAATCTTACAAAATGCGCACACAGAAATGTTTATTACTACATCATTCCTCTCCATTCATCAGCTTTAATGCTCTTTTTTTTAAATAGAAATGAGCTTCAATTGTTTTTGAATGACCTGTTGGCTTTTCTCCAAGGAATGGTCACCCATTTTCACAGCCTACAGGAACAACACATTATTTTAAAAAGGTCCAGGTGCTAGAGGTTTGGGGAATAAACCCAAACCCTGGTTTTTTTCTGTTCTATTTGTGTTTCTTATATTGACAATTTTTTGCATCAAAGTTACAGGTTAGATTGCCAGGGATTGTCATGCTCAGAATCTTGACAAAAGTAAAATGCAAACTCAGGAATTTACTGTTGGAATAATTAAATACTAATATTCAAAATATTAAAATACTAAACCATTAACACACTAAAATAAAATGAAAATAAATTCTAATGAAATAAATATTATTAGTCTTTTTGCAATGATGCTAACATTTATAGTTCTGATTATATTACAGTCAAAATGATATCTATGATATTTCAAGTATTTCCTTCTTTCTATGACATTACTCTCACCCCTGACTCCTCTGAGTCCCTAAGGCCAATGGCTAAAGTTTTGGGGAGGGAAGCCGTTAGCCCAAGAAATCAGCATCCCTAGTTCTTTGCCAGGAGCAGTGTGCTGGTGATGGTGGTATTGTCTTCCTCCTGACATTAGGATCTGCTTAGAGCAACTTTCTGTGTTTACTAACCTGCTCTACACCTTGCTCTATATTCATTGTTCTAAAAGTCCAGGTTACAGCCAGATTTTGTATATTCTTATGTATTTTAAGTACATTGAATACTTGTCCTTTGCTTTCTTTGTTATGACTAAAGCAGGTTTTATTCAGCTCCCAAGGTGACATTCCTGTGATGAGTAATTGCCGGTCGTAGGTCAGTTGCTTGTAAACCTGAGTCTACAGTGTCATCTTCTCCCTGTATTTTCAGGATGTCTGCTATCATCCCATGTTTTTACTCCTCTATGCTGCATTTTATTCCATGACAATGGATCCTTCATTCTATATGAGTAATTATCTGTTATTACTGGATATTAATTACAAACTGTTGAACAAAAGCAACTACGCAAAGTCAAGCAAAAGCTAAAACAAAGGAGGTAACAATTACCTGGTCATTAAATGAGCTAAAACCATCGCAAGCTAAAACCAAATCTCTAGACAGGCTACAACAAGTCCAGGCAAAGCCTGACAGGACCTGGGGTCTAAAAGAGGACTGCGGCTTCTTACGAGTAATAGCAGCTCCAGATTTACTGGGCTAAAAGGGTGCACTGAATAATAAAAAGGGAGCTGCTCACAACTGTTGAGCAGAAGAGTTCAGAACGGATATTGAACAGTAGTGCAACCACTATTTTCATCTCTTGGAGCACTCAGTGAATCATGGTTTGAAAAAGCCACCTGGGAGAACAAGCATGGGATACACACTGGACTCTCTCTAGCTCCTTCTGGAGTATGATTTCTTCAAGACCATTCTGGTTTGAGGCAAGCAGTACACAAACTGAATAAACTCATGATTTTTAAACCATTTTCCCGTCCATGAACCTGTGTCCACCAAGAGCTCGTAGCATCTTCATCTTGTATTTATTTATTTAGGTTACTAGCCTAGACTGTGTATTTAGCTTGTATAAGGAAAACAATGTGATTTCTGCTGCTCAGAAATTACTCCAGAGAGATTTCATTGCCTTGTAACACAGGATTATCATTGTTCTTAGCTTTCTGTGCCATGTACAAAATGGTTGAATCCTACCTCATTGTTCCTTATGCCCTTCCTGTACACAGAACAACCTTACAAACATGTGGTGTACTCTGCAGGATGGGGCAGAAGTGTCATTAAAACTTTGTGGAAACAGACACTATGATTTCATGTGTAAAACTCTAAGAGCTTTCCTGGTGCCATATATATTTCATTTTAAAACTATTAACAACATAGCTAATTACTTCACAACACATAGTGCATAAAACAGAATCTATGCCTCAAAACAGAAATGGAAGTGCATTTTATGACTAGTATTTAGCTTGTTTGATTAAAGCCAAGATGTTCTTTAATTTTTGTGTCCACACAGTTCTATTTGGCCCAAACAGGAATGCAGAAGTGTGCAGAACAGGCTTGCCAGGGCTCTGATAAAATATGTACTTGCTCATTTGATTCCTGGACTGCTGATTCAATGTCTTTGGAAACTCCTTCTGACAGCAAGCATCTTACTAAACATGTTTAAATGTATCTTGTGTATACAGATGGGTCCAGTGTATCCAACAACAACAGAAAAATAAATCCATCTACTGAGAATTGGTCACATAACTTGAACATGAATACTTAGTTGTTATTCAGTGTTTTACATCTGTGTGCTTTTGCAGAAATATTAACCACATTTCTCACTGTGGAAACTGAATCACAAAATGATAAACAAGTCATGCAGTGTCAACACACTTAGAGATTTGGTAAAGTTTTTGGGACAAGCACCAGGTTTTACCCTCTGCTATGAGAACCCAGTAAGACAAAAATTGTCACTAAAGTTTCTGTAGTTGTTTCTCTGAAACAGAGAAATGAAACAACAGTGATGTTTCATTCCATCCAGGAAAATACCTTAACCTGTTGACCATGCTGACTTTGGTTGACAGCATTCCTGCAGATTTCTTGTTCCTATCTTTTCAAGTACAAGAAGCATAGAAGCTTTAGGAAGAAAACTGGAAAAAAAACCTTGTAACTAGCAAACCCATAAAATATTATTTTAAGTATGTCCATGGTTAAAACATTTTTACGTCAGACTCATGAGTCCTTTTCTATGTCAGAATAAGTTTTGTAAGCACTTCTATGTATGATATCACAATATTTTATGATTTATTCAAGAACACATTGACGTGAACAGAAAGGCCCTCAAGTTTCCTACAGGTAAAGAGAAGATTTTTGTTTGACCTATAAAAACAACTCCTTAGCAGACATATAGGTTGCTTGCTCAGACAAAATGCTTGAACACAAATCTAAAAATAACATAAAGCTACTGGAAAGAAAAAAAATCTTTTCAACATAAAAGGTTATTTATAGATCCCACCTGGGATTAGCAAAGAATTTCTTTCACATGTGAATCAAATGAAAGAAGAATGGAAAGTAATTAAAATATGATATATTACATAGAAAGAAGTTTAGAAGCATATCTGAAGCCTACCTATGTGAAAGACAAGGAGAAAACTGACACAAAAAATGCCTGTAAATGTGAACCTTGCAAGTAACCACATGTTACTACTGCAAAATCATAATTTACATTCAACATCTGGATTTTGTGAACTGCCTTCAAAATAAAAAAGAATAATAATATGACGTGGTGAAGTATAGTCTGGAGCTGCAATTCCATATCTCATTTTTCTTAACTTCTTTTTGGCTTTCCAAGAGAATGCTCTTCATTGCAATGCTAACATCAGTGCAATTAATTACGCAAATGAAACTCTTCCTAAAGGAGTGAATCCTGTTGAAAAATCAGTGTATTTTTAAACTTGTTCAGTGCTTTCATATAAAGAATGAAAATTTCTAGACATACAGAAAGCATTCTTTCTGGTAAGAAACTAAATGCTAAAGACTTCTTAATTTAGGGCTTTTTATAGTGACTGAAATTATCAAGTCCCTGTTAAAGGACATATTTTGCATATAAGTAAAACAATGATGGTGCACTGTATGATCACAGCTTATTCGACCTCTGATGGTTTTCACATTTATATACACAATGACTACACAGCATGTGACTGGACTGCTCTAGTCAAGAATATGGGCATTCTGTCTGGAAGTAGAGGCTACTTACACTCCTAACAAAAGTTATGTAGTGGGAAGAGATTCTATTTTGTCAGAAGAGTAAGTAATGTAATATCACACAATACCAAGCTATATAAGCCCTGCAGCACAATACCTACACAGAGATATAAATGTGTTTTTTTGATCAAATTTCCATTCTGTACTAAGACTTAGTCTAAAATTGGCATTTGAAAGCAGACCAAACAATAAGACGGCTCCAGAATCCAGGATTTGGAAGAAAAAAAGAGTTTATAAATATTGTATGTACAGTGGATAGTCTGGCATATTTCTTCATAAGACACAAAAAGTTAAGAAAAATGGGGTTTTATCCCTCAGGTAATGATCCATAATTTTCATATACTATCTCTTTATTTTCTGTTTTTTCTTCATAGTTATATTCTCTGATACAGAAATGGGGAACTGAGCAAAAAATGGTGTATACTGTTACTTTCTTTTTTTTTAATACAAGTAAAATTAAATAAGAAGAACATACCCTTTTTGGACACTTTTCCCCTAACTTTTGTCTTTTCCACAATGGTAAGATTTAATGGGCCTAGAAACATTCTGTACAGTAGTTTAGGAATTCTGTTAATATAAAAAACGACAGAAACTGTGTTTTGTGCCAAATATGCTATACACATTTGATTTTTTTTAGATTAATCTGTAAATAAAATATTTGTATGAGACTGTTTTAGTATAATGCTTTATTTGTGGTTACTTTATAGCAAGAAAACATCTAATTTGGGAAGAAATGAAAAACATTATCATGGTAAGGTTTTCTTCATTAGAGTGTTTACAACTGCAGTTACAATTTCTTTTCACACTACAAGTTAATGTCAGGCTCAACCACCTTCTTTCATGAGGTGTAATATCTTGGTCTGTGGCTGACAGAACTAGCATCAATGATTAAGATACTACACCATGTTATATCTATACTGCACCTCTCAGAGAACCATTCCTGCTTTCTAGACCACTTATGTCTAAACCCAAAGGTTAACTTTGTGGAGGTCTCTTGATGTCCTGGCTCCACCAAAGCTCCTAGAGGTCTTATTTACTCCAGTTACCATTGCAAATGCAGATGGGGAAAACAAAGATTTTACAGCGGACCCAGACTGTCCAGCAGAGATATCCAGAAAAGCATTTTTGGTGGAGGCTCCCTTGAGCTGGTACCAGAGGGTCTCCAGCCCTCTGAGTATTTACGCAGTAATGAAAACAGAAGCCTACTGTGGCCTTAGAACCACCTTCCAGACTACGTAAAGAAAAAGTATATATATCCATAAATCATAGTGAAAGAAAGAGAAAGGTCTGAAGTGATGTATATAAAGGTTCATACAAAATAGGCAGAATACATGCCCCTTCATCCTACAGAAATCATGCAAAAATTACCTGTTCCATGAGAAAGTATCCATGCCCTGCCCTATGAGAAAATAAAGGTTTTACCATTCAGGAGATCCATAAGTTCAATTTTCTTTTTATGGAGAAAACTCCAGTCTCACAGGTTCAAAGTATCTTTTGAAGCCAAAGGAAGGACACACATTGTATTTATGCTACTATTAATTGTTCTCATCTGGACGTAAAAATAGTGGTTTAATTATGTCTGCAGCAATTGTCAGTCTGTGGTGGGTTGACCCTGGCTGGGCAGCAGGTGCCCACCAAGCCACTCTATCACTCCGCTTCTCAGCTGGGCAGGGGAGAGAAAATCTAACAAAAAGCTCATGGCTCAAGATAGGGACAGGGAGATAACTCAGTAATTACTGTCACAGGCAAAATAGACTGGACTTGAGGAAAATTAATTTATTGCCAATCAAATCAGCGTAAGGTAGTGAAAAATAAAAAAAAAAATCTTGAAACATCTTCCCTACACCCTTCCCTTCTTCCTGGGCTTAACTTCTCTCCCAGTTTCTCTACCTCCTTCCCCTAGTGACACAGAGGGGTGGAGAATGGGGTTTGCAGTCAGTTCTTCACACATTGTTTCTACTGCTCCTTCCTTCTCAGGGGGAGGGCTCCTCATGCTTTTCCCTTGCTCCAGCATTGGGTCCCTCCCACCAGAGACAGTTCTCCATGAACTGCTGCAACCTGTGTCCTTCCCATGGGCTGCAGTTCTTCAGGAACAGACTGCTCTCGTGTGAGTCCCCCATGGAGTCACAAGTCCTACCAGCAAACCTGCTCCAGCATGGGCTCCTCTCTCCACAGCTCCTGACAGGACCCTGCTCCAGCGTTGGCTTCCCACAGGGTCACAGCCCCCTTTTGGGTGCATCCTCCTGCTCTGGCATGGGCTTCTCCGCAGGCTGCAGCTGGATATCTGCTCCACCGTGGACCCTGATGGGCCGAGGGGGACAGCCTGCCTCACCACAGTCTTCATCAAGGACTGCAAAGGAACCTCTGCTCCAGTATCTGGAGCATCTCCTAACGCTCCCTTTTCACTGACCTGGGTGTCTGCAGAGTTGTTGCTTTCATGTAGTCTCACTCATGTCTCTGACTGCAGTTGCTGCTGTGCAGCAACTTTCCCCCCTTCTTGGATACATTACTCCAGATGTGCTACCGCTGTTAATGATGGGCTCAATCTTGGTCAGCAGTGGGTCTGTCTTGGAGCTACTGGCATTGGCTTTATGAGACATAGGGGAAGCTTCCAGCAGCTTCTCACAGAAGCCACCCCTGCAGCACCCCCACTACCAAACCTTGCCATGCAAACACAATGCAAGGTCACAGAATTTTCTGCTAAGGAACATTTGTAGTATTTAGTAAATCAAGTGAGCACAATAGTATTTACTGTATAAGGATATTATTATAGAAGCAAATAGTTGAGAAATACATAGAAACATTGATTATTTTTTTTAAATGTTTTTTCTATAGCATGAAAGGAGACTTCAGCTGAGGAGAGGTATTGAAATTCTATGGAGACTGTGCTATACAGTGACAGAAACAGGACTAGTGCTGTTCAGTTTAGCAGAGCCATGCCTGTTTACTTCAGAACGAAATGGCCATTGGTATTGTTTCATGCAAATTTACTGATACTTGTTTGTATAAAGAAAAGGAAGAAGGACATAAATAAAAGACTATTATTTACTATTATTAGCATAATATTACGAAGAACAACATGTAGTGGGACTGATCATAGCCTTTTTATTAGCACACATTTCAGAGATATCCCAAATTATCTTTTAGTTGGTTTCCTTATTAATTCAGCTAGAGAAGACACATCATTACAAGATTAAAATGGCATTATTATTGCTGGGTGATATGAAGCTTACTGGAAACAATAGTTGTTGTGACAACAATCACTGAAAAAGAAAATTAAATATGTCTAAAAGTACTACTGATAAGGCTGTAATCAGAATTCTCTTTTTAATCTACATTATAATAAGTGTTTTTTTCTTTCATGTTGCTAAATCATATAAATATTAGACTAAATTGCACCAACATTAGTGCATTACTGCAGTGCTTCACTTAAATGAAAGTAGGAAATATTACTAATTTTCCAAATATGGTATATCAGATGACTCTTGGATATATTTATCCACATGATTCATGAAAAAGAAAGTTGTTTCCAGCACATAAGAACGATACAGACAAAGAAATATTTTGCATTGCAAATAAAAAAGATGAAAATACCAAACACTTCCATCAGACTGACTGTAAAATCATGACTGCAAAGTATGATATGCATTAAGCATAATTATATACAAATGCATACTTTGAAAATGAACATCAAAAGTGTGTTTATATTGCAGTGAAATTAAGCACATGTCCCAGTTAATATTAATAACTTCCTTGTTAGACAAGAGTGTTTTTATTTTAAGAGCATTTTATTGTGTAGTCTTACCCACTGAACTGGATTCTCTGTTATTACAGCTCTTACACCAAAGCCATATAAGTAGACCAATGTTGTGGTCAAAAAAGCCTTCCTGGTTTATCTGCCACTGCCACTTCAAAATGGGGTGTTACAGAATTATATATGTGGTCTTAAAACAAGGTCCTCTTATGTGCACTATTCTAGCTGATAGGCACCTGTAGAATGTGAGGAATACATGCATCAGAAAATGGAATAAAATCAATCAATGGGACAGTAAAGTAGAAGTTGAAAGTACTGAGGAAAATGATGGAGGAAAGGTGCTTTATGATACAGAAAGTTTGGAGTTAAGCATTAACACACCATTCACAAAGTAGTTTTCTCTATTTATTAAATGGAATTATAGATTTAAATAGGAAAAATGAATTTGTGGGACTACACATTTAATCAACTGGGCAAAAAGCTGCTGAGTGGAGATCAGAGAAGCACCAAACGCAAGAAACACAATAGGAATGTGAGAAGTCAGCTAATTCACACTAGACTGGCTAAAAACCATGCAGGGATGCTGAGGCTGTGTTTTTAGAAAGAGTTGATGTTTCCTGGACAACTAAAAATTCCTGGGCCAAGCTGTGCAATAATGGCCCAAGGAGAAATATTTCACCTGGTTCTGAGTCAGTCCATAGGAAAGTGTCATAATGTTGTTGTCAAAGAGCCACTCTGCCATATTAGATACCACATACTTTGTCTCAACAGTTTTGTGTGAATAACAAGAGCTGAAAAATCCTCTACTGTCATGTGATATTTAAAAAAGGGAACAACATAAAAGTGAGAGAGCTACTTAAAAAGAAACTAAAAGGAGCAGCTAAAAAAATCTTAACTGGAAGTCTGGGAATAATTTTGGAGCCTCATGTTGGAGGTACTAGATAAATGCGTACATTTTCAGAGATTTTAGAAAGAACAAAAAAATGTCAGCATGGGTAAACAGCAGAGCACAGAAGTCTATTAAAAATAACAAGATATCCTTCAAAAATATGAAGTTTGATCTGAATAAAAATCCAGAAAAGAACATGAAATTTGGTAACTTAAATGTAAAAACATAGTAAAAGCACACAAAAAAAAAAAAAAAAAAAAGTAACAAACAAAACCAAAAGCTAAAATCTTATCAGGAGCAGAAAGTCTGTCACATAGTCTAAAAGCCCAATAGACAGTCAAGGCATACAAAGAGTGCTTGGATGAGATGACAACCTAGTAGAAGAACTAAATTACTATTTTGAATCTCTCTACATCAGCTAGCTGTTTGAAGATTATTTTTTTTTAAGCCAGAACTGTTTTTCACAGAGAAAGCAAAGGAAAATACAAATATCAGATTTAAATGTCAGGAGTATAGCTTATGGAACAACTTGACAAAATGAATGATTTTAGATCACCAAAGTCAAATGCATTCTTCCAAGAGCTCTGCTGAAATTTGAGGAAGAAATGGCTGAACTATGGATTGAAGTATGTAACTTCACTCTTAAAATTGTCTTGCTACCAGACGACCAGAAGGAGACTTCCTCTGGAGATCTAGGACACCACAGATCGATAAGCCCATACTCTGAATGAAAGCAATAGACAATAAGACAATTGTCTGGCTCTGGAGGCTCTACAGAGACTCTTAAGGAAACTAAGCAGCCATGGTATAAGAAAGAGTTCAACCTGGAAAAATAACTAGCCATAAATTAGGAGGCAGTGGAAAAAATGGTTATTTTTCACGGAGAGGTGACCAATGGAATTCTGGATTAACAGTCATGAAAAGGAGATGGATAAGTGACAAAGTTTGCTTATCGTACTGATTTATTCTGGATCTTGAAAAGAAGAGCTGGCTGCAGAGAATTGCAGAAGGACTACACAGCACTGAGGGACTGGATGATAAACTGGAAGATGGAATTTAATGCAAAGAAAGGTGAAGTGAAGCGCATATGAAAAAACAAATCTAATTTTATGAAGTTCCATAACGATGGGTTCTAAGATGACTGTTCTCACTCAGGAATGAGATCATTGATTATAATCGATAGTTTCACAAAACAATCACTTCATTTTTCAGTAAATGCTAAACCCCCAAATGTTAGGAATTAATAGGTAAAGAATAGAAAACTAGACAGAAAATGTTAGTATGCTACTATATAAATCTCCAGTGCACCTGCACTTGAGTGTTGTGTACGTTTGACTCTCCCATCTGGAAGCAGATACAACAGGAAGTCAGGAAAATGTACAAAAACCCCAGCAACAAATGATGGCAGCATGAAGTCTATTCAAAATTGAGGAACAGTTTCCAAGTGACAAAATGCTAAATAAACTAGGGAGGTATGATGGGATCTCTAAGCTGGGAAGTGGTGCAGTGTAGGGACCGCTTCCCCTTCAGTCCTAGAACTATATGTAATCAAACAAAACCAGCAAATGACAGGTTGAAATAAAGAAAAAAAGACTGATCTTCACAAAATATATAAATTAGCTGTGGTAACACCCAAGGTTAAAGGCAGTGGGTCTCAACTGTTTGTTTGAATGCAGAAAGCATTGGTAGGAGATACAGAAGAAAATGTCACTGGAGTCTGTAAGGCATAGAGATGCCACATCTACCTCCAAAGGTTTCTTAAGTATGTAGTTGTTGGGTGTGGGGTGAATGTTCAGGGGAATTTCACAATATACTTGTCATCTTCCTCCAGTTTTTTCCAGGCATCTGCTTTTGCCTACTGTCAGAGACAGGATACGGGACCAGACAGGCTTTTGGTCTGATCTAGCACAGCTGTTCACATGCTCTTATTGATAAAACTCACTGTTCTGTATTATGAAAAATAAAAATATTTGATTTTTTTAAACTATCCACATAATAGTCAAGAGTATATGCTAAACTTCTTTGCAAGTGGGCTTGAAAGCCCTTCTCTTGATCACATCGTATACCAAATGCAAGAGTTCTGTAGTTGCTGTCTTGACTAGAGAGCGCTGCTATATATTAAGACTACTATAAGAGCTTAAAAGTGTGCTCATTGTTGTGGAAATCTTTAAAACTTAGGAAAGTTTCTAAATGGATTCTAAAGGGTTTATCTTTTAACGTATTTGCAGGTCTGTTTTGGTGAACAGTCAGTATATTTAAAAAAAAAAAAAGTGAAAAGAAACAAGACTTTGCAGAAGCTTTATAATGAACTTTGCAGAAAAAAGTTTTTTATGTATTAACCCACTCATTCAGCTACATGAGGGTCAAGCAAGATCAGACTTCTATAGCACAGGTGCCAATTAGAAGTGATCATGTCACTGCATCATAATTAGTTACGATTTATCTGTTGAACGTTAATAATTGACTATATGTGTCCTCCTGATCTGGAACAATTGTAATGCCAAATGTTTTCATTTAGGTCTGCCTATGCAGGTAGCAGTTGTGTGACATTACCTACATACGCGTCAGAAAATAGCTTTATTTTTAGATAAAATTTCAGAAAAGAGAAATTTTCTGCGATCAAAAATAGCTTATCTTTGTGACATAATTTCTCATTTTAGTAACCCATAAAAAAGCTCCCTTTCATCTTTCATGTTTGGCCAGGTGACAGTTCCCTGACGCAATATAGTAGATCCCATATTTTTAAGGAGAGGTAGTGCACCAGAAGATGAAAATTCAGTTCAGTGGTCCTATTGTAATGAGGAAAATGTTTCAAGGCAATAGAATTATTACTTATATGAAACTCCTTGTACATACAGATCAGTATTTAAATTTTTAAAATGAATTTTCTAAAATTTTCCAATTGCATAAAAAGCTCTGCTTTTAAGTGACATCATTAAGGATGATTTTATATATGAAAGAGGGGACTGTAAGGATAGGACCAGTGTCAATGAGGGATTTTAATTACATAGTTATTGACTGGAAAACAGCTATGCAAAATCCAAAGCAGACAGTGCAAGACAGGATACTACTGAGCTTGTTGAACTGTCTGCATGGGAAAAAGCCATTCTGTCATAATTTCAGGGAGCAAAGCTACACATAAAACTTGTAAAATATTAAAAAAAACACAACGTATAGCATGGGAAGTCTTGGCAGTTATAAAGGTTGGGTGGGTAATATTCTCCTGGAGAAGATTCTAGCTGCCTGTCACAGGCTGATGTTTTCTGAAAAACTTCTTGACTTCCAGATAACACCTTTAATATCTTCATCACATATGCCCAGTAGAGCTAATAGTTTTCAAGTAATATTCTCTAGGGCATTTGCAGCATGGATAACAATAAGTCTGGAAGTTTTGCTTTGCCAGCTGATGAGAAAGTAACTCAGAAAACTGTGCTAGAATGAAACAATGTAAGCCTCTTGGTTGACCCATAGTCTCCATTCTGCAACAAATCTCTTCTCAGCCATAGAAAACAGTTGTCTGTAGAAAACAAAAACATTTAAGATATTGGAAAGAAATATCAAATAGGAACATGCAAAGAAAAAGTTAAGGGTTTCCAGAAGTTATCTGGAAATCAAGATTACATTAAATAGCAAATTAGCATGAATGGTCACTCAAGCCATCCTTACTACCAGCCACTGTCAATCACTGTACCCCCAGTTTAGATTTGAGAGCAAGAAGTGCTTTTGAACCTGTCATTGGAATGTGAGGTCAAGAAGAATTGTCACAGAGATAGAAGGGGTATAATCTCCAGCAGTGAAGGGGGAAGACAAGCAACTGCAAGTTGTAGGATAGGAATACTATTGTGGCTTGCTGGAGTGTTTTAAACTTCGCATGAATTCTGTCTAATTTTGCTTTGTATTTTATAGATAGCATGCACCCAACAAAGCTTCAAAATAGCAGTTCTCTCACCATTGGGAACATATATCTCTAGGTTTGGTTTCTCATAGCCTGCATTGAAATAAACCAGTGTGTTTCAGATGTTTCTGGATTGGCACTTTCTTTTTGTTGTTAGGAAGTCTGATGGGGTGTGACATTTCCAAAGAGATTTTGTTTGGATGTTCTCCAATGCAGAGATGAGCACTACTGATACACACTGGGAAATAATCTGAGAAATGGCTGCAGAGTCTACAACTGAAATCCATCTCAGCTAAATCTAAACAGGGGGGAGGGTTACAGGGGTCAAATGTAGTTATGTAGTATGTAAAGAGTAGAATGAGCAAATAATTGAAAGGCTTTTGAAAAATATATAAACAGTCTGGTAGAAAGACAGACTGAGGAGGGTTTATACAAATAAGCAGAAGAAAGTTAAAAGGATAATTAGAGGAGCAAAGAAATAATATTGAATGTCAAGTTGTATGGAATATTTCAATTAAGGGCTCTTCAACTATATCTGTAATAGAGACATAGGTTCAAAGGTTAAGTTGTCCCATTAAAAACAATGATAGGGGATTGAAGACAGGGCACAAGGAAATGGCAATTTGTTAAATATTATTTAGCTTCTGTTATTACAGCTGAAGAAGAAGATGGAAAACTGCTTGGGAGAAGAATTGCATATCTTAAAAAGGTAGGTCAGCTCATAATAAGTTGCAGGTAAAATTGGAACTAAATGAGTCATTTGGCTGCAAACGTACATTTCCCTGGTGTCACAGAAGGAGATGTAGGAGATACAGGAAATACTTTCTAATTAGTTATAAGTTAGGGAGATTCTAGCATATTATCAACATTTTTTTGTACATAACCCTTACCCCAGGTCTCATATAGCACTGCTGTAGCACAAATACCTTTACAATCATTTTCCTCAGTGATTTACAATCGATTTCCTCAGCTCATCATGGGCTCTTATAAAGGGAAGCAGTAGAAATTATCCAGGTTTGTGGCATATTAATACACCAAAATATACCACTCAGATCCAGGGGAGGAAAGATGCAACAGAAAAGCAGAACCAGTCCAAACCAGTACTGAAGAACCGTATGGAAATAAATTTGGGAAAACCTAAGATTCTTACAAAATATCCAGAAATATATTTCCTCAGATCATATACCAGCACTGCAAAGAAATATTAAAGCTTTGAGCTGGAAGAGTATCACTACATATAAATGAATACACTAACAAACTCAATTCATAAACTCTGAGTAAAATTCGAGTATCATATTCAAAAGAACCGGAAATGTTCATATGACATAAGTTTTAAAATAACACTACAGAACAAAAGCAGCATACACACAGTATAATGAGAAGAATCAGAATATTCTTACAACAGAAACAAATAGGAATAATATACAATGCACAGTGACTATAAAGCCTAAAATACAAGATGAAGTTTGTTATTAAATCCTTCTGGAAAATAGAAGTTCAGGACCTTTTATTTCCAAAATTCCCTGTTCACTATTCTCTTAAAGATGGGCGTACAGTCAAAAGTATCTCCTATTAAAACAGTGGCGATTGAGAGTGACTACCTGGCAATTTGAGTGGGTAATCTTTCTAAACATTATTTTTTACAGTGAAGGGTCAGACCTGTGGAGACTTTCACAGGCTTGACTTGGCATTTTCACTTTTAATTGCTTACAGGCAAGATTGGCTTGATCAGCCTCTTCTCTATGAGAGCTATTATCAGCTAAACCAGTTTTCTTTGGTGCTTTCCATCTCCTTTTTGTATCTTTCCACCAGCGGAAGCTATGAGCTAAAACACAGGAGAGAGGAGTCTTTAGGATGCAAAATGAAAAATGGATGGCTGAAAAGCTGTCCAGAAACCAATCTTCCCCTAATTATAGGAGTCTAGACAACTAAAATAACAGATACAGCTGTGAATTGGAGAAAGAGTAACAGTCTTTTTCTCAGACACTATGGAAAAACTTTCCGTTAGCCAGTTTTGGGGCTTTAGGGTGAGCTCTAGAGGTCTCTCAGAATAGGAAGCTTTTTTATCATTTGATTTTTCCCTTTGTAAAAGATCACAAAACAGAGAGCCACATTAAGAATCTCAAGCTTCATTATTGACTAAAACTCTTCATGTCTCAGATGCAATACCAATAGATTAATTTTCACTTCAGTCCTCACAACTATATATCTCTTGCATATTCCCTGCCAACTCTACAGCAAAATATACCTGCTTCATCATGAGACTTGATTATTGCAATTTCCTCTTTAAAAAGCTCTCATCATATTTGTCATATCATCTCTGAATATAAGAACTCAGCTGCTATGCTGTTTTGATGAATTTAAAGTATATTGTGCTTATCCTCACTTTCATACAGTAACTGCCTCTTAAACAGCTGATTTACTATAAAATGCCACTATTTTTTAAAGCTCTTACTAATGTGGGCCCTGGCTCTGTTCTTGAATCTCATTTTGACAGGTATCTGTGCTGTGTGTAGCTCCTATTATTTAAATACCATACTGTCACTTCTTTGGAAGATGGATGTCTTTTGCACTGTTTGCTTCAAATTTAAGGTGGTTCTAAATTACATCGTGGTGTATATTTTTATGTCTTTATGTTATTTTCAACATTTTACAAATGCCCTGATGGAATGATGGGAAAGATATCAATAAATTGTTGTTATTACCATGGTAGCAATCATTTTTGTTATTTCAGTACTTTGGGCGCAAAATACATAGTCACCAATAACCTGTTATATCTATTACACCTATACAAAAAGTTTCTGTATTTTAACAAAATTCTCAATATGAACAATATATGCTAAAAGGTAAGACTTGAGACTTAAATCAGATTAAAGCACAATTCTGCTTTTATCATAAAAGGAGAGGGGAAAAAAGCCCTTGAATTATTTTCCTTTTTCTTGCTACATATCTCAAGCTATTACTGCCAACCCATCAAATGAAAACTGCATCTTCTAGAAGCTAAAATTGAGAACACTACAAGTCATGTTGCAGTTGACATGAAAACAACCATTGCTGGCATATCTTGTATTTTTACAGCTGACTATTCTCTCCCTGACATTTTTAGTAAAGTTGAGCAATATCCAGATTCCAGCCTTGATACCAGTCGGCACAGCAACATTCATCTTAAGATGACATCTGTTGAGAATTTTTCAATAACTTAATGGTTATAAAGCATGTGAGGTGGGGGATAATAGAGGGATTATGACATAAAAATGCTAAAGCCCTTGTGGGGGAACTGCTGCACATAAAGTTTTGATTTGGTAATTCAAACTAATGCAGTTTGTAGTCCTCTAGAGAGAGGGCAATAATGGTGCACAATATGCTCTTGAACACTGATGCATAACACATTGTGCTAGAGCCAAAAGGCACTGTACAAAATCATTACGGTGCAGAGAGAAGTAGCAACTTTGGGAGTTGCTTTCACAAAGATCCAAATGCACAGGTAACAAACAATGCTGTTCTCTTTCCTATGTTCCTTAATCTATTCACTTAAGTATCCTAGGAAAACCATGACATTTAGTGTTAACAGGGTAAAATTATAAAGCTAATAGTACAAAGATCAGTGTCAGGCAGTACATATAGGCTTAATTTATTTTTTTTTTCAGAAGATGGGTTGAGCAAGATTAAAATTTAGGATTGTTTGTCTTGACTGTAATGAAATAAGGAAGGTAAGGATTTGGACAAAGCTAGAAAACAGACAAAATTAAAGACCTCTCTACTCATAATAGAGCAAAATTTATCAATAATAATATTTTACTGAGGATAAAAAGCGAGTAAAGAGAAATTCTTAAAATGGAATACAGAATTATTACATAATTTATAAAAATCTTGTGCAAGGTACAAAGGATACACTTTTTTTTCCTTTTGCCTATTTTATTATTGTTGCAGTTGGTTTATTTAATTTACATTGCATATGCTGCTAGATGTAATGTGGAACATAACATTTAGATGAGAACACAATTTTTTGATTACTCGTCCAGGACTTCTGGCAGTGTGAATTTAAGGTGACAAAACCAATCTGTTTGAATGATAAATTGTCTGTACTAGGACAAAGCTAAATAAATAATAAACACTTTACCATATAAAAAATTTTTTGAGAAAATGTATGTATAGATGACTTTTCAGTTCATAAGAACCCTATGAAGTTTGGATGACTCCACCATTCACTTCCTGTAAATATAGTGATACCTTTTTGGATTTTCTAATATGAGACAAAAGTTTAAGAAAAAGATCTTGTCATTTAAAATACATTTCTCCATAGAAATCATTTAAGAGAAATAAGAACTTTTGTGACCACATAGATGGTGATTCATTTCATCTCCCTTTTGTCACCCGAAAATCAGTTTTCTAGTGCAAACTGGTATATTTGTCTCACCATACCTAATGGCACCAACACATGTGAAAACGACAACCAATTGCATCCCAATATGCTTGTCCAACTCAATGGGACCAGTCAGCCTCACCGGGGCCTACCTCTCTTGACTGTCTTTAAAGAAGTAGCCCAGAGAACTAGCTTACCTAATTCTGACTCACAAAGATGGGTGGAAATTCGGTTTTAATGACCCAGTAGGGAAGCTGTGGAAAAAATGGAGAGATTCACACTCCTGCATGCAGTCGTCTAGTCATTTCAGACAGCAATGGTAAATTTTGGCTTTCTGCTGCTGCTCCAGACAGTTGTGGTTTTCTTGTAAGCCCTACATCATAGCCGCCATCCCTGCACTGATGTGCCGGGCAACTGAGGGTTTGTAAAAGGAGTTAGATGCTGCTGCTACTCCCTTTTTCATTCATCACAGGTCTGCGGATCCTTTGCAATAAGGGGAAAACCGGTCTGTCCTCAGCAAGGGATCAGGCTCTGAGGCCCTGCCTAACTTTGAGTATAATATCTAGTACTACAGCATTAAAGAGAATCCAGTGGATCTGTGCCAGGAAAGCTTCGCACTTCACTGTGGCCTGATCTCTACTGCATGAGAGCCTGTTCCTCCTTCAGCATGCTCCTGAGCCATACAGGTCTGTGAAAAAGTACATCATACCTCATTGTGCTCAAGAGACTCGTGCTTTGCGTACAGTGTTAATGTCTTGTTGGTATCCCAGAGCAAACAGCAGCCAGCGTCTCCTCTTTTGCCATTCGGCTATACTCTGACATATTTTTTCCTCACATATAGCTGGTGAGAGTAACAATTTTTCAGGGTGTTTTCCTTTCCAGTTTCTCCCATCTTTTCCATTAGGAGTGTGATCCAAGATTTGTTAAGCGAATGAAAGGTTTTCCATTTAAAGTCAAAGTCTTAAATCAAGCTGTTTGCTGGGAATTTTCTTTTTCAGCTGAGGTGTTTTTAAGTTTAATCATGCCTCTGGGAGCAAGAAGCTAGCAGACGTATATCCCCAGAAATGGAGGTGTTTCTTGTTAGGGTATTATCCAACAATACAGCAAAAAAGAATTTGGGGCTCACAAAATCAGTGTTCTAATCAGCTTTATGAAGAAAACCAGAACTGATTTGGAGTAAATTCAGTCTGGGTTGAAATGTACTTGTTTGAATGTGTCTCACATAGCTTCTTCCCGGCAGGATCTATGTTGGGTCATGTACTGCCCATCACAAACAATGTGCTCTGTTATCATGAGCTTACTTCTCATCTAGAGCAGAACAGTACTAGCACATTTGTCTGGTAAAGTATAGATCTTTGTGACTCTGAAGTCATGACATTTGAGACATTTCTTGAAGGCACAGTTCACCCTTTGCTATCTTGAAGCACCTGGAAAGCTGTAGGAACATAGGATGTTGCAAACCTGTGAATGGTGGACAGTATTTCCTCACTCATGCCTGGTACACAAGTGGCAAAGGTAAGGTTTCATACCCACTGTTTCCCTCTTGTTCATGAGGACAGAACTCCAGGCAACGACTGCAGTCCTTCTCTAGGCCTTAGCCCATCTGTAGTGTGCATGCAAACCAGAGGGTGGAGCTGGGACAGTGTACATGCTACCCCAATCATTCAGCAAGATAAGTGATTTAGCCCCAGAAGAATAACTTCCCTTTTATCCATTTTTCCCAGCCTACAGGTTTTGGAACATCTATCTGATGTCATGGATGAGATTCATATTATCTTTGTAATATGTGATTTGTGATACAAATTATGATTTTTAAAAAAAATATTTTGTGACACATCTAGCAGTTAAAAGACTCAAAAGTCTGCTTCATGCTCTAAAATATAATGGAGGAAATTACATGGAATATATGTAAATCTTTTTATGTTTTCTTTATATATGGTATCGTAATCCCTAGAATGAGAATCTGCTGCATTGTTCCATTGCCAAAGTGATGTCTACAAATGAGGGCTCAGGGAATTGCTGCAGGCTTTCTGATGAACTGAGCCAACAAGCCACTGTGGACACAAGCCTGAGTTTTTGAATGAAGAAAGAAGAGGATTTACACATGCAAAGATATTTGTCTCTCTTCCCTTTCAGATTTCCAACAAACAGCCCCTCCTTTCATTTACTGGTAATAATTGGAAATAAAATGGAAAACCTAAAAATACTTGCATGCTCCAACACTTCTCCATCTTTTCCAGCTACATAATTTGTTCTTGTAAGAGATTGTCTTTGCAGTTGTCACTGATTAGTTAATTAATGCAATAACTTGAAAATTCATTATTTTAACCATCCTATAAACACTTCTAAAAATATTTAAATGCCATTTTGCAGGCAAATTAGTTGTGAAACTATCAGTTCAACTTTCAGTTAAAATTTTGTACAAATAAATATATTCTATATGCTATGCTTTTCAAAGAATGTTTGATCAAATAGCTTCTAAAGACGGAATCTTGTTTGATTTCCTCGTTGTTTAATACCTAAAAGAATAGTCTGAAAAAAGGCAAGAGATGTATTAGTTTGCTGAGCTACTTAGCATTAGAAGACTCAGTATTTTGTGAATTACAGAACAAGATTCAGTTTAAAGGATGATTATTTTTTTCCCACCGATTGCCTCCCCGCTTGAAAATATTAAATGGCCTTAAAGTACCAAGGAGTTTTAAGAATTTTAAATTAATTTTAAATATGTAAGCCTTTTTTATGGAAAAAAGGAATAAATTCAGTATACACACATATTCAAAAGCAGCTATTTAGTGAGTGTTATAACATATCTTACACATATTAGTGTTATATTATGATTTGAATTACACGGGAAAAAACAAAGAAAATAAAATAGGACTGTCTCTCTCCCTAGACACCTTCTGTCTGTGTATAGCCACCTTATGTGCAAAGATTTGAAATATGTGGCTCTATGACCCTTTGCACCCCTTATCTTTCCTCATAGATTTTGATAGTATATATTTAGATGCTCAGATACCAGCACAGAGGAGAAAACTTTCCTGAATAGATTTCTATAACTGTTTGTATACATACAGCCATGCTATCTACAGATTTTAAGAAATAATTATTTAACGTTAAGGCACAGCAGTCAGCAATAGCTAGGGAACTTTCAAGATCATGACTGCTGAAATAATTTCTTGTACACTATAAACAGTATTTAGGTGCTTCTGAAAGAATAAGAGATAAAACATTTATTGCAATTTTACATCACGTTCATGGTGGTTTTTGAAATAAAGTGCTACCTATGCTCTAGATTCCTTCCAGTTAACCATAATGAAGAATTCCTTTTCAGAAATGCGTATTTTATTATGCAATAAAGCTATATTTCCTGAAAAATCATTTGTTACTAACAGCTGTGCTTTGCTAGTCCACTGTCTGAGGTGAATCCAAGATCAGTTATGGTTTGAACATAATTGTGAAGTGTAAAAGTAACTGTTTTTTAAAGGCAGGGTTCTTGCTGTAGTTAATATTCATGGCTTTATAACTGAGGTGGTATATTAAGAAAAGTTTGTAGTTAAAACTTTGCAATGGAAAATGTTCCCCAAGTCAGAAGGCAGGACCCACTCTATCAAGTTATAATTAAGCAACAATCCCAAGAAACGCAGTCATTACCAGCATTTAATGACTACTTTGTTGGTTAACAGCTCAACGTGAAGTTGAGGATTGTTAACACTCTATCAAACTTCTTGTTAAGTGTGCTAAGTTTTTATTTAAACACACTTGGATCGCAGCTGGAAAGCTGTGGGGGGAATAGGGTGTTCCCGAGTGGCTAATGACCAATTTTTTTCCATCACTCAGAACACAGGGCACATTCCTTTATGTTTATATAATAGCTGTTAACTACAGATGGCTGGTGCCACCCGATTTTGGTACTTTGTGTGACCTTAGCCATCTACTGTATGTTGATGTCCTTTTGCTGCTGGGCTTTTGTGAAATAACAGAATTTTATCTTAGAGTCTTTTGGAGAATCCAGCCAACAAGACATAATAACTATCACAGAAATCAATAGTAAGACAAAAAGTGTAAGTAGCTTTCCAAAAGCTATGACAATCTCTGATGAGGTCAAAAGGAGCTGCAGCATAATCACTTCCGAAAATTATGGAAGTATCGTGCAACTTCCTTGAACTTGTATGAATGAAGCAGCAATATTTTACCTGAAAAAGTTTCACCTAATCTCCCATTGGCAGTAATCAACAGTAAATACAATTTTAATTGGAATCAGATTTATTCTGATGGGCTAGAAAAATAACTGTTTCACTTCGTTGGGTGGGATGACTGGAAATTAATCTTACAAAGTCTACTGAGATAATTCAGCCTAGGAACATCAGCTGAAAAGCAAAGTCATACCTCTGAATTAACTGCAATTTTTCTTCTGAACTGCCTACAACAATCAACCATTTTCCTTTGTTTCATGCAGCAGCAGAAGTGCTGCTATATTTATGGTTTACCATGACTTCCTGGACAGGTAGCAGCATTTTCATTGCAACTGAAGAAGCCTTAAATCAGTGGCACGGGTCAGACTTACCAAAAAGCAACAAGGTAGAGGGTAACAGAAGCGATGTCATGCATGGGTTTGTTGACTTTGTTGAAACACCCACGACAGTCATGGAGTCAGACAAATTCCGCCTAATCAACCCGATAACTTATTATCAAAAGGATCTATTTCTTTGTCACGTCTGTCAGGGTAATCCGGAATTCATTATCATATTAATGTCCTGACTGGGCTCCTCTGAACCTCTGAGTTTTGTTTGTTGAAGAGCTTCCTGGGGCGTTTGGAGAAACAAAGCGCACTCTCTGGAACATGAGGCATTCAGAGCAGCGTACAGATGGGCCCAGGCTCTTTGTTCCTCTCTGCCTGGGAGGCTGTTATGGGAAGCAGCCAACCTGCAGTCTGTCACAGTGAACATTGTCAAGTCATTGTGTACTTTTAATTGTTACTATGTACATGGAATCTGAAAGGTCGCTCTGGATATATAGTACAAGTGCACAGAGCCCTTTGCCAGACCAAACAGCTGTCCTGTGGTGTTCCCATATTCAGCTCCAGTCACCTTTCCCTCATTGAAGGATCCTTCTGACAGAGCAATTAAAACATACGATTTATTTACTAAACAGTCAATAAGGAAATCTTAGAAGTGCACTCTTTCACCACTTCACTGTTTCCCATGTGGCTGTCTTAACAGGTCCTTTTATATTTAAGCAATTATTTCTGCCCCAATGATATTACAAACCCGGCAAGATTAATTAAAGAGCCGACAGCAAAGTACAATAACAACCTCAAAATACAATCAAAGAGGTCAAATTGTATACCAAATTCTGCTCTTAGACATTCCTAGATAAAATAAAGCTGCCTAAGTTTGTCTGGCCTGCAAGAGATGAACTACATTCTTTTCTTTATTAAAGATATGTGAATATTTCTTTAGAAGACTTTGTGTAGATTCTCATTTTTATCTGCAGTATAAAAGAATCAGTCTTAAAGGAAAACTTAATTGTATATGGTGTGAATAATCCTTGGCTGTAGAAGCACTACTCACCAGGG
The DNA here is from genome assembly GCF_963210335.1 of Falco punctatus. Taxonomy (NCBI): domain Eukaryota; kingdom Metazoa; phylum Chordata; class Aves; order Falconiformes; family Falconidae; genus Falco; species Falco punctatus. Next base: position 73,402,870 of record NC_137582.1, on the reverse strand, counting down.
AGTCTACAAGCCATGTTCAGTCTAGATATGCTAATATTTGTTTTCCCATCATGCACCTCAGCTTTTGTTTAGGAAAATATGAATGCTTGCTAACCACAGCTGAACACTAACATGATGGTATTTCTAAATCTTTGCTAAGTAAATGTGGCTTAGCAATATTGTTATGTAAGTGGGTTCAATAATTAATAAATAAAAAATATTAGGTTTAAGACACAAATGCGAAGAGATTTCCAGTTTCTGACCACTCTGCTTACCTCAGATGTGCACGATATGAAGAAGCCATACAAAATGCATTGTGAAGAATATGGACATTCTCATATGGCCATGCGGTATTGAAACTTGATAATGAATAATTTGCATGCTGCGTATATGTAAAAAATAATGTGTGTATATAAATTCATATTTATACATGTGTATATGTGGGGGAAAACACTACATTTAATGTCCTTAAAATAGAATTTAACATTAAAAAATGAGAGATAATGAATATAGATAAACTTTAATCCAGCTTCTAAAGTATTATATAGAGAGTTCTTCATGATTAATGGTACTATATATAATTCTGAGGGCATTGCACTGCTGAAAATGTACATGTAATTGTATATCAACCAGGTATTCTTTAATTTGGTACTGATTTCCAGTTCTTTTCGGGGGTGGGGTCCTTTTCCTCTCTCTCTTCCCTGTTTGTTTTCTCTGCTGGTTTCCCCTGTTTGTTTTCCCTGTTCCTTACCCTTATCTTCACCTTATCCTTTTTTTTTTTTTTGCCTTGAACATAGAACACCAGAATATCTGGTTTAGTATTGTAGCAACATATGATAATGAATATAACCTTCAGAATTTTCCAATATCTATTTCAGAAATCCATTTACGACAATGAGATATATTTTTATGATATTATTGTTAGTTTTGTTATTAGTATTATTGTTATTCTCCAGTGCTTCCTAATGATCCTAGTTATAGAAGTGAAAACAGTGAGACTTACACAATTAAATTTGTGAAATTTATTATGATGAAAGTCTTTCCAGCTAACGTTACTAACATCCATTTAGCTAACTGCATATCTGAGTCACTCTTTGTTTACATGCATAATTGTATATATTCAGTGTTTGTTTAGGTATCAGTAACAGCTCAGCTTCATTCCTTTCCTGCACCTGTTGGATGAAGATCACTAGCAGATCACCTCAGCTTGAAAATCCTTTTCATTTCTCTGAAAAAGACTGAAAACTCTTGCTTTCCTGACTTAGGATATAAAACAATTGGTCTGTGACTCAGATCGCTGCAGGTAATTTACTAGTATCACAGAGAAAGAATGAAACCTCCTATAGAATCTCCAACACTAAGTGCTACAATGATCTCCCAAACTGGGGTTTACACCTTAGCTTACCGTAATTCTTACTCCAGTTGCATAAACAAATGTTTCCGAATAAAGACAAAATACTGTACTCCTCAAAATGGGATTGTGCCCGAGTACTCTAAAGAAATCTTTAGGTGGCCATAAATAAGCCTATGTTTTGTTTAGAAGTTCTCAGTGTTGATCAAGACAGCTCTGCAGGCACAGAAGTCTGCAAAGGACAATGCAAAGCAGGCTAAAACAGAACCTTATGTAATGGCTGAAGAGTGTTTTTTAGTGATGCGTTGGTACTCAATGCACTTTTTACAGACTTACCTGGGACTATTTGCTTAACATTTTGCTTTTTCACAAAACAGAAGCAGAGAGAAGTTTGGCAAACAGCAACTACACACATCATGAGAAACAATTCCATGTTGTGGCTGTTTTGTTTCACCTTAAGTTTTCCCCAGAAAACTCCTGTGGGTGAAAACTTACGGTGAGCAAATGCATGCTGAGGTTGATACACCTAGGGCTCAGTCCATAGGACACCTTACTCAGTGGAAATACGACATTTCACTTCTGTGGAAAGTTCCTAATAGTCCTAATTGTTTTTTCCATTTTTTGGAACATATTTTGTGGTAGTCTAGAACCATTTCAGATCACCCAGTTTTCTTGGGAGGCTTGATAAAAGTCAATAAAGATCACTTGTGCTTAGACTATAATGGTACCCACTACAATAGCCTGTTTATACATTAGCATAGCCTTAAATTCATGTTGGGACTGCTCTGTTGTTGGAAGCTTGTAACTATGTTCTTCTTTAGCATTTTTTTACAAATGGCGCTTTTTTTTTTTTTTCGCCCCCCCCCCCGCCCCCCCCCCCCCCCCCCCCCCCCCCCCGAATAACTGTACAAAGAATGAACACTATGAAACAGCTACCTAGAGGTCAGCAGCGGTACTGCTGATTTGCCATACTGCTTCACGGGAGGGTGTAAGTACTGAGGACAGATCCCTGGGTGTGCTGCTGATCACGGGCTGCCCCCTGCACCCCCCATTCTTCCCCTCTGTGCCTGCCCCCAGCGGACACTGGCACTCAGCTGGCACTCCACTGAGCCAGTCTGGGGGCAAACAGAATGCCAAAACCCTGAAGGAATAGGTTTCTTTCAGTTTACTCCACTGAGCTGTCCCTCCAGGGAGCTGGATGAGCACCACTGCCAGGGCAGGAGAGGAAACAGGCAGACATAGCCAGGGCCAGGAGGAAAAGCAGGAAAGAGGGAAGATCACTGTTTGGTGGCAGTCAGCTGTCAGATCAGATTAGCTGTATCATAAAACAGCGTGTTATGGCAGACCTCCAACTCCAACATAAACCTAAGGTTGCAACACTTGAATGGGATGAGGAAGCTTATTTGTATGCTCCCACATTTGGGACATGATTCCATCGTGTAGTGAATTAGTGAACTGATCTATGCATAAAGCAACAGAAAGCAAACTAAAGCAAAATGTACAAAAAGGGTGGTTATCTTGAAAACCTTGGTTTTGAGATCCATTTTTCACTGCTACTTATGGTATTGGAGTGCCACAAGGGAAGAGAAAATGGGGATAGGGATGCCTTCAACCAGTGCTGCCACCTGAACTCCATTACTGTAAAACCAAAGTCCAAGTCCATCTGCTGTTATAAACAAGTAGTGGTTTGGCTCATTGGTTAGGTATGTCAGTTGTATGACTGAGTATATTTCTTTGGTTAATGCACCAACAAATAGTTCACTTTATCTAAAATTTTACTATACTTGAAAAACAATTAATGAAATGGGCTGAATTTCTTAAAATGAAATTAACTTTTAAAATTATTTCAGTTGAGAACAAATTATTTGTATGAACACTGATGGACATGCATGGTCATGATGATGGACATCAAATGATGATGGACATCAATTTTCTTAATTCACTGACTAAATGATAGTCACCCTATGGATATACTATAACTCAATAGAGCAGACACCACTCTATAATGTATATTTATTTAGTTAATGTCAAAATCAATATTAAAAGTTAACTAATTGTGCAAGATATTTTAAAATATCATCCAAATAGTACCATTTTAATACTCTGCTTAAAATTGATTTTTTCTCCTTTCTCATTCTCATTTTTATTTTAATAAATAAGGTACCAAATTACTTTGAAACTAACCTGATTTCCCAAGTACATGAGAAGGTTGTACACAATGCATTTGTTTCAAAAAGGGAAGAATTATATCTAAAAAAGTATAAGCAAAAAGCAGAGAATATGTTGGAATATGTTTGTAATGCTGATGCACACATGGAATAGCAAAGAATTTATTGACCACTTTAGTGGTATGGCTTTTGAGGCACTAAAAAACCTCATCAGCCAGTAGCGCTTCCCCAAACATTTCACATCTGCTTAGAATAGAGTCTAAAAGTTCTGAAGCTGGTATTGCTCGATCTTACAAAATACATGGGTATTTTTTCCATGTTCATGCTTAATCCCAACCTGTCTGGCTAGCAGTGCTATCACTTCAGTTCTACTGGTTTGGTCTCCTGTATCACAAATCTTCTATATCACAAATCTTCCTTTTGCCTTGTTCATTCTCCACATAAAGTAGTTTGATTTTTCCCCCTTTTCAAATAGCCCACATCAAACATGGTCATCTCTCACTTTAGTTTTTCAGCTTCCCAGTTGCTCCCTACAGACAGAGCTGGATGTCCCTCCACATGTGCATCCACTTGGTGTGGAATTTATCATTATCCCACAGCAAGGCGAGGCGGGGTCAGTGGTGTTCCTGCGTGAAACCAGGAGAGGAAAGACAGCGACAACATGTGATGAACTTCTGGGACAAATTTCCTTTTCAAGGAAGCAGAAGAGGAGAGCGAGCTGTGTATTTTACTGTGCAAAGGAAAGACAAAGAACCCAGCTCTGGCTAGCTAAGAGTGAATGGCAAAGGGGAGATAATCTAAGGTATATATTCCCCGTTAAATACTTCCCGTGTATATATTGAGGAGAGATGGAAAATACCCAATCCATGAACAGATCAATAAACAATTCTGAAACTATGTTCCTGATTTTTCCTTACCCTTTTGTCACATTAGCTTTTTTGACTTTTGTTTTGTAAGAGTTTGGACTACAGTATACTAAAAATTAGGGGGGTGGGGGGCAGAGCATTATGTATTCAGCATACAGCTGCTTGTATTTTTATTCTAGACAGTGGTTTAGATCCATGGTGGTAAAATAATAATATATAGATTTATACATTTTCAGTTAAAGATTAACAACCAGACTTAATAATTAGTGCAGAAAAGCTAAGGCAAATACGTGGTGTAGAAATAGATCCGTCAAATACTCATCAATTACAGCAATTTACAGTTAAGAGGCATGTTCTGAACAAGTATGAAAGATTCTGATATTCATAACACTTTGTGTTGAATAACATTGAATCATATTACTTTACAAACATTTCTTACCAGGATTTCAGAGCTAAAATGTATCACTGTGACCCCTTTCCAGAAGACATTCTAAGCTATTGTATAATATAATATATTGTACCATCCTGAAAGTATAAATAAATAAAAGAGATTTGTTATGCTAGTCACAATGCTAATGCACAATAGTCCCCACTTTTCAATTTACTGATTATTACTTTTCCAATTTATCTAATCTTGAAAATCAAAGATGAATTCTTTGCTGAGCATCCACCCTCTCATATTTTATTTAACTTCACTGTTTCTGCTTTGTGTCCGCCAGCTACTGTAGTTTCATTTCACTCTAATCCATTTGCTGCCTCAAAAAAAAAAAAAAAGAATAAGAAAAAAGAAAAAGTAGATAGATATAAAGACACAGAGAAAGAGAGAGGGGGAGAGAGAGAAAGAGAGAGAGAGGAAACTTACAATGGACAAAATATATCAATTAAAAATTAGGATAAAAATAGACTTTCATGTGCAGTGCATGTCCCTGAGCTAGATTAACATTGCTGTGAGCATGTTGCACTAGTCAGTTCATTGCCTGAGGAAAGTTTGCAGGCAAAATTCATCTGCACAGCTAGCACACTTGAAAGACTCAGGCATAGGGCTGTGTTCATGGCCTGACAACAACAAAACACCTGCTTGAAGTTGAGACAGAATAGCAAGCTGGATGGAGTTCAAAAGAATTGAATGGTAATCACACCCTGATTAACAAAAAAGTGAATTACTGTAGTCCTTTGTCAATAGCTGGCCTATTTGCATACTATCTTGCAATGCCCAACAGGTTAGAACTTTTTAGTTACACATGGTCAAACATTAAAAAATGGAAGGAAAAAGCGTTACGCTGCTGTAAGTCAGACACATTGCATGCATATTGTGTGTGTTACATCTTCTTAATGCTATCTAGTCTGATGTTGGCAAGTGCAGGGAAAACTCCACCAACTGTCTTTCCTCCTTATCCCATTTCCCCACCTTCCAAAAACATACTAGGAAAACAACAAACACGGACTATAATTTTGTTTGGCTCAAGTGTTTTTAATGTATTTGACAACAAACAACTGTATATTAAACTGATTTCTTTCAGCAGATGAAAGTGAGTAATTTTAGATTCAGTCCATTAGAGCTACTCTTGGCTATGTGAGCTTTTTGAGGTTTATCAGCAAAAAAAACCCTGTAACAATCTACAATGCCAGAACATAAAACATGGAATGTACTACCTTAATTTCATACTGGATGCCTTTTGTTTCATAATTGAGTTTTCTGTGCATACCCTGGGTTTTATTTTAGATTAGTTTCAAAACCGAACGTTGTCATGATAAAATGAGCACTTCTATATTCATATCTTTACATTGCTAATAATGTAGTGAGGCATGACAAAGTGGAAATAGAAAACATAATAAAGCCAAATTAATACTGGTGCTTGTTGTTTTCCTTTATATTGCAATCTAATATTATTCCATATGTATTTATTTAAAAAAAATATCTTTGTTTGCTGTACTAGAAGCAAAGTCCTGCTGGACCACATCTGTTGGACTTTATATCATGGACATTATTCAAAGAACAGGCAAAGCACAGATTAGCAGTGGTGTATTTTACACATCACTTTCCCTGGCAACATCCCTCCTTTGTAGGAAAGAGTATGACAGGAAGTGACCTCATGGGATCATTTCCCTACTGTAGTTGAGATCAAATATGTCATTGTAAAAGTGTCACTTGTCTAGCTTGTTCTTAAAAACATTCACAGCTGAAAACTACAGCCACAGAAGATATTTTCAAAAAAACCCACCTAAATCTCCCTTATTCCATTTTAGATGCACTTTCATTTCTGCCTATTACTTCTTACACTCCTCATCTTGTACAAGGAAAAGAGATTATTCTGTTTCTTACTCCAGTAACCTATTTACTAGGAGATTAATGATTCGTCTCCACTTTCTTCTGCAGCCTGATGAAGACTAGTAGCTTCAGTCTTTCCCCATGGATGATGTCTTTAAAACCTCTAAATTCCATGTTTCTTTCCTGCATATGATCTCCAGCTGGTCCTTTGAGGGCTTAGAAGTAATAGAGTAGAAGGATGACTGCGTGTATCTTGTGGGCTATTCTCCTGTTCCTTTTTCTTGTTTAATAATGATACAGTATTGCAATTCTGAACATAGACTAATATTGTTTTGCTGTCTACTGTGACGTCAAACTTCTTTCTGCAAAATTTTTATGCAACCAGTTTTCTTTCCATATTGGTTTAACAATGAATAACTACCTCCCATGTTGTATAAATTAAAATCCATTCTTTTTTCCAGAGTTTTTCTAGTGTTTCAAGACAATTTCACATTGTCTTCCTGTTCTCTGAAGCTTTCCTGGTTGCATTGCTTTCCAGTCACTTAATAAGCCTTCCATCATCTACGTCACGAAAGGAAATCTTGAAGAGGACAACAGATGATCTGTTTGATTTTATCAGTGAAACATAATCTTTGATATCCTTTTTTTTTACTAACATCATAGCATTGTTTTATAAAAGATGTCTTTCTAACTGGCTTAGGAAAATGCCATGGCCACAATGTTGAAGTTTTCTAATATAAAAAAATATGGCTACTGCTTCTGCTTTGTCTACAGGGCCTACTACTCTATAATAGAAGGAAATTATTTGCTGTTGACAAAACCATGCTGGCTGCTACTACGCTTTTCGTTAGCTTCCAGGCTACAAATAGTTTGTTGGAACATTTGGTTCAGTAGTTTTCTGAACATTGAAATTAAACTGGTTGATCTATAATTCTCTTGTTCCTCCTTTTAGAATGCCTGTCTCATTTTAGAGATGGGCAGTCCATCTGCACTGTTCCAGTCTTCAGTACTACTTCTGTCCTTTATGTTCTCAGAGATCATTGCTAACAGCTCTCATACTGCTGTAGTTGAACTGTTCAGTAATTTAGGATGAGGTATGTGGTCTGCATGGATTAAAGTATCTGATTTCACCAAGTATTGTCTGCTCCTGTCATAGGTTAATATAGTAGCCTTTGCTTGTTTTTTTATTAACTGTGTTTCATTGATTGCCACTCTCTTATTTCAGATTATTTTTTTAAGGGAGACTGAAGCAGCTAAGGTTTAGACACCATATAGTAACAGCCTTCCCTCTTGGTCAAATGAAATCTTAGGTGTTTTTCCTATTATTATTGGTATACATATACAACCATCACAATCTTAAATGTAACTTATTTTTTTCTCGTTCTTTAGTTTTCTAATTTTATATACTTGAGTTATCTTTTGTACTCATCCTTAGTAAACTGACATTTCTATTTTCTGCATACTACCTTACTATCTTTGAGGTTGATAAAGTATTCGTAATTTAGTCAGCTTAATCTCTTAATCATACTTCTATTTTTGCTCTGCACTGGGATAGTTCATACTTGTGCCATTACTATCAATAATAAATTTTAAAAAGTTTTCTTAAATGCTTTTTTTTTCTTTTCTTGCTTCCCATAAGAAATTCCCTAAAAACACTCTCTGAATTTACAGAGTGTATTGGGTCTGGCTGAGCCCCACAGCAGCCCTCGTAGAGCTGTGCCTGTACTGGTAGCTGGAAAGGTGGTGATAACACAGCAGGGTTTTGGCTACTGCTGAGCAGCGCTCGCACAGCGCCAAGGCTGTCGCTTCAACCTTCCCCCGCCTTCACCAGCAGGCTGGGGGTGGGCAAGATTTTGGGAGAGGACACAGCCAGGACAGCTGACCCAAACTGACCAATGGGATGTTTTGTACCATATGACATCTGCTGTGATATAAAAGCTGAGAGAAAGAAGGAAGAAGGAAGGGCATGTGTTATTTACAGTGTTTGTCTTCTGGAGCAACTGCTTCCTGGAAAGTGGCTGAACATCTTGCTGATGGGAAGTAGGGAATAACATCTTCTGTTTTCCTTTGTTTCCACGCACGCAGCTTTTGCTATTGCTTCATTAAACTGCCTTTATCTTGACACACAAGTTTTTTTCATCCTACTTTATTCACCCCTCTTCTGCTGAGGAGGGGAGTGATAGAGTGGCTTGGTGGGCACCTGGCTTCCAGTCAGGTTCAACCCACCACACAGAGGTCTGATTTCTTGCAGTCCATTTTTCCTTCTATGTTCTTTTCCTTTATGCTGTCTCTCCCTCCCTCCCTGCTACCCTCCTTCCTTTTCTTCAGGATCATAAGTGTATTCATTTTATGGTCACTCTAGCACAAGTTGATTTCCATCTGCCTGTTCTCAATCATCTTCTTCTACTAGTTAATATCAGATATGGAATCTCCAGTTGTTTTTTACAAAATATCAAAATTTGACATAAAAATATCAAAAACGTCATGAATATACACTTAGAACTGGTTTTCAGTCTGTTATGATCCCCAAAGAGCACATACTCACATGCTCAAAGAATGGTCAGGGTTGGAAGGGACCTCTAGATATCATCTGGTCCAACCTTCTTCTAAAACAGGTTCACCAGGGCACCCTGCTGGCTCATGGGCAACGTGCTGTCTGCCAGCACTCCCAGGTCCCTCTCCGCAGAGCTGCCTCCCAGCAGGTCAGCTCCAGCGTGTGCTGGTGCGTGGGGTTGTTCCTCCCCAGGTGCAGGACCCTGCACTTGCCTTTGTTGAACTTCATCAGGTTCCTCCCTGCACAACTCTCCAGTCTGTCCAGCTCTGGCTGAATGGCAGCGCAGCCTTCTGGTATGTCATCCACTCCTCCAAGTTCTGCATCATCAGCAAACTTGATGAGGGCACACTCTGTCACTTCATCAATGTCAATGATAAGTTAAGCAAGACTGGACCCAGTACTGACCCCTAGGAACACCACTAACTACAGGCCTCCAGCTAGAGTCTGTGCAGCTACTCAGAACCCTCAGAGCTCTGCCATTCAGCCAGTTCTCAATCAGCCTCAATGTCCTCTCACCTAACCCACACTGCCTGAGCTTACCTATGAGGATGTTATGGGAGACAGTGTCAAAAGCCTTGCTGAGGTCAAGGTAGAAAACATCCACTGCTCTCCTCTCATCCACCCAGCCAGTCATTCCATCATCAAAGGTCATTAGGTTAGTCAGGCATGTTTTCCTTTTGGTGAACCCATGTTGATGACTTCTGATGACCTTCTTTTCCTCCACATGCTTCAAGATGACCTCCGGGATGGCCTATTCCATCACCTTCCCAAGGATGGAGAGTGGCTGACCGGTCTGCCTTATTCAAAGACGGGAGTAACACTGGCTTTCCTCCAGTCATCAGCCACCTCACCTGTTCTCCATGACCTTTCAAACAGAATGTCTTTGAGCTCCTTCAGCACTCAGGGATGCATCCCATGGGGGTCCATGAATTTGTGGGTGTCAGGTTTGCTTACATGATCTCTAACATGATCCTCCTCAACCAAGGGAAAGCCTTCCTTTCTCCAGACTTTCTCTTTTGCCTCCAGGGTCTGGGATTCCTCAGGGCTGCCCTTGGCAGTAAAGACTGAAGCAAAGGCGGCATTCAGTAACTCCACCTTCTCTGTATCCTTCCTCCGCAGGACACCCATCTCATTCAGCAGCAGGCCCACATTTTCCCTAGTCATCCTTTTCCTGCTGATGTACTTGAAGAAGCCCTTATCATTGCCCTTGACCTCCCTTGCTAGATTTAATTCCAAACGGACCTTAGTCTTCTTTGTCACCTCCCTGCATGTTCTGACAACTTTCCTATATTCCTCCCAAGCAGCCTGTCCCTTTTTCCACATCCTGTAAACTTCCTTCTTCTGTTTGAGTTTTGCCAGAATCTCCATGCAGGTCTCCTGTCCCCTTTCTTTGATTTCTTGTTGGTAAGGATGCACCTATCTTGAGCTTGGAGGAAGTGGTTCTTGGATATTAGCCAGGTCTCTTGGACCCCTCCCTTCTAGAGCTGTAACCCACAGGATTCCTCCAAGTAGGTCCGTGAAGAGGCAAAAATTCTCTCCTGAAGTCCAGAGTTGCAATCCTACTTATTGCCCTGCTTTGTCCACGCAGGATCCTGAATTCCACCATCTCATGGTCACTGCAGCCAAGGTTGCCCCCAACCTTCATATCTCAAACCAGTCCTTCTTTGTGAGTACAAGGTCCAGGCACCTTGCCACCTGTGTCAAAAGGTATCAATGTTCTGCAGGAACCTCCTGGACTGACACATTCTCCTTCCATCCAACAAATACTGGTCTACTCCACAGTATAGCAGCTTCAACACTATAACTCCTTCAACATGAGGCCACAGGAACATTCCCTTTCAGTGTGATGGTCCTGGTAAGTTCATAGGGAATGACTCTGTAGTCCTCAGCATGGGGAGAAAGTTAATCCAAGTTCTTTTTGACTATCTGGTAAGTATTATAATAATGATACTATCAGATTAGTGGTCAATCTCTTAAAAATCAGATGCTCCAATACTCAGCAGTGTAACTCCCATACCCATCATGGTTTTAGGCTAAGATGCATATTTTCACAATGAAATATACAATTATTTATTGACCCATGACCTTCCCTGACTCATATGTTTGTCATGAACTTTATTAGTCTTTAAATGGAGTCATGGATGGAAGCTTTAATCCTGGAATTTGTCCTAGGAAATAGACAAAACTCCAACAGTGTTGAAACTTGCCCGTTTGATGATGTCACTACTTTGTTCCTTCAGTTCAGAGGAACTATCAGCTTAATTTGAAAACAGCCAGTGAGAAAGTAAAATAAAATCTAACTTTAATGAAAAGTCTGGTTTTGTGATGTTAACTAAAGTTCAGAAATATTAGGGATGAAGTATCTGTATCCAGAAGAGTAGTATTCCACCGCTGTGCTTTAAAAAAACCAAGATATTCAGATTTGACTTGAAAGCAGCTAAGGTGTCTAAATACCTTTAAAAGCCAGGCCTTATCTACAGTCATGGATCATACCCTTTTCATTAACCTCTGTCGTATCAATCTAGTTGTTCTGATCTCTCAGGAACCACTCTGTAGTTTCCACTGAATCATGTGTACTTCATCTTGGTACTAGAATGGAAAATCAAGAACTATCTATAGTGCATCACTTTTCAGTGTACCTAATATATATTTCGGTTTGACTAGGTGATAAGCTTTTTCATCTGCAGTAGCTAAAAATGAAAAAAAAACCATCAAATGAGTCACTTTTAAAAGGTATCATGGTTTAACGCTGGCCAGCAACCAAACACCACGCAGCCAGTCACTCACTCCCCTTCATCCAGAGGGATGGGGAGGACAACCAGAAAGGAAAGTAAAACTGAAGGGTTGAGATAAGAACAATGTAATAGGTAAAGTAAAAACTGCACATGCAAGCAAAGCAAAACAAGGAATTCATTCACTACTGTCCATTGGCAGGCGGGTGTTCAGCCAACTCCAGGAAAGCCGGGCTCTGTCACATGTTAATGGTTACTGGGGAAGACAAACACCATAATGCCATAATATCCTCCCCTTCCTTCCTCTTCCCCCAGCTTATATACTCAGCATGTTGTCATATGGTATGGAATATCCCTTTGGCTAGTTTGGTCAGCTGTCCTGGCTGTGTCCCCTCCCATTTTCCTGTGCCCCCCCCAGCCCTCTGATTGGCAGGGCCCAAGAAACTGAAAAGTCCTTGACTTAGTATAAACATTACCCAGCAACAACCGAAAACCATCAGTATGCTATAAACATTGTTCTCCACCACATCCAAAACACAGCACCGTACCAACTATTAAGAAGAGAATTAACTCTATCCTAGCTGAAACCAGAACAAAAGGATTATATAAAATTCAGAAATAGAAAGTCCAACTACTCTGATGTATGGCAGGAAACACTTGTTTACATTTTTTCAGATGTCTGAGATTTTGTCCTTATTTTTTCCAGCCATAGTTTTGTTAGAGGTTAATAACATGCTGTTACAAAGAAGGTAGAAATCCATTATTTTTCATTTTTGTTTTGGCAATACTTTTTTGATTATTAGCAATTTTCACATAATATAGAACCATCTCATCAGATTATAGCGCAGGCCAGAGCCTTTTTCTTTTTGATACTGCTCTACAGTGTCAGTTTCAGAGCTCAGCCAAAGCTTCTGAACAACATTTTAATGGTAAATGTTCCTTGAGGACACGAACAAGTGAATATAGCACAGGTAGAGGAAGGCAAAGATGAGTGTCACACTTCCATAAATACCTAAATGCAGAGATTGCTCAGGTTTCATAGTTTGGGGAAGGAAGTCAATAAGGAAAGCTTGTGAGGAAGAGATGTCAATAAAGTGTTAGTGACTCCTTCCCCATAGCCATTATTGTCATGTAGCATTGACATTATTTAATGTAATTTAATTTAATGTCATTCCTACAGTATTTAATAATGGGTTGGAGGATAATGAAGACGTATCTACACATCTGTGTTGCTTCAGTGACAAGCTGGTCACAGGAAAGTGTGGTTGGAAACATCCAGTAGACATGTTAGTGCTGTTATATTGATTGTAGAGAACTATGTTTTGAATCTTAGCATATGAGGCCATTTAAAAACCAATGGTGTTGCACTGTAGCATAGGATTTCCAGACAGGACAAATAGGCTCACCAAACATACCTGTTCCATATCACATCAGGTCTCAAATATCCAGCAAACTCATCAGTTTTCCAGTTATTGTCTTCATATTGACATTCTAGATTGGATTTATAAAAGAACATATATTTCACATTTTGAGATGTTGAAGCAATAGTTTAAACAATAAGAAAGAAAAAAATGATAGAGCATTTACACTTGCACGTTTTGTGTAACTTCCCCTAGCTCTTGACCTATATAATTTTATTTTTAGGAACCTAAGTGACGATTTTCATCTGTTGGTGCCTTTTCCACAAGTTTTTTGCAATTCTTTAAACAAAATAAAACAAAACAGGCTTTGACAGTAAGACATGGCTCACATGCCTGTTGTTGATTAGCTTCATGGTAAGATTTTCCTCCTCCCTGACCAAATCATCCTACTAATGCCACTTTCCTTGACATTATTTTGGAGTTTATAGAGCAACTGACTTACTGGCAATCAAATGTGTCTAAAATTGGTCATATCTACTGGACAACTTTTTTTATGAAATGTACCGAAACATCTATGTGCAAAAATATGCCTCAGGTGAAGAGGAGCTCCTTTGCTTCAGGAACCCTTTCAGGGGCTGAACTGCTGCTACAGCAACACACCCCTGTTCTCCAAATGCTGTGTATCTTTTATAACTACTGATAGCCCTAGAAAACCATGACAGTAGAAAATGCTGGAGAAAACATGGCTACTGTGGGGCTACTAAATGATAGTACTGCCAGTATCACAACAGGCATTATTACTAAACATTGCAAGGCCTAAGGAAAAAGAAGATACCTGTACACATTCTGATGTACACTCTCTTGAATAGTCATCTCACAGAATTGTTTCCAGCTTGCTTTCCTGGCCTGATTTATTTCCACTAAATACCAAAGGCTCAAGTATTCATGTGAGATGGCTTGCTTTGCAACATCTATTATTGGATTTTACTTGGAGCAGTGGCTGTGTTTATTCAAATGGGTTGGAATTATCCTAATGGATGTGACCCCTACTACCGGCATTATCAGATTCGTGTGTACACTATTTTTCCATCACTTGAAGCAAGTTATCCTTGTTTCCACTGCCTGCAAAAGGTTTTGATTTACAACCAGGCAGGTTTTTGCAGACATGATGGGTTTGCAGTACAATATCTGGATAATGTAATTTTCTATTAAATAGCTTGGCTGAGAGCTTGGTGGAATGATTCAAATAGGGCAGGCTGAAGATGAAGCTTTTAACTGGTTAGCTTTTCCTCAGTTTCATCAGTCTGCCAAAACATCTACATTTCCCATATGTAGCCATTTGGGCCATATAGCACACTACTTTGTGCCTGCTAATTTTAAACTATTGATGCTCATTCCAGATTTCACCTGCGCTCTGCAGTTTAACTTCTGTATTTTGAATATTTTGGCTTGGGGAGACAGAGATAGTCTAACCATGAAAACCTGGACACTTGAAGCACTGGCCATGAATATTTTTCAGACTGCACAGCTTATATGATCCCTTCTGCATCTGAATGGTATCTACTAATAGACTCTTCTCTTTTAGACACCCTAATCCTTGTGAATTTTCTTTTTTTTCCCGTAAATGGATGAATCAGTCACTCATGTAATAATATTCACAGTATGAAGGGGATAGCTCCTTTGAAGACCTTGATTCAGCATGAGTCTGTAGACAACTGTGTACTGCCTTGTCATGTTGAAGCTCAAGATCAATTTCACAGAGTCCAGAATGAGTTTTGTCCACACTGGACAAAGATCCAGTCCCGTTTTCTGCCAAGGTCCTTGCCTAGAGACCCAGATGGCGAGGCGTGTAAGGACTAGGCATGTAAGTAGAATATCAAGGAAAGTGTGTGTCAGAAAAGGCTGTGCTGGGAATGCAAGGTCTGACTGGGAAATTAAATTCTACTTTCTTCTGCACCAGGCCAGAGGCTGCAGCACAAACCTCCTACTGCCACAGCAAATATTCTACCACGTAGACTGTATGCCTTACTTAGGAACTCTGGATTACTGTAGCCAAATAAACACAGAGCCTGAATTTCCTTGACATAATGTGGACACCTACCTCATCTAAGCCTGGTCTGAGAACTCATATATTTAGTGTTCCAGTTGTGCAGAAAGACTTGAAATGCGCTTACCTATTCTTTTGGAAAAACACCAGAAGAGAATAAATAAATAGCTTCACTTTTGAGTGACACATATTTCTATACTATTACAGATTAATTTCTTAAAATCAGTGAAATAATCTTCTTCCTCAGCAGGTATTCAATATAAATAGTATTCACATCTGTATGTTGGACTCCTGTTGGTTCATTAGGCACAAGTAAATGTATTTTGTTGATATTATTATGAATAAAAGGCTCATAATTACAATTGTGACATCTATGAAAATGCATGCAGGTGTTTAAGGCAGCTGATAACAGTTCATATATTAATGCACCATAACCGCATATCAATTCAGTAGTACGTCTCAACTCCAGCATGGACACGATCCCAGTTCCATATCAAACTATTCATTGCCTTTCTCAGTCCAAAAGCTTTATCCTTTTTTACCTCCTGCATCTGCTTGTCTACTTAAAGACAATCCCTACCCAGAGATCTGTAATTGAGAAAGGTATCTGGAAAATGAAGTGTGAGTTTTGAGGAGATCTAGGAGATCAATCAGAATTTTCTAACCTGTTACAGAATTTTTTGATGAATTTCTCTATTAGAATTCTGAACAAGGTTTTCCCAGCTACTTCAGAGCTACTTCCATATGCTTTCTGGTCATAATACCCTTTCTGGAAACCAAGTAATGCTTATAATGGAGAAATGCATGACAGATTTTTTTAGGTGTTCAGTGTAAATTGCTGTGTGAGAATTATTCACTTGAATGAAGAAAATGCACTAATTTTCTTTTCTTTATTTGGTTATATTCAGACTAAATTTACATTGTGAAGTTCCATCTATTTTTGCCATGACTGAATTCTAACCTTTGCATGTGAAAACATATCAGCAGTCCAAGTAAACATAGGAATTTTCTATCATCACATAGTAATAAACTACAAATACTGCCACTACTGTGGAAATTTCTTCTACCATAGCATGACCATATTTACATGAATGCAAGAGTCTAAAACAGGGGTCCTCAAACTTTTTAACCAGGGGGCCGGCGTGCAGATGAAGTGGCAGGCAGCCATCTGCGGCTGCTGGGTTTTCCCCCCAGCCCCTGGCAGGGGTGGGGTGGGGGGGTGGCGGGGGTTTCTGTAAATACTGGGGCCAGATTGAGGACCCTGGGGGGCCGTGTCTGGCCTGCGGGCTGCAGTTTGAGGACCCCTGGTCTAAAATGTATCACTACACCTCCTTACTAACTTTTTAGGTTTTGACACCTGAACCAAGAATAAACTGTTTTAACCAAACAACTAGCAAAACCCACTCTTTTTTTGACAGACATAATACATAGGAGCTATACAGATAGTTTCACAGTTCTGGGAAACTATACAAAGTGATTTCATTCTTGACATTTTTTATTCTAGACATGCAAAAGCTCTTAAGTTAACAACTGAAATGAAACAAGGTATAATGATAACACTGGCCCACAGATGTAATATTTCATAAGGAAGATAATTGTTTTTCATTCTAATTTCTGTAGAAGAAAACAGGCTTAAAAAAGGCAGGCAGTAGCACCAGACAATCATAGACAAGAGTCAAGAGAAAATAAATTGTTTTCCTTCAGATCAATTCTCATAGCCCATCCACGTAATAAACAAGAAAAGCTGTAAAGAAGAACAGGAATCAGTCCTGCCAGGAAAAGTAGTGTTTTCACACCATTTCCTTGCTGTTAGTCCTGCAGCAGAGGGAATTTTATATTTACTTATATCACAGTTAATATTCAGACAGTTGCAAAAGATGCCACTTGACCACCAGTACACACCTTGCACTTAAAAGGAAAGCTTTCAAAAGGAAAACAAATCAGTCACCATTTTTCCTAAAGGAACTGAATCAAACAAAAACAAAGATAGAAGTAAACCAATCTGGTTCTTCTGGGATTGATATAAATAAATAATAAAACCTCTCTCTCACTCTCTCTCTCTATCTCATTCTCTCTCTCATGCTACCTAGCTATTTCCTTAAGAGGTTTGTGCATCTGGTATTCTATTCTCAGTTTCATTGTACTTGACTTTAGAAAGCACTAACCAATCTAGGAAGAAAACATTTTAAAAGACTTATTTATACTCAAACTTCAGAGGATAAAGACAATGGGAAGTGCAAAAATCAACTCAAATATCTTCAGAAATAATTTAACTCTCATGTCACTGCTGACTGACAGCTCTAATAAATTCCTACATTTTGAGCAGACTTACATTTCACATGCATTTGCTCTCCAGTACTGAGCAGAGTGGAACATCTATTGTCAAATGCATAAAATAACATTAGAAATGCAAACTTAATGTAGCCAATGGTAATGTGTTATTTAAAACTTATGAGCCTGAATACGGGCTTATTTTCTCCAAATTGAAATTTATAGTTTCATTTTAAAGTGCTAACTTGAATATTGATAGGCTTTAGGCATGCTGTTATAAAATGGGAATGAAAAACAAAGCAAGTAACTATGAGGCATAAAGCTTATATTATGGTAATATATGGAAACTTACATAAAAAGTGGATCCTAGTTACCTGTACTAATAGCAAAAAACATACAGGAAAATTTGCACAACTGGTATAGGGAAGTCATACTTTCCTGCAATATATGTCAAATCATTATATATTCTACAATCTTTAAACATCAATGGCTAAAGCATAATTTTGAGAATGCAATTGCATCAGAAAGCAGGTGATAGTTTCATCTCTCTTTACTTTTGAAGCTTTCTTAGTATTTTTTCTCCAGTTCCACTCTGATTAGTGAAAATAAAGAACAGAGACTGTTTCTCAGGTGCTTTCTGGCACCAGTTTTTCATGATACTGCATGGTTTACATGGCTATAGGAAAGCTAATTAAATTTACATTAAACACAATTTTCCTTCAGTTTCATAATAAAAAATACCTCTTTATTATACCTTGGTTTTCCAGGTAGTCTAAACCACTGAAGTTTGTTTCCGCTTCATCTATTTAAACATATTTTTGAGCCATACACAGGTACTTCAAAATGATGCAGCATAGCTGCTCAGGGCATACAAAAATACTAACTTGAAATTCTATAGTACTTGTAATCTCTTAATGCAAATGTTTTGCAAAGCAGCAAATAGCTTATAAAATATCCCTGGTGGAAGTATTTATCATGGAAAATTCTTATGATGATTAAGAAAATTATGCTTAGGAGTTATCTAATTTTTCTAACAATCACAGGTTTTGGTCAGTTGCTGAATTAAGAAAATAGTTTAGTCTCCGAAAGCCAATGCATTCAATTCAGTCCTGCAGGTGTGATTCTTCACAGTAAAAATGCTAACCTCCTTAAAATAAAAACTCAAATCCAATCCTTCATTTAGGCATTAGAAGAAGGTGTAGTAGGGCTAATCATGTGCTAAACACTCTATTCTCCCAATCAAAAGTGTTGCTGGAAGTAAATGCAGTAAAATTGTTCCATTGCTTTAGAAACAGCAGAAACATCTCCACCATACTGTGGTGTTTGGTTGTTTTTTTTTTTAAATGAACCTCAAACATGTCCTCTACACAATGGAAAGGATCATTGGGTCATATCTTCTTCTTCAGTCTCCGTACAAGAAACAGCTTGTGACCGTCTTTCCCCCTTTTGTTTATGGATCTTCCTAACACTTTTCCAGGTTGCTTAAGTAGGCCTGTTTTCAGCTTCACAGGTCATTCCTGTGTGCTTTCTGAAGCGTGCCTTAGCTCTACTCCATAGTCAAGCTCCTTACTAGGAATATGCCTATACTTTTATCAGCTGCTATGTCAATCTATTGCCGTATTGGTTTGGGCAACACAACTTTCTCCTTTCTCTGAGCTTGGCCACTGTTCAAGTTTGTGGGGTTTTGTTTGTTTGTTTGTTTGTTTGTTTGTTTGTTTGTTTGTTTTTTTCATTAAGGAGACAGATTTCATGAAACATAGGTAAGGACTTAGAAGACATTCTCTTAAACAGCCCAGCCCAAACAAAACCAATCTTAGTGCATCAGCAACTACAGGACATAAATGATATGTGTGATGGAAGTACAACAGTCAAGTTCATTCTTTAGTTATGATTTGGTTGTAGCTGGGTATCAGGTGTCTGTAAGCCCATTTGATTCACTTGAACCATTAATTCAGTCACCTGAATAAGTGAGATATCAGTCACCTGTCTAGATGGGATAATTGACTGGGGATCAACTTGAAACTAGGTAATAGGTGGAACATTTGCAATTAGGTATTCAACTGTTATAGAAACCAAGGTAGCAATTTTTGGTCAATTGTAGAAATTCCTCAGGACAGATCCTGCTGTGTCACATCTGATTAGTATACTTAAACGTTTTGATTATCATGTGGATGGAGTGTCCCGAAGGCTGCCCTCTGATTCCTGCTGCAGAAGTGATCAAATTGTACGTACATAAGACATAAAAACCTAAATATTCAATAGAAGCTGTTGCTGCATGAATGGCATCTAGAAGAGTCCTTTCCATGTAGTTAAGATAATGTAACAGATATTTCATATGTAGTTAAGACAGGGGGAGTGAAGTAGGGCCATAGTCAGTTGAGGAACCCTCCCAATCCAGCTAAAGATGCTGCTTCAAGAACACATGCAGTGGAGACTCCTTTTACCAAGGAACAGCTATCAAACATCCTGTTCAGGAGATTTGATTCCCCACATGAACATTACCCTATACCAAGGCTTATTATCTACTGTCTGTCATCTATTATGCTAGTAACACGTTAAGAAGGAAGGTATATTAATACTATGTTTTACAGTGTGTGTGCACACAAATCCCTTAACTAGTGTAACTTTAAGACCATAAGAACAACAGTTACCATACATTTCCTTAGCACACAGCCTGGATTCAAGGCCTTTTTATGGTTTAGGATAAGATTTCTCCAAATGTGGACTTACCCACATTTGCCTCATCACTGGTCACATTTATTCCACCTAGTGATAACCTGAATTGTTTCTTATCATTAAACTATTTCCACAAGTGGTTCTCAAATCATTTTACAAGATGTAATTCACTAAAGGGAAAGCTTGTGTAATAATGTTAGGGTTGTGAAAATGCTTAATTTAGAAACATATGCTTTATTAAGAAGCCAGGTGTCAAATCTATTAAGGTCCGCTCAAAATATGCTTTTCCCACAGTGATCATTCTGAAGAAGAAAATACAGACAGGAAGATACTCCAAGTAAAGACATCATGTTCAGGAAAGTAGTGATGAGTGTCTTTATTTTGTTCATGCCTTAGACATGCTTTAAATATTGCAGACTACGTCCAGTCTCCTATCTTTATTTCTCAGAGCTGCCAGCTCAACTGAGCACCTTACGGTAAATTATCAGATAGTTGTATAAGGTGCCTTATTGTATTCATTTACTGGCCACCAAATCAGGTTCCTATCTGGGAATTTTATGAGAACACTTTTTTTTTTTTTTTGTTTCTTTTCCTCGTAATTTTTTTCCTTCTGGAGAAGAGAAGGCTCCAAGGAGGCATTATATAAAGGGGACTTAGAAGATGGAGAAAGACTTTCTACCAAAGTTCTTTCTATCAAGGACGGGAAAAAGGACCAACAGTTTTAAACTGAAAGAGAGCAGATTTAGATTGGACATAAGGAAGACATTTTTTATGATGAGGATGGTGAGACACTGGAACAGGTTGTCCAGGGTAGTTATGCATGCCTCATCACTGGAAGTGCTCAAAGCCAGGTTGGATGGGGCTTTGAGCAACCTGATCTAGTTGATCATCCTCAGGATTTAAATTATATGTGTAAATTTTTTTGTGCTTTGAGCAACCAGATCTAGTGAAAAATGTCCCTGCACATGTCAGGGAGTTTGGACTAGATGATCTTTAAGGTTCTCTTGCAACCCAAACCATTCTATGCTTCTATGAAATTTTTGTATGATGTTAAATCTTCACCTGGGACAACCAGGTGCTCTGTTCACAGACCCTGCAAATGTAAGTACCCAGCTTCTCTCATTATTCCATGGAGTCTTCACAGATTTAAAAGGCTCCAGAGCTCTGAAAGGATGCTCTAGTAAGCTGAAAGTACCTAAGTGTGTTAGGTTTGTGGAAAGAAAACCTTTCTGCTAAGTGTTTGCCAGAATGTGATAGAAAATAGTGGGAAATTGTTGAAAGGGTCTGAGAGTTAGATGGAATAATTAGAGTTTATTGTTACTTTTCAGTTGAAGCATTTTACCCACAATATTATGTGTACTTTTTGGTCTGCTGAAACCTAAATTAGTAATTACAATGTTACCACTTGGTTTCAGTGAGCTTTGATTTGACTGCTATTGCTGGGAGATCTTTATCACTCAGGCTGTATCTGATAGAACCCAGTGGAGACACCTTCTCTAGAATTTATTTTCAGATAAGAGAGCTAACATTTCTGTTTCTCCTTACCCTTTCTAGGTTGTTATCTTTTATTAGTACTGCACGGGCACTGTCAGAAACTCTGAACTTTAGCAGTGATCTATAGAAGCCCAGGGAAATGTCTGCTGTCACCTTGGCTTGGTCTCTGCTTGCCATAGTTCCAACAGAATTCAGTCTTGTGTCAGGGCCAATAGTTCTCCTATTTTTGATACATAACATTGATTAAAAACCCACTAAGCTAACAGCCTGAATCTTAGATTTTGAAAAGCATAGCTCGCTTGTACTGCAATATGTAAGAAATGTTTGGGTTTAACACTGATAGAGACAGATGCTATAAATAAGAACAGTTTCTAAGTGGGATTAAGAAGTTTGCTGCATTTTTAATTTCTAATTCTAGTTCATATAGAAAAAAAAAAAAGGAAATTCCTTTGATAAAACCTTTTGAAAAATATGTTCTTTAAATAGCTAAAATACATATAATGCATACTTCGTAAAAATGAATTTAAAAAAAATACTTGCTTACCCTAAGCCAATGGAAAACAAGCTAACTAACTCCAATACATTACAACTGTGATTTGTGTAGCTGGCTTCTTTCATGACCTACTGAAATATTTATAGTGGACAGAGAAAAGAGTCAGTCACAACTGCAAATTCCTGCAGCTGGGGACATCTCTGTCACTGTGGGCTTCACTGAGACAGCTCTGCCCTAATTTCATTTGACTTTGAATATGTGCAAATCACAAAGAAATGTGAACTGACTACAGACTGAGAAAATCAGCAAAGACAGAAAATCATTTCAGATCACAGTGTTATCAATATTTTACTTAGGATTAGATAATTTCTGCATAAATGTATAACTAGATTCAAGAAATTTATACAATTTTCTTAAAACAGTGATGAATACAAAAAAATATGTGTAGAACTTAAGCATGGTGTTTGTTCATATTGATTCACATGACATGAAAGAAACAGTTGTCTAGATTTACCTTGGGTGGACAACCTAAAGCTTTTATATGGGATGTTATAAATAATGTCTAAAAACATTTATAATATGGGCTGCTTCCTATCTGCTGTATACTAATATTTTGTGGAATCTTACTTGGAATTCATTAACACTGACATGACTGTGACCTTGGATTCAATGATCAATGTCATGATACCATTAAAGTCCTCCTTGATACCCAGAAGCAAAGGGTATGCTTTGTTCCAGCCTCAATCATCTTCTGAAATCCCCATGGCAATGGCTCAAAAGTTTGGGGTCTTTTTATGTTTCTTTTAGTTTTAAAGGAAACAGGAAGTAGTCTACAACCTTGACCTTTGACAGGATGAGTTCCCAATTTGATTAGCTCAAGGCCAAATAAGGCCTCTTCATATCACAGTCTTATCTGGATATATTGTTCTGTAATAAATTTTCACTTGACTAGAGGAAAGCAAAATATCAAAAGCAAGCAAACAAAAATAATCAGCTATTATTCATCTTAATGGGCTAGGCTACCTGAAGGAGTGCTTATCTGTTGTGCTGGGCCACTTTGTGGATGTCAGCAATATCTGAGATGGAAGGGGTAGTACAGGAAAAATATTTTTAAGAAATGACCAAAGGTTTTGATCAAATTAAAAAGTCTAAGGCATACTCAAGGCGATCAGCTTCAACACAGAAGTTCAAAATGCAGAAAAGGAGCAAGTTGGAGTCTGGATTTTTTTGTGTGGGTTTTTTTTTTTTTTTCTCTTCTTTTTTTCCTTTTTCTAAGGATGATTGCATATCTACTTAGCAAAAATGATCATTGTTTATCTTGTCATCTCTGCACACAAGGCATAGTGAACCTCCTAATACAAAATATCATAAATTAATAGGGAATTTTGCCATCAGTCTTAGCCATCTGTCAGGTCTTATTTATATTTTAGAAGTGGTTGCATGTTTTCTCTCTCACAGCTTATTTTTATCATGGAATTTTTATTCTGTGGTAATATTTAATCTTTTCAATATTTTCTGTAAAAAGGTCAAAGAAATCCAGCTGTGTTGTCAAGGGGTAAGTGAATGCCAAGGCAGTGCTATGTGTGCCTCTGTATTACTTTTTTCTGTCTGTGTCTCAGCAAAAAAACCTCTGTGAATGGATACACAGAAATTGTGCTTAAGTAAAGCATTAGGTGTCTCCAGAAAACACTGCTGGGTTAAACCTTACATTAACTGTATGCAAAACTTTGATAAGTTAGAATTAATAGTTTCCAGTCAACTTTCAAAGAGGTAGTATCACAGAAGTTTTCCAATTAAAAAGAAAATTAATGCATACAGAAACCATTATAAATAGCATCAAATATAGCAAACCATATTTGAAATACTTTGATTAGATTTTAAACAAAACCTGTTGGTAGGAATTACTGATTATAAGATGTCCCTCAAAGTTCCTCTCTTAATCGTGATTACATATATTCAAATATAAAGTATTAACATAATATTTATATAGCCATATTTTAAGTACGTTACATTTAAACACGTTTTCCTCTCATGTTCTTTGGGAGCTGAAATCTCAGGCTCTGTATATTGTAGATTGTCGTTGCTTTAGAAATTGAGTAAAAAATCTCTCACCAAACAGCAGGCCAGCAGTCTTCACCGCTGTTGGAGCTCTCAAGTTTGCCCAGGTGGCCTTTACTTGCAGGCAAAAGCCAAATGTAAACTGAATTTTATGGCATGTAATGGAGGTCTCATGCTCACAACAGGCATCTCTTTCTGTCCTGCATGGAGCCACTGGGGAGTCTACAAATCTGGCTTTTGCTGATGTGATTAAAACTTTTCCTCCTTGCTCAGAGTTTGGTGGTGACTAGGCATGTCCTGTCAGATGGTTCAAGCACAATGAAATCTTATACAGTCTCAGAAGCAGCTACTGAGCCACTCCAGTAACTGTCATACAGCTATTTCTGGATCTGCCTGAGTCCTCCTAGCAGAGCAGAGCAGACCAGAGCAGCACTGCACACCACATGTGTGCAGAGAAACAGAACATCCCGGCTGAATACTGTGTCTCTGCCCATTGCTTCACACACTCCCTTTCTTTGGGATCAGGCATATGGGTTACATTTCCATACAGTACCTTTCCTTACAATAATGCTGCAAAAAAAATAACAATGCCAGTGATGGGGATCCCTTTTGAAATGCAAGAAGCAATCTTTAACCATGAGCGTAAGCCAATTTAAAAACCCTCTCACTTCTTGCTTTTAAAGCAAACAAACAACAGATTATTTCCAGACCATTTTATTGCTTCTGTGAGAGTGGGCAATGTGACTTCCATCATCACCCATTTTTTTAATTTGTGATTTTGCTCTTTAAAAGAAACCTCTATTTTTTGTTCCAGAAAGACCCTTCTTTATGGGGATATGAGTCTGGATGGTGTAAAAATCCTTGGTGCTGGAATGTCAATTAGCAAGTATAACTATTGGTTCAGCAACAGCACTGCAAACCTACTTGATACCCAGAAGCAAGAGGTATCGCAAATAATATATTTGTCACAATATTGCCATGTGCAGAACACAGGAAAGGCAACCTAATCTCTGAGTTGCTTCAGCAGTAAACTATATTTTTCCTAAATCAATGCTCCCTGTGGAATCCTCTCTGTATTCCGTCTTGATTTGTTCAGCTTAGACTGTTTGAATTTCCTAATAATGACTGAATAGCGGATGAGTGTTTTTGATAACTTGCTTGAGAGTTATCTTGGCCGTGCTGGTTAGAAGTGTAACAGTCTTCTGAGCTGCACAACTTCTGAGTTCTGCACAACCAAATTTAGGATGATGATTGTGATGGTGACAATTTCTCAGCTAATCTTTTAAAGCTTTCTCTGAAAAAAAAAATTGAAATCTAAATAAATAAATAAATAAATGAATAAAGGGAGGGAGGTGGGAAAAATAACAGCAGTGTTCAGGCCTGTAATCACAGCAGTGGCTGCCCCTGTCCGTGTCTAATGTAAGGGTTATGGAATATCATAATCCCTTCTCTGAGCTCCTTTACAGCAGCAATGATGACTAAATTTCTTGTGTCTTATCACACTGTCACAGACTGGAACTAGGAGAAGGAACTCTGAAGAAAACACAGCATGAAAACTAGAGACCAGATGATCAGATTAGCTGCTATTGGATTTGTTAGCAGTGCCACAATCTGACTGAAACAGGCTCGATTCCGAGGCCCACGGAGATTTAAACCATCAGCCCCCGCCCTTCCCTTATCCCTATCACACTATTATTTATTTTTTTAATATATATCCTCCTTCTCCACATAACACACATCCTTTTTCCCATTTTAAGTCATCTTCCAAAAGGATGAGGTTAAGAGTTAACACTTCACAGGTTCCAGTGCTATCAGATGAGTTGATGGATTTTGAGTAAGAGGATCCATCAAAAATACCACACAAAAAAATCCCCAAATAAGACTGAAAAGCAGCATTCCTTTACTATTTAGTGAGATTTTCTCCATTTTACAAGGCTTCTGCAATGGCACTTTACAGACATCTGTTACAACGTGTTCACTTGTGCTGCCTACATGATCCTTAATGTAGATCGCATACCATTCACAGTTGTACAGTGGGAAAAACACAGCAAGCATAGACCAGCCATGGTGGGTTAGATCCAGGCCCAGTGATAGTGGGTACAAATCTCACAGCAATTACATAAAAATTTAGTCTGATGATGTGTAGCAGTTACTGGTTTATATAACCAAATTAAATGTTATGTTGCTTAAAATAACAGTTCTTATGTTCATGTACATATAGTACACATTCAACTTTTGATCTCAATTTAAGTTGCAAAGGAAATCAACTAGAATGTTGTAGAGCATCCACTACAATATAGGAAATACAACATACAAAGGAGAGTTTAAGGAAATCTGCAAGAGGATGTACTTTCATAAAACATACAAAAACTTGTACAAAAGAAGCTTAACTGTACAGTCAAAGTGAAAAGCTTTGTGTACAAGAACAACAAAAGTAAGTGGAGTATTCAAGTCTTGAATTCTGCAAAGAGATATTCATAATACACAAAAAGGAACACCTGCCTAAGTGTTTGCACAGTTGGGGTTTTAGTTTTCAGTTTAAGATGCCAAGCAAGTTTCCATTCTTACTATTGCCAAATACAATATTTTCCAAATAAATCACCACAAAGAAACAAAGACATATTGAAGTCCAGCTCTGTAACTATTCTGATGAAATCCTGCACTCACTATAGTGGTAGTTAGATACATAAAAGAATTGCAGGGCCAGGATAATATTATAGTTGAGTGATAACTCCACTGTGTTTTAAATTAAGAATATTTGAGCACCCATAACTCTGAAACCTGTATTTCACTCTCCTTTGAAAATCAGTATGCTTCCTCAGTAGAATTCGTGGTTCCAATTTAAGGTCACTTCAGCGAGGGTTCTCATGTTACAATGATACTATAAACTTCATGAGATATTCATTTATATAGATATGGATTTATTGAGAAGGCATTTCAAGGGTTTTGCTCTTTGAAGCTGTGACAGAAATAGATCCTTCATTTGCTTCCTGTCTTCTACCAAATATTCTTCACACCTAACAGTCAAAACACTAAGGAACTTTATTTGTATAATCTACAGCTTAGGCCCTTCTTGCTGTCTGTATTGATCCATGCAAAACTATTCATTCATTCATTCAAAATGATGTGATTTTTATTTTTTTTTCAAGAGGGTTTCTTGATATGCTGATAAGACTTCACCTAAAATCATTGTCTTGGCCATCATCCATCCTTGTGTATACAACCAGCACTTCCAGATACTTTGCTTCCATTAACCATTATTTACCCAATGACAGATAGGTGGGATAAAAACATTTTTAGATACCATAATGTTGAATAACCTAGCTGGAGTTCTTTTGAATAAGCAATTGCTATTCTGGAAAGCCACTTCACACTTACTGTTTTACATTTCGATGACAGCTAATACCGTTTTTTTTGTAAATGTAAACTGTTTTGTTTTTTGAGATCAAGTAATATTCATACAATCCTACAATGCAAGATGGTTTGAGCAAATGGGTAGATTGAATCACTTAGAAGCTTTGCTGGAACAGCATGTACTCACCATATTTACTAGAGATAAAAAATTTGCTTTTTCCCAGATCTTTGTCTTATTCTGGTATATTCTTTAGCCAAGCAATAGTGTCAGCATAGGATCTAAAGGACTAGGTTTTAATATTTTTTTTTAATTTAGATCTCTTTAGAAACTGTCATGCAACCTTATGTAAGCCAACCTTATTCCTATATACAAATTACATTTGTGAAAACTTCTTCCATAGTCCATTTGAAAACTGAAACAGTGCATCACAGCAAAGCCCTCCATAGCCCAAAGACCTACATTTATAGGTTGTTGAATCTGAAGTAAAACTTTCTAAGATTAAAATAAGCCCCAAATCTAGAAATTTCCAAATCTTACTACATGCTATCATCTTTAAAGCCTTATCTTTCCCAAACAGCTCACTCAAATTTGCAATTAAACAAACTAGTTCTCGTACATGACAAATGTGCAATTTACATAACTATTAGGTTTTTAACTTTTTTTTTTTCCCCAGAAAGTGTCTTCATTGTTTGACAATGCCTTAGCTAGACTGAAAACACAAGGACTGGATTTTAACAAAATAATGAAACATCTGGAGAAAGGCAAAAGTAGAAACCTTTCTCAGCCTTACCTGTCAAGTTATTAATTTTAAAATTCTAGGATTCTTTAGGATTAATTTTATATCAAAACCAAAATTTGATCAAGATTTGCATTGCTTATGTTAGTCTGCAATAATGTAAGGAACAGTTGCTTGATTTCTGCAACCTCCTTTTTATTTCTGTGATGAATGTGGTAAAGAATACATGATTGCCCAAAAGAACACATGAAATAAAAAAAGGACACCTTTAAAAACTGAGGCTAAAGGGACATCACAGGAGAACTAATATCCTAAAAAGCTCCAAATACCACACATTCCCATATTTTAATATATAAGATGTTAAAAAAATCCAAAACACTAATTGCACAGAGAAAATAAATAGTAATAAACTTTAAAATACTGCCTTTGTGATTAGTCTGTCCATCTCCTTTTAACCAGGATTAGATAGAGTCAAATATAATAAGAAACTTTGACCTTAGTATCTGTCACCCTGACCAAAACATATGAAAAGAAAAGAAATGCATGTACAAGATACTCCTATTCTATTATGGTAGAGTAAAGCACGTACGGTTTATATGGAGCTGTCTTCAATCAAAAGAGTAAATTTATTTGTCATGAAAAATAAGTAGATGAAACCATATTTAGCTCTATCCAATTGTTCATCCAAACTACAGAAGCCTAATGTTTTCACACTTGATATTTTCACAGTATACAGACTTTGGAAAACAACACAAATGCGGTATCACATATTAAAAGAGTAGTCACATATCATCTTGTAAAGTCATAAGAAATATCCACAGCTGTTTTTTCTAACACAAACAAAGTGAAATGAAGCCTAGCTCAAGCCATTGTAAACATATAAAAAAAATATCTGTAACCTAAAATTCGGAATGTGTAAAGTGTCATTACTCCAAGAGTGAACAGTGTTATTGTTCTATCATGCTTATCTTCCCTCTCATGGGAGCAGGTTGGAATTAGTTACAGGTCATAGAGCTACTTGAACTTGTAGTACCATCTCCCACATCTGAATAATAAGAATACCCCGACCACAGAGCTACTGAGTCAACCTCTTTAAGGTTCATTTTTTCTTGAATAAGTAAATAATATTTAATTACATATAGAGAGTGAAAATTGAATTATTTATAGAAATAATTTCTTTAACAATAGATGTGAGAAATATTTTCTGTGTCTTTCAGCATAATGGAATAGCTATATTGAATATAGTGGCTGGAGCAGACATTAATTGCAGCGTGTCACAGTCACAGTCATTAGGCTAACTTCACGTTGGACTTCTTGGACCTGAGAACAGTCCTTCTTGGACCAGGTTTTAGCTGTTACCTCTTTCTCAGGATGGAAGCACATATTTCCTCCTTTTCCAGGTTGTGTCCTGGACATCAGACTAGATAGATCAATCAAACTTCATCTCAGGAGGTTCAGCTGTGATTTCACGGGAGAAACACCAGTGAGCAGACTTTGTAACACTGTATTTTTATTAGGTGAGGAGAAAAACTTTTTAGAGGAAACCAGCTGTTAAACAATGGATGAAACAGTATTCCTTTTTAGTTCATGCCATACTAGCCTGTATCCTGGCCACCTGCCAGCAGCTAGTAAGGTGCTTTCAAATGCCCTGTCCTCACCCCAAACTGACTCAGAATCACTTTGCAGCTAATCAGTGTCCTTTAGTCTCTAGGACTTCACCTTCCATAAGGTAAAGCTTCTAGGAACCTACAGATGAAATAAACACGCCTGTAGCTAGTAAACTGGTCCACTGCCTTTTCAATACACTGACATTCTTCTCTGAGCATCCACCACACCTTTTTATTTTTTGATAAATATTTTCATATAGAAAGTTCTTGTAGCCCACAGAAAGATAACTTTACAGTAACACACACTGCCACCACCACCACCACTCTTTCTGTCTACTATTATGACAAAGTCATAATGAGACTGAGGCACACAAAAAACCTCTAGCCCACTAACCTGTCCCTGCCAATGGCAATAAGTGGCTGGCTAGGGAGGAGCACAAAACCAAAATAAGTTTTTAAAGGTACATTAACAAGTGCTTTCTCAGCTTTCAAAAGCTTGCATTTTAGAGATTTCCTGAACCAGAAATGGTGTTCATGTATTTACTAACCCTCAAAGGATTTCTCTTTCATCAATTTTTCCAGTGACCCCTTGCATTTCACTAAACTTCCAGCACCCGCAACATCTAATTTATTCTCAGAGAGCACTACCTTTAGACCCCTGTAGACACCTATATTGAAAGTAGTAGTTTAAATTCTCTTTACAGTTTATAAAGAACGACTGTAAAGAACAGACTTAAAGGATGTCTAGACAACTCAGAGTCAAGGTCTATGCTGTGAACATCTAAGTTAGCTAAGATGAATGCCACCCTTCCTGCCAGTTACAGTTCTACTGGGGCAGTGTCAGATATAGCAAAATTAATCAATCTTCACAACAGCTCCCAGTTCCCAATAAAATACAGGTTAAACTTCTAGAGAAGTCAATATGGAATTTCAAAGATATTTATAAATTCAATTGATTCAAAAACATAAAAGTCCCTCTTCTCTGAAATTATTGTCACTACATTAAAAAGATGGTATCGATGTTCACAAAATAAAATCTTCCTACAAGAAACCTCCAGTTGAATGGTCACAGCCTATGCCTCAATATTCAGTAATTTGTCATATGTTTTTATTTCCTTATATAAAAACAGCAGCCTATTTTATCACATGTTCAGTTCAAATGATCACAACAGTACAACATATCAGTTACAGAAGAGGAGCTCTAATAGCATGTTCCCAATGTTTGGCTAGATTTACATAACCAATATAGGGGTTGCTAACATTGCCTGGACATCCATAAATTTGATTTTATAAGTGTATTTCTTCTAAAGAATAAGAAAAATATTATCCTGTAATATTTATCTATGTTAAAGTTTTTTACTTTCAAATTCAGTGCCTGGCAATCAATAAGAAATCCATTCTTCACTCCAGCAATGAAGAAACAGTTTCCTCGTGTTAGAGTATAGTTCTACTTTTGCAGTTACTAGGCTGAGATAGCCAGGTTTGGCAGTGTCTGAACAAGGAAGTTAGTTTCTAAGTGGTGAACAAAGTTTATTTTTTCAAGTTTTCAATTACAACTCAACCTGAGCAGGACATCTTTACTTAAATATCTTTTTATTGGAAAATGTTCAAAAAAAAAATCTCAGTGTTATTGTCCAAGTTTCTCTGAAAAATTTCTTGGCATGGGCTTCTGTTTAGTGAGCGTACGCAATATCCAGGTTACTACATGGTTATTACTGTTGGGGCTGTGGGGGAACCACCAGCCCTGGCTGCCCCTGCACAGTCCCCTGGGGCTTCCCCCACCCCGCCCACGGCCCAGGACCCTGTATCAGCCCCCCAGGCTGTCAGCCCCTGCCCCAGTGACACTGCAGCAGGGCCAGTCTCCAGCTGCCCGCAGCCCTGCCCTGCCCGGCCATGGGCCCTGCTGAGCCAAGCCCTCCCATGGGCCATGTCCCAGCCAGGCTCGGCCTGTCCCTGTCCCCAGGGATGTGTCCAGTGCCTGGGGCTGGGGCAGTGGGATGGGCCCTGGCTGCCAGGCCCTGCCCTGACAGGCCCCACAGACAGCCCCCAGCTCCTATGAGGCACTGGCAATTATAATACCTAGTTTCAAGATTCTTCCCTAGTTAAATCCCCTAGTCCCTTTGATGTATATTTACAGGAATGGAACAGCCTGGCTAAGCAAAATTTTTAATCTTACTCCATAATTCCCTTTTAATTTGTTCAGAAGGGAAGTTTAATTGAATATGGAGGTACTGTCTCAGGTACCCAGGAATGCTCTAATACATCTGAAAATATCATCAATATATTTTTAGATCCTCAATTTATAACATTCCCACTGTTGAATTGATTCAGCTCCTGAAATCTGGCTTTTGAGAGCTGGAAGACTGTACGTGCCCAACAGAAATGGTCAGCAGAGCTTTCCAAAAGCCACATGCCCTTTTCCAAGTAGTTTAAATGACTATGACCCATCACTGCCCTAGAAAGAAGCAAACCCACTTTTGTTTCTTTTTTTCCTCCTCTTTTTTACTTCACCCATAAGTTTCATGCAACAAGGCAACCAGATAAAATAATCTAAAGGAAGTGCAGAAGGGGAGAGACAGACCAAGGGAGAAAAAGAGAGAAAGTGAGATTAGATTGAAACTGAGAGACATTGGGAGAGAATGAGACAACAAAGGGAGAGATAAAATAGGCAAAAGAGAAAAGTAAGAAACGTTGAAACGTGAGAGAGAAAAAGCGGAGGTGGGTGGGAGAAGTGAAAAAGAATCAGAGAAAGACAGAGAGTGAAATTGGAATAAAGGGGGAAAGAGCCAGAGAGAGAAACAAAGAGCAAAAACAGGGAGATAAATATAATCAAGAGTCTATAACAACAATAACTAAAATTCAGGAAAAGATGCAAAATATGAAAAAGTAGAAAACATAATGAAGGCAACATTGCATTAGTTGAAAATACTTCTGAAAAATATTTAGGCCACACCTTCAATTTATTTATCTTTGTTCATCAGCCCATCTGTGTTCCTTATACACTTCAGAAAGACTTGTCTGCAAGGAAGTAGTCCTGGCTAAACCTTAAAGAGTACAACACTTATTTTTACCCATTGCTCTCCTCCAAACCAGGTTGCTCAGGTTATTTTTAACAACATGAGGACAAGTCCGTAATTTACCTCTCAACCTGCTGACTGCAAAGAGGGTTTTGTAAATTTTCAGCCAAAGGCATTTCTGAACAGCTTGCATATATGATACACTTTATGCATTATAGTATTGCTATGGACATCTGTCAGTTTTACAAGCTGACCTTTCAGGTTTCTGTTGCTTTTAACATGTAATAATAAATACATTAACAAGAAAATAGTAACAATTAATAAAAGTTAGAGCTGTTCAAGCTACTGGTAGTTATTGTGAGAGGTGGTAGAAAAAAAAATAATTGTGAGATTTTAATAAGTAAAACACCCCACACCTAACTCACAAACAAAAACAAATCTTATATGGAAGGAGCAACAGCACAATGAGTTGCCCACAGAAACTTTGTAAGTGGAAGTGCTTGCAATGAAATCTCACCTTTCCCCTGAAATCTCATCATATCTCTTCTGGAATGAGTATTCTCACTTCAGAAAAGTTTTGCTCACATTTTTTTGACACAAACTTATTTCTGTGAAAACTTTAACAAATAAGAACGTGTAAAGTAAGCTTAAGCAAGAAAGCCACACAGACTTGTCTTACTAGGGTGTTCTTTTGTCCATCAGAATTAGTACATGCCCACCTGAGAAGACTATCTTGGACAGCCTGCAGATCAGGCTATCCTGTAAATGCTATAAAATTTCTCTGTATGCCCAAAATACTAAAATCAGACAAAGAAGGAACACTTTATTCACTGTTTTAAAGGATCTCAATCTGTTTTTTTTCTTACTGTATCCTGTGAGCTTCTGAGTAAGCAGTTTCTCATATTTTCTCCTTTGTAGCTGAATTTTGTAGCAGAACATAAGGTTTTGCCTATATGCGGTTCAAACATCAAATAAACTAAATGGGTTAGAAAGCAGTCTAATGAAAACTGTGATCCATATTCGCTCTTCAGATTGAAGAGAAGAATCCACCAATTAGCTAAATTAGTTTTGATGGGTTCTTTGCCAGGGCTTCACCCATTTTGAAAACAACCTTGAAAATGTGAATTACAATCATTTGATCAGATCTTATATTAAGTTGTCTGCAGACTAACTAAAATAATAGACAAATGCTGCATCCATTGAAATCTACAGTAAGTCCCCAAAACCCCACCTGAAAGCTCTGGCAAGGGCACCTCATTCGTCTATCCTCAAATTTACCTTAAAACTTTAACTCATGTAGAAGAAATGGCTTAATTTATGTCAGATTTAGCTCTCATCCTAGCCAAGGAAAATACAAACTATTTCACTCCTGATCATTTTAGCCACAAGATTAATCTGATTTTCTTATTCCAAAACCCGAAACTACTCCTTTGCTTTTTTGGGAGACAAACTATTTCAAAGAAAACAACAAGCTAACAGATCTCCTGCTGATAATGTCTGAAACTAAATGCAGTTTTGGTGCAACTAGCTGCACAGAAAACAGTGGATACAGCATATCTCTGGCTGCTTATTTATTACTGAGCTTGTGTTCCTGAAGTATGAAGAAGAGCACAGGAGGTTACAAGTTTTTTTCTGTTACAGAAAAGTGCACTGTAAATTCTGTCTGGTTGTCTTGCACCAGATATACCACAAGCCATAGATTTTATGGGCCACTTATGTTTTTGAAACTATTTGAATTTTAGCTGTGCTCTCACCCATTCTTCTATCAGGTGGCCAAAAAGCAGACAGCTGCCAACTGTTGTTATATGCTCTGTGGCTTCTCCATCTCACTTCTCATTGCATTAATTGCTAGCTCCCAGCCATGAAGGTGCAGTTGGTAGAAAAAGGATTAAAAAGACAGTAAAGAGGCTTATGGCTTCCCATCCCCATGGAAGTTGCACAAGGCACAATCAGCACAACTTCTGAAGCAGATCTGAAAGAGAGTGTCCAGGCTGTGAAAGTCTGTCAGAAATTAATTGTGTCTTGTCTGAGCTTAGAGTATGTAATTCAGATCTATCCTTGAGAAGGTGCTATCCTTTTGAAAGCAGCATCTGAAGTCCCAAGCCACATTCTGTCACAGAGAGTACATTCAGTTTAAATACTAATTTCCTAAGAAACACAAGGAATTGTTTCATTAATTGTATTAGTATTAATTTTAATGCACTTCTTTATGAGGAAAACCATCAGCCTCTGAGTCTCCTCTTTGATAATGCTTCCCGTCAGTAATATCTTTGCTCACTGCTGTTGTCACTGTATGTCCCAAATTCCCACACGTGTTCCAGTAGTACAGCCACCACTTTGCTACTTTGTGCTTCTTTAACGCAACAAACCGGTCAGTTCAACCATTTCTTGGCTGGTCTCCCTGAATAAGATTTAAAAGTATTTTGGTGAGGTTAAAGCATTCCCCAAAGGTTACATATTAGGCATAGCTCTTTAATGAGTGCCATGTGCACCTTATCTGTCCCTGGGCTGTTCAATCTGGTAATTAGGGTTAGAGGTACCCGCTCGCTGTTGCTCTTTTCCTTCTTGCTTGTCTTGAGCTGTTGAACCTCCCAAGACAATATTTATAAAAGTCGTTGCACTTCCCTGCAGTGCTAGCAAGACATCATCTAGAAAGACATGTGAAACAAAGAACCATAGAGCTAAATAATTTCACTTAATAAATCTTCCTTGCACAATCCATTCACAACTACTTGAAATTTGAAATCACCTACTTGACTGTCTAAGAAGATAGAGGCAATACAGTTTGATTTTCTTTCCACCTGAGTCAAGTTTTTACTACAAATATTCCATTTTACGCTCTGGGTATCTATAGGAAATTCTATGTCCATGAACATACTGACCAGTAAACCTGTTTGCAACATTCTTTATGACAAACTAACATAAATGGACCATAAGAAGAGATGAAGTATGCAGAATTAAAATAAAATACTTGTGGAACTTTACTTTTTCAACTTTTACCTAGCCCTAACCTCACTTTGCCTTGATTATCACATTTTTTACCAACTATTTGATGAAATGAGTCATCAGTTACTCTTAATTAATTCCTAAATATATCTCATATTTCAGCTCAAATTCTGTCATTTAGTTCCTTTTTATTAACCATTAACATATAGAGATTGAATATGTCGTATACCCCATGGCTATAATATTTTCTACATGTTATCTTTAGACTAGTTAGTTTTTCAACAAGGTTTTAAAACATATTAAAGACTCTTGGTTTTTTGGCAGGTTTTCAAAGTTATGCAATGGTGAATGACTATTTTTGGGGTTGGGTTCTTTTCTTGCCCCTAGAAAGCCTCTGTGAACTGTTAAAACAGTGCCAAAGCTGAGTGAGCTCCAGTTTTCCCAACACTTGCCAAAATGTTTGTAGTGCACCAGCATCGAGAACTGAGAGAGATAGCCTCTCTCAGCAAAAACTACCATCTCAGCATAAGCAAGCTGATCGATAAGTTAATGGCATGAATCAATGAGAAAGATTTGGGAGAGATCTTAATTAAAGAAACAACTGCTGATACAAATTATGTTTCCAATGTATTGACGTAGCAGAGGGCATGAGGTTGAATGGAGATGAGTACTGATCAATGCCTTTAACATTTGCATTCCTTTTCATCAGAAACCAGCTCTCCACCCATATGCATACAGGCGCGCGCGCGCACACACACACACACACATCTCTACCACCATCACCTCAGAAGGGCTTTGGTTTCTTTGTCTTTATTGATTCCTATAGCACTCCTCCAGAGGCTATTATGGTTTCCTCACTTTACAAGGTGAAATGAAGGTCTCCATAGACAGGATGATGTGCATTCCTTTAGACCTTCCTGGATACTTCTCAATACTTTAAACAGTAAGAAAAGCTTTGCCTCACTGTGATCGTCATAACCTACAAGTTGTAATGTACAGATGTAATAAGGAAACCTAAGTATAACTTTGGCCACTTATAGTTACACCAAAAATAACGGCAGCAATTCCTAACAGAAAAGGACAAATATGTATTTGTGCATATATGTGTGTGCACCTGTGTGTATTCAAGATAGGAACAGACAAATAGATGGACGGAGGGAGAAAGAAACAGAAAAAGAGCATTCACCAGTGGTTGAACGGCACAAACATCCCAAGTCAATAGCTGGTTTCCCCAAGTGATTCAGTCTGAGACACAGCTTAAAGAGACATCAATCTGTGATGTCAGCAATACTCAGCATATAGCTAATGGAGCTTCAAAAGATCAATATTCAAACCTGCCTTCTTTTCATGATGGAAACTCATACTACTGCAACACCTCCTGCCAGATGCAAAATACATTTTATTTTAACCACTTTTATCACTGCTATTCACATTTTCTTTTAGATCAGATGTTGTTGTGTTTGTTTTGCCTTTTTTTTTTTTTTTTTTAATTTGGGAGGGGAAGAAGCTTTATTCCCCAGGATGCATAAAAGTAATTTAAACTTTAGCTCAGCTGGTAGCCATGTAATCCATCTTATTTTCCTGTCAGGTTTTATAATGAAGTCAAAAGCGATCCTAAACTGGTGACATAATAATCTAATGCTGTGTAGTAGTGATTATGTCGGATCCAAAAATACATTTTTACTGCATACACAAATTGAAGAAATAGAGCAATTTCAATTATCATCATCATAGTAGTAACCCTGAGCAACAATAATAAAAATATCTGATAGGAGGAGAAAGAACTATGTTTATAGCTACTTAAATCATAACCAAGACTCAGTGAAAAGGCTAAAAATATGAAAAGACTGAAAAGTATCTTTTAATAAAATACCAATTTCCTGTGGCAGAATTGCTGGGTGTTTCATTAGTTGCTTTTAAGAGGCCATAGGAAAAGCATGGGAAACTAAAAGATTGAAGTCATTAGCGATATTAATATTATCACTGTTCTAAAATAATGTCTTATTTGAAGCTAAACTGTAGCATGCATCACATTTATTAGAAAATGGTTCTATTGACACATTGCAGTGTATATAAAGTCTCTGAATCTATAATAAAATGATTTAAATATTTTGTGAGCCCACACTTCCAAATGTTAGTTCAAAGACTGTAGAATTGGAACCCCACTCTAATCAGGCTTTCCCATTTCCTCCTCCCACAAGAAATAAAAGAAAAACAAAACCAAGTCAAATTAAGTTGTTAAATGGTTTAAGGATTTGATATCTTTTGCTGTTAATTTAAAGGCCTGAGCTGCAGCTCATTTCTTTTCATCTTTATAGCAAAGCACAGGGTGACCCCAAGGGTCACTGAGGATTATCTCTGTGTCTTTCCATTCCATCTTACGTTATTAGTTTACACTGTAAATGAGAAACTGATGTCAGAAATATGCCAAACATTATTTATAAATATAGAAGAAGCCAGGGTGAAGGCTGATAGGTCTGTGGCTTAGCATGTAAAGGTCTCAACAGCAATTAGTAATTGAGATACATGCACCGTAAGGTGGAAACTGTCACCTGAAGAGCAGAAAATATTTTGTTAGCTTGTTGGTAATTTATATGAAATACAGTTCTGAAATGTCAAACACTAACTAGATATGAAATGGATTGCTGACCCTGTAATTTTTTAAAAAATCAATCAAATTATTAGAGTAGTATCTTAAGGTAAAACGAATGACTAGAGTAATTGCTACTCTTAAATTGACTCAAATTTAGTAAGAAGTCACTTTTTTTCTTTCCCATATATTTTCTTTAATCATAAAATACTGCTTTTTGGCAACTTTTATAATTAAGAGTTTTAATTCTGCCAAAGTATTAGCCATACTAGTCACACTTGGACTTTTCGTTAATTAGCATTCAGGACAAATACCATACAACACAACACTGTTTCTCTATATTATCACAGAGGAGGGAAAATGGCCCTTTATATTAATCTTTGGAAGAACAGCCCCAAAATAGCCAAGGCAGAATTTAACATACAAAATACTTCAAATAGAAACTGACTGTTAAGAAAGTGAGAGGGCAAAATAATTACAAGCAATGATACTTGAGGAGAAGAAATTGTTCTGGCATAGGAAAATCCACTGTACCTTTATCAGTGTTATTTAAAAGCCAATGCCTTTGTATCAGGGGCTTTATATGAAAGATATGCATTGAATATTTTCATGCTCATCACAAGTTACTGGAAAAATGTGTTTGATAAATATGTTATGTTTATGTGATATTGCCTTATACTGTATTACGCTAATAAATCAGAAAGCATGAAGGTCAAACATTTGAATAAAGATGCTGCCTTTGTAGCACGTCTTTCTTTTTAACTTAGTCTGTAATGAAGTTAGAAGTTAATGAAGTGCTGTGACACACAGAGGACACATACGCACACACAGACTTACACAGGGGCTGGACATCAAGGCAAATGCAGCAAGTGAGAGATGTCATATACCCTACTTTTATTAATGCAAAGAAACGTGATGTATTGTCCATTACCACCAGGAAATAATAAAAAATTCCAACACCTAGAAACTTCGTTTATACAAAAAAAAAAAAAAAAAAAAAAAAAAAAATCTCTAGCCAATCAGGTGACCAAGTCTTCCATTCAAATTTCGTTACAGTGTGCTTCTCTTATCATCCTTGTCTCTACCCTAGATCAATCTGCACATGAAGAGAGTAACAGAAGCCTCTGTTTAATAATTGCCTAGGACTTTTTAAGAAATCCTTGTTATACTTTGAATCTCATCTTACAGAACACATAATGTATCATGTACAGAAATATTGTCCAAGTTTGTAGATTTGCAAGTTCATTTTGCTTTTTGTTTGTTCTAATGACTCATTCTCTCTCATTTCCCATCTCAATATGAATCTCTGTATTCCTGTATTGTAAAACGAGGAAAATAAAATAATTCCTAGTTCAGGATGAGCTTCAGGGGTAAGAATGAGCAACTGAGATTGGGCACAGAGACAGCCAGAACTTCTTCACTCAGTTATGCTGCCAAAGCCAACGTCCCATGGCGCTACTGCTCAAGTATTCCTCAGTGTTTAACTGCACATTGTTCTCTCCAGCAGGGTCACAGCCATTCCCCTGGACTGTTAAGATAACTTTATGAAACCTCATTTTCCAGTTTTATTTTACAACTTTACTAAAGAGAAGTCAAAAAAGACATAAGGCATTGAAATAAAAAAAAAAAAAAAGAAAAAAAAAGAAGAAGTTTGATTTGTTTTTGTGATGAAAAGATCATGGAGTAGGTAAAAAGAAAAAAAAAAAAGATAAGTGTGCTCAAAATTAAAAGCTTCTGTGAAATCCATGAGGACTTCATGAAGTAATTTCATTCAATTTAGGGAGTGTGAAAGTAAGCGAAGATGAACTCTATTCAAGTCCTAAGATTTTAGCCTGAGATACTGCAGACATAGTTGGCAGAAAGATGAAAGTGGGGGTGGGCAGAAGGAGACTCAGAGTCATTGTTATCTACTGACTCTAAGTCTGCTGCATGGGTACTTCACCACCTAATTTTTAGGTGTCTCTTCCCAAATGTCCATGTGTGTGTATTAAGAACAAAAGTCATGTTTACTGTGCAGGGGAAAATGTGATATAAAACATCCAGCATACAGTTTACGGCTAGACAAAGTTCATTTTAGGGATGGGAAAGTCCTGATTACCAGGAACTTGGACATTTTTACTCAATTTGCATATGATTCCCAGGATAACTGCTCAGAGGAAAGCAAAATTATGAAGAGAACAGCAAGAATACCACCAGTTAAAAAACAACAACCAAACCCAAACAAAATGCAGCAACAAGCTGCTGGAAATTAGTGGTACTTAATTTAAATATCACTCTGAGGAACATTTAATATAAAAGTGTCTTCAATATACACCCATATGTCTCCCAATTACTTTTCAATTTGCACACTTATTGAGCTTTTGCCATAGTTTCTCCTTCAACATTCCCAGAACACAAACTTGGCCCACTGGGAGATGGAATCCCATTTATTTCAACTGAGGCTATACACAAGACAAAAAATTATAAATGATGGTTTCAAGATGCTGGGAGAAGATAGAGGAGAATTTCTTTGCCTGATGTAATCAGAACAGTAAGCACCAAAAGAAAAGAGCAAGTGCCTAGACACAGGGAAACAGAAAATTCAGTTTCTGTTCTTTATGTCTAAATTAAGTGTCAGCCCTCACTCACAGAGCTGAAGAAAAGTGGAGCAGGCCCTTCCCTATCCCTCATGACTTCAGTGAGCTCAATATACAATAGCAATATACAGGGCCATATTTGTAACCACAAAGTAAAATAAAAACACCTTATCAGTGGTATACAGTACTGTACAATTTGCCACCCTACAAATGAGGCTGAGGAGCACTCCCAGAGTAGCTGCTTTTTCATGTAACATCTTATTACCTGTTACTTACATTGGTTTATGCAGCATGTTTCTTTATGCTCTTCAGGTAACCATAGTGAAAAGATGGCTTTTTACTCTGGCAAACTGCACTAAAAGTCCATCAAGGCATTGATGAGTTCACTGAGACTAAGTTAGAGGCTTAATGTTTTTAAAGGACAGCCTTGGCAGCTGTAATACATGCTGCTAAGTTTCTGGAGCCCAGACTTTGCAAAGTGGATTATACATCTCTCCTATAGTCAGAGAAAGAACTATTTGAACAGTTGGTGGAATATCCAAGTCTTGTTCATTTGGATGGTCTTCTAGCCAAAGCAACCCCAACAAGCTTGAAAAAAATGATTGATTAGTGAAAAAAATTGCTTTCTATATGAACAGAGGCTCCTTGCCCCTCAGGATGAGTAACAAAAATCACCAGATTAAATGTCTACAAGTAGATGGCAGCACAACCAACCTGCCATGGCAGAAAGTAGGTTTCA
The DNA here is from genome assembly GCF_963210335.1 of Falco punctatus. Classification (NCBI taxonomy): domain Eukaryota; kingdom Metazoa; phylum Chordata; class Aves; order Falconiformes; family Falconidae; genus Falco; species Falco punctatus. The sequence goes on along the minus strand of NC_137582.1, from coordinate 73,360,985 downwards.
TCCATCTTTTCAGTATATAAAGATGCATAGAATTAAACCAGTTTCTCTAAGATCACATTTGAAATTGATTGTACTATGACTTAACTATCATATCAAGGAAAATGATGAGGGATCTCATGCTAGGCTAGGCTATTATTGCATCAAAATTCACTGGAGGTACAAGGTTTCTTGCCTCATGCATTACGTCACACAGAATACTGTAAATGTCTGTCATTTATGTCATCCTTGTGTGTTACAGGCTTTTTTAAATGGCAAGAATATTTCTAGGAAAGCTTTTTAAAAGCCTCATTGAATTCAACATTAAATTGCTAATTTCTCTGCCTACGAACTTGTAAAATAAAATATAATTATTTAAAATGAAAAAAATCACAAAATGACATTTCTAAATGATCAAAAGCTACCATCTAAGCCATCTAGTGGATTTTTGAAATATTTTAGTCAGTTTAATTAATGGAATCTATCCTAGGTCTGCAACTATTCACTGCAGACTGTAAAGCAGTTAGCTACCCATTAACTATGTAGCATAGCATCATTACTTCTGAACATATGGAAAGATATTAGTTTATCTTTTCAGTGCATGCCTACGCATTGCATAGAAAAGAGAGACATACAGATGGTTGTTCACACCTACATTTACTTTCCTGGTACATAACATATACAGTATATCCCTCAGAAAGTTTCTGAACGTATTTAAATTGTTGAAAAGCTTTTCCTGTGTGAATCACTTTGCAAGATGTGAGCTGTGCATATTGATGGATGCAGTAAGTTCAGGCTGGCTACCACTATGCTATTAAACTAAGCAGAGCCAAAGCACAGGTTCAAACACTCCCCAGACTGGTTTTCCCTTGGCTGGACTTGCATTTTTTCTGGACAGCACTCAGGCATACTTCAGATAACTGAATAATTAAGAAAATGTTACCAAGAAGCAGTATGGATGATGCTACTTTGCTTTTTGAGATGATGAGATTTCAGCTGTGTGGACATGCGCTGTGCTGTGCCCCATGCCCTCAGGGATCTGAGAGCACACACCCAATCATTTTATTTACAAGCACAGAGAGCCCTTTGGGGCAGTGCTAAGTACGGAAATTAAAATATCATCCACTTCTAAGGTGGGTAGTCTGACTCCTTTTCCTTTGGCTCATTGGCAAGGGGCTGTTCTAGAACTCCTTTGCTGTGAGCAAGGAAGGGACTGTTTAAGATGCTGCCTAGTAATAGTCAGCAAGTAGGCTTTGTGTGCTTACCTATTTGTTTCTGCAATAGTCACTCTGTAAAGTTACTTCTGTTTTTGTCTAGCATAAGAAAAAGATGATTCCTGAATTTATTTTTAATGAAAGATGGGCTTTTTTCTTGATGAACTTGTCAGAGGATGCCCTATTTTATTTCAGGTGTGCTCCAGAAAATGATCCATGTAACATATTTATCAATAAATTATAGGACATAAATATGTATGTGGCTATTGCTTGTTTAATTGTTTAAGATACTGCATTATTTTTCCATTGGAACAGTGAATTAAAGCCACATTCTAGTAAAAATTAAATGCTCTAATAAAATAGAATAGCAACAACTAATTAAAAAAAACTTCTACCTAAATACACCCAAAATGAAGACATACAGAACAATAATAAATCAATGCTGACACTAGAGCAGCAGGTATTTGATTTTAAATTTTGAACCACATACATAACTTATAAATTAATTATTTCTTTTCCCTTGAACTCATTTAAATATTTTGAATGTCTTAAACATAAGTGTGCATTTCTGCAATTGACTACATATATATGTATATGTACCATTTTTCAGACAGCAGTTGAAGAATTTTAGAGGTACCATATATCACATTACCAAAAACCTACATGTCTTTTGTAACATGCATTTTTGGAACATGACTTTAAATGCTTTTATTTGCAGAAATTACTTGTATGTATACATGGAAAAAAGAGTAATAAATACTGTTAAAATTATCATCTCAGGGTTATTGGATTTTCCTTGGTGTTTGAAGGAGACAAAACAAGGCACTTTTAGTGAAAGAGTAAGTAATCAGCTCCAAATAGCCTATCAACATATCAGCCTAGCAAGGCACACAAAATGCAGGTCTGACTGAAATTGCTCAAACTACAAAGCTTTCTGACTGTCTCGAATGTAACAAAGGAGCATAAAAGGATTTTAAGCAACTGTGGTTCAGCTAATAATTCTCAAGGAGAATGCTGCATTCTGATTCTGAGACTGTAATAAGCATTTAACTGAGACAGATGTGAGTTCCTCCCTCCTGTTTGCCAGAGAATAACATGGATAAAGGTCTGGAAAGGCAGTAGGTATGTCTAGAGATTGGTAAAATAACTTTAGACTGTTGTTATTTCTCACTCTTCATTTCATGTTGATTTTTTCAACAGTATAAAGTAAAACCAACATGACATGAAATACTATTGTACAGAATAAATATACTGCTCAAAGTGGAAGGGGTTGTTCTTAAACAAGTTATATATTTAGCCATTATGATTCCTTAGAACTTTTCTTTCATGAATTAGCATCTTTAGTGTCTGATTTTATTGGGAACAGTCTGGGGACGCTTAATATGACAAAGTTTATTAAAGTCTGCGCTTTAAAAATGTTACTATACTTTGAAGTGTAAGGAACAAATAATCTCCCTCCCCTACCTCTGTAAGGAAAGTCATCCATAATGATGATCTGAATGACTAAAGAAAGCATATTCAAGGAGTATGGACTTTGAAATATTATTCTCTATTAAATCAGGGGCATTCTGTGACTTTTCATGTAATATTACTTATTCATAGTATTAGAGAAAAAAATTACAAGGTAGTCTATATTTTATCTTTTTGGAATAAAAGTGTGTCTAGATATCAGGAGAAAGCCCAGTTGGTTTTATGATTTATCAGCCTCAGTGTTTCAGTAAGGTGCCTACAAGACAATGGTATGACTTCAAATTTGCGCAAGCTGTCTATATATTATGCTGCTGTGAATAGATTTATTTTTTAGAAAAGGATATACTCCTACTTCCATTTAAAACAGAAACGAAGCTCATATTGATGTCTATTAGACACAGATTTGGATCAATGGCTGAGATTTTCAAAAGGATAAACCTGAATTTAAGCTTCTAAAAAATAATATTCAGTCATATAAACAAATGGCCTGATTTTCAGAACTACCAAGCACCCAAGAACTCTTGTTGAGATTAAATGTTTTGCAAATTCAATATTAAAAAAAAAAAAAAAAAACAACAAACAAAACCTAACAGGTCATTTTTTTTTGTATATCTAAATATAGAATTTAAGAATCTAAATTTAGGCTCCAATTTCTAAAATTCTTGGCATAGGTTTTACAGAGATACTTCACACACTATTCACACGACAGTTCAGAAGGTGAGATGAATATTATATCCTATATTCCAGTTCTAGATCTCTACACTAGTTTTTTCAGTCATGTCTGACAAATATATCTACTTGTGGCTGGCTTTAATACAAGTTATTCAAATAAGAATGCTGTAATAAATTAGTAAAAATTATAGTATTTTTCTGTATAAAACAAAATATTTCAATACTATTCCTCCAACTATACCAGCTTTTATCTCTGCATGTTACTAAATTATTTATTTGCTCCTCTAGTATTCTCATAAGTGTATAACCTATACAGTTTCCTTTATTTACACATATACCTAGCTGTCTATATTTAAATCAATAGTAATATTGAAACCTATATTGGTATTGATACACACACGTATAGGCATTTTATGGAAAATATGAATTATCAGTGAATAAAATTATATTCTCTGAAAGGTACTCTTTCCTGTATTTCAGATGGAAAATCTTCAGGAATCAAGAAGGACTAAAATGGTATAAAAGTATAGCCCAGAAATTATTTGCTTAATAAAGATAAAACTCCTGAAGTATGAACTATTTCAGTGAAAGTGTGTACATGTTTTGGCAAAATAAAGGAATCTGCAATTGTATATACACAAATAAATGTGTTGCAGTTGCTGTCCTCAGTTTCTTAAACATTTTCCTCCTGGCTAGAAAATTCCAAAGCCCTGTTTCCATGTGGTGATGAGTTCAGCTGTCTTTATGAGAAAGAGATTGGTGCTGAGGCAAGAGTAAGAAACTTGCAGTACCGAAAGATTATACTTGGAGAAAAAAAACACCACTTGATTGTGAAGAACTGAGGAATTATTAGTTGAAAATTAGTGCAAACGTTTGTACTTTATGATCCCTCACATTTTATACTTTATTGATAATAGCAAAATTCTTAATGATGACTCATTCTTAGAAATGCAGAGTTTGCATGTGTAGCATATAGGTCGCACATTAAGAATGGGCTCAATATTTGCAGCAAATCCGTATTTGTAAATGTGTGTCAACCCATGTGTCATTTTCTAATAACAACCGGAGAATGTGTATATAACAAGAGAATATTCAGAAGAATGTGGATACACTTAGTTGAAAAATTTTTCATACTTCAAGTGTCCATATCACGAACTCCAGTCTGAATGTTAAATTTAAACAATATTCTATATATGTGTTCTCAGTCATATGACCACTTTGCAATCCTTTTACAACAGAAGGATGGCTGAAGCTGGTTTTCATCAAAAGTATTTTAAATTGCCTTGTTAACCTAACAGTGAGATCTAGTGATTGCTCCTAAAACTTGAAGTATAAATGTTCAAAATGTAGACCAAGACTATAAGAAACACTTGGGTCAGAAGTACGTTTTGATTAAAAAGTAAAGGTTCTGTGGGAAACACAGTGTATTTGGAGCTGGATTTTTTTTCCTCAATTCATTGTCAATATATCATTTTGTTTCAGATTCAGAAAACTGATTCAGTCTTGAGGGTTAGCCAAACGCTGGACTGATGAGTGACAGGTGATACTATGGAATGTCCATCCACAGAAATGTACAGAATTTGACTGGACACAGCTTTGAGCCACCTGATCTATGTTGGCCCTTAGGCAATCTCCAGAGGTCCTTTGCAACCTAAATTATTCTGTGATTCTGTAACAACTCTTTCTTTAATATCAAAATTCCAGTTCCAATTAATTATAGAGCAATTTGCAAAATTTATGTCTTTTCTGAATATGCTGTAGATTATGGATCTAGCTATTTCTTTGATGTCTTTGCTCCCTACAAACAGAAAGGAAATAATATCTCTGGTAATGCTTTGAAGGTTTTTCGTCTTCTGTAAAGAAACAGCTTTATGAGAGTCTCTGGACAAGCTTCTCTGATGAGAGCAGAGACTGAATGAACAGCCTAAAGCAGCAATCAACTGAATCAACAACCTAATGGCAGCAATCAGTTCGCAAAAGGGCATTTCTATAGCACAAAGAATACATAGATATGTAAAGATAATGAAAAGGAGGACTCATAGTTTAGCACAGACTCCTGAGTAATACTTTCACTGAAAACCAGCAGGATCATTGCCATACGATAATAGGTTACACTCACACAATATATTTAAAATGCCTCCTACACTGCTCAGTGTATTTCATATTCCTTTCCTTCCATTTTCTTTATTCCGGAAACAAGACAACCAGAACATCAGTTCATCCAGAGAGTTGGAAGGGTTATTGTTGAAATGTTTAGGGCTCCAACACACCAGTTCATTACTGCAGTTTAGCCAAGTTAATGTATGTCAGCTGACCTTTGGAAACTCTTGTGTGTATTCCTAGACCACCAAAAATATGAGATATAACAAATTCCTATAATTTTCTTTCACTTATTTTTTAGCTAATACACTTCATCTCATATTTACCACGGGCTGGGTGGGTATGATGACAATTACTGTGGTAAACAGTTGATATATATCAGTTTATTAAGAGTGTGGATATGTCTGAATTCTGCGGGCAGAAAACAATCAATGACTCTAGGACTCAAGCAGAAGCCAGCTGTAACCTTTGGTTTAGTGTTTTGTAAAAATCATTTTGTTCCTACTTTAATTCTGTAACTTGAAATTGCGGATAGTATGGTACCATTTTCTTGCCAGTGGGAAATTTCAAAAGAAGGTACATTCCTTCATTTTTCAAACTGTTTGGAAGTAGGGTATGTCTACAACTATCTTTTTTTTTAATTTGAGTAGAGCAGCATTTTCTGTTCAGGCTTTAAAGGCTGTATTTTGTTTAGCCACCTTCATGTGTTTCTCCCTATGCAGTAAATGCTTCCATTTTGGTGGAGGGAATTTCCATACATTCATGTTTCAAAATAAAAATGAAATGGAACCTTTGCTAATGCTAGAGAAGTATTTTCACATGTACTCTAACCCACTCAATTACTTTTCAGTCAATGACTAAGTAAATCACCAGACAGATCACTAGGCTACTAGGTATTGATTTGCTTGCTAACCTAACTCATGGTAAATGAAGGCTGGCCTTGAGCTGGAGATCAGGGACTATTTTTTGCTGTACTTCTCTAGAGTCATGATCCATTCTTTGACCTTTAAAACGTAGCTCTAAAATAATATGTATATAATAAGTAAATATAAAATAAGTAAATACATAAATGCAATGGAAACTTATGAAAAGGATCATTGAGACAAACCAAAATTTGCAACCTGATAAAAGACTGGATTCTTATATTCTCTATGTGTCCAATATTGCAGGTTTTGCTGATGGAAAAGTCCCATCAACATTAGATCAAGCCTTATAATGGCACCATATTCGAAGTACTTAATTTGAGAGTCCTCTGGAGTCCCAATTCAGAGGTCACCCCTGCCATTTCAAAGGAGAATGCTACAGGGATGTCGACAGAGAATCCATCCTCAGCAACAGATTTTTAATGCTTTCTGCTAGTACATGTTTAATGTGTAGCCGTAGCCTACAGAATTTTAAAATAAAACAAAACCACATATTGCACATTTAGAAGTAGAAATTTATTAATGGGATTTTCCCTGCATTTTTCCTGGTCTTCAGACACTGGCAGCTGAGAAACATATACTATTCTTTTCAGCTGCATAACTATCCTGCTAGCGATTAATTACTTAGATACTTCTGAATAAATAGGATGTAAAGAAATACCTAACAAAAGCCTAATGCATCTCCAATGATGGAACCCTGTGCTATGCCTGAGATGAATATCCTTTTCAATTTTTTTTTTTGAAAGACAAGCAGATTATTCAAAATTATGGCAATCAGATACTGGCAGAGAAGAAAAATAGTGATATGCTGAACAGAAACCACTTAAATGCTGTGAGTCTCGATAATATAATATTTCCACAACTGTTTCTGTTTAAAACTAATAAAAATAAACATAAAACATTCCCTTCTCCTCCTATCAAATTCATTACTTTGAGCGACAAAATGACAAAATGATTAGCTGTTAATAAGGCCCTGGTTTAAAAGATTGACTGACATTGCATTACTCATTTAATTTCCGCTTCTCCTAGGTTTTTTTTTCTTCCCCTTCCTCCAAGCACAGAGGGAATTAATATTATCACATCAAAGGCCTCCCTTTAAATGGGGGAGAAAAATCATTTAAAAGGACAGAGGCTGTGATTATTCAAACTAGGTTATTTGCACCTTGTATATATAACGATATCATGGTACAACTTCATTTTGTTCAAATTGCTGTCAGTCACTAATAGAAGAAATTTGCTTCCGTTTTATCAGTGCTATTGTGTTCAGTCAGACTTGTGGGTGTTGGACGGGGGGTTCAGGGTGGGCATTAAACATGAAATCTGATAAGAAGAATATGAGGAACGGGGAGTAAGGAAGGCACAGAGTGAAGGGAGACTGATTGTGAATCCAACATTCATAATGCAAGTGTTTTTCCCCCGCTCTCCCTTCATGGTTTTCTTCCCTCTGTGTGTGTGTTGTTTTTATTCAAAGACACAGATATAACACACTCTACAGTGCAAGAGTGAGCCCCTGCAGAATATGAGATTTAGCAATACAACTTTGTGCTCTAGTGTTTTATTTCCTTTCACTTTGATTCCTGACAGACAAATTATTCTAGGGATGATTTAACACCTAAAGATGTATGTCATATTCCATAAAATAGTTGTATCGGTGGGAAAAATTATGAGTGGCACAACCCTTGGCCTAGCAACGGCCAATGATCTATCAGCATTTAAGTCTTGGCAGATTGAATTATTCCCCTCTCTAACTGTAACTGTGTTAGGGCTTGCATGACAAACAGTCCACTTGTCAAATATTTATCCTTCCTCCTAAAAAAAAAAAAGAGGGGGGGGGGGGGAGGAGATTGACCAGGAGAAGGAGGGGTAATATAAGTGGTAAAAGACCAACCACAGCATGAAATATGAAACATAAATCACTGGGGTCAGGGAGAGCAGGGGAACTTGGTTACTAAGGCTCCAGATGGATTAAATAACGCACGTCCTGAGGGAGGGTGGGAAAGCGAGCGCTAAAATAATAACAGAACAGAATGCTTCTATGTCGAAAGGTTTGAAGACAAGTCTTGTTAATTCAGAAAACAGCAGAGTTAAATTAGCCCAGGGTCCCTGTGAAAAGTAGTGTTACATATTGTGCAGGAGAGATAAATTTTCACTCGCTCTCTCCAATACACTGGCCACTGACAGGTGACTGCTGTGAGTAGTTCATTAAAATGTCCAATTCATGGGAGACTTTCAAAATTTATAACGCTTCCTATAGACAACAGGGTCAAGTTCAATGAGAAAGGAAGAGAGCAAAGTAACTAAAGGAATTATTCACTAATTATGTTTAAAAAACACTTGCAATTTTTTTTTTAACAGTATTAACTTACTTTTAATGCCTCCAGGTTTACAACTTTAAATCAGAAGGGAGATCAGAGTTCAACACACATCCCTGTTTTGACTGTCCTCTGGATGGAAGATTTTTGAACATGTAAAACCATGTGCTATAGCCCTTAGTGTAAATGATTTTAGAAGACATAGGATCAGCAGGGAATGTAACCATGATGGTAATTTTAATTAGGGTTCATTTACCTGTAACCCCAGAATACACATTGAAGTTCAGTAATTACAAGTGGGGTAGATAGTACTGCACATTATTAAAATTACCGGCCATCTGTGACAAGAACTCATTGCATGTAAATAACCTTATAGCATTATCTGGGATTAAATATCTTTTTCTAATGGAATACATGAAGCTAAATTGTTTTTCAGAATTTCAGCCTTAATGATTAAGGTATTCCAGAAATATTCTAAAATTTAAAAGATTATTTCCTTAGCCCAGGCTAAAAAGTCTTTCAGATATGAACCTGTATGTTCTACTTGATTTAGAGGAAGGACTGTAACAACAGCAGGAAAACAGTGCATGCTGTTTGTTTCCTTTTGAAAACCTTTCCAAATTTATCTTTAGCTTGTGAAAAATATATTTCCCTATGCTAAACTGGCCATGCTCATCCATGCTGATGCATGAGTAGCACTTTTCCTGAAATTGCAGCTTTAGGCTGTTTTTTTTCAGGTTTCCTGCATCTCATTATGCCTCTGCCATCTGCAAGGCCTTCTAGCATAGGGTTTAGTCTTGCTCTTAGTCCTTACATAGGTAATAATTGTTGCTGTCAGTTTCTCCATTAGCTCGACCTGGAGCCCTAAGAAGACCAAACCCTAAAAAGCTATCTATAGAATGTTTTGAATTGTCACTATAAAAGGAATGCATTTTTGGCACTTCTGACTATGTGTTACCAGTATAAAACTGATCAACAACTTGACTGTACTCTGAAAGAGAGAGAGTGATGGGTTGTTAGAGCATGAGAACTGAAAAGCTGGGATGAAGAATGGGGTAATGGACTGGTTCAAGTGGGTGGAAGAGTCTTTTTTGTCAAGAGAACAGGAAAATGTGATGAATTGAAAATTATTAGGAATGAGATAGAAGAATAAAGTTAAAGGAAGGCTGAAGAAAGATCGCAAAGGAAATGTGGAAGAGATTCACAGAAGATCTTGGAAAGGCAAAGACAAAATGTGGCTAGGCCTTTATGAAGGCTAAATTCAGCTAAGGACAAAGAGGTTAATTGTGAGTTGCTACCATCATCAGGGAAAAGATTTCCAGAATTTTCCAGGGAAAGGTGAGCTACACTAAGGGAAAAGTTACAGAAGGAAGAAAATGAATAATCTCATGGTTAGGACTATGCAATAAAACTTGAGTGGATTTCAATTTGCAGATTAAGACAGCTAAATTTAGGTGTCTATATGTGAACTCATATATAGGTCTATATGTGATCTATATGCTATAGCTCCCCATGTACTCAGCTAAATAGGATATACTCAATACAGTTAATGGAGACTGCAGAGCTACTTAAGCTGAGCATGTACGGGTATCCCCTTCAGGGTGAGATGATTAACTCTTGAGGCTCCATTGACTCACAGGTTGACACTGTCAAACCCTAGCTTCAGAGACTGTGACTGTGCTGTAGAGTTCCTCTATGTTCCTGGGCAAGAAATTTTAAAAGATTTTTTCATGAGATCACTATCTGCAATTCCTCAGGGGTTCTTGGTTAGATGATTGGAGACCCAAGGACTTAATTGGCATAAGCACTGAGAATTCACAGCTGCAAGTGCAGCCAACAAAAATCATCATTTCAGCTTACAAAAGGCTATCTAAAAATTCAGGCAACAGACCTTTCAAATTCAGCATCCGTATTTGGAAGTACCTTTGACATGAATCTCATTCCAATCCAGTTCCTTTTATAGGGGGATGAATTCTCTTGTGTTTGTTACGTCCCTGTATAACAGAATGCTCAGCACTACAGATGAGACATGAAGGATGTTCATCATTGTGTGTTCAGAACAGCCTTGAATAGATAGGCATGTCCTGGAGACTAGATGCTGAATGGTGAGGGAAAAACAGAATAGAAAATAGTTATTTGTAAAAAAACATCATCAGTTTTATGAAGCAAAGGTCCTGTAGGAAAAAAATAAATAAATCTGATCATATTATTAACATCTTTATAATAATACATAACACTGACAGAGTAAATTAAGGTTGCATGAGCAATTTTCATTCTGGGTTTTTCTAATTTTAGAATGCTTGACTTTGCAACCTTAATAGCTTCTTTTAATATATTTTTATGTGCAATTATATAAAGTGCAGGACCTTTTGATTTATTGCAAATGAATATTCTTTGTCTGCTAGAGTAGTGTACATCATTAGTTCAAGTGGAAGAGCAGCATTTAGAATATATGTATTTAGATTGAAATGTTATGGGTTTCTAAGGCCTATCTGACCATGTTAAAAAGGTCACGAAAACATGGGTGAGAAGAAAAAGGTGGATGTGATTCAAACAGCTAGCTTTTTTGATACATTTCTAAATTTGTTAATAACTATTCAGGGCATTGCTTTTAGAAATGAATTACCATGAAAGACTTTTAATTGTTATCTTACTAAAACATTACACATATTTTAAACCAGTTTCTGGAGGGGTTTTAGTTCTTTTAAGGTTGGCCCAATATAATGTTCAAACAGTTACCTAAATTGTATGAATAGTCTCATTAACTTCAAATGAAACTGAGTTAAAATTATCATTACTGCGTTAGTGGAACAAGACTTTTTGATAATTGTTTAAAAATAACATTTGTGAGATAAATCCCTGTATAGTGTCCCAGATCTTTTCATTTGTAGGTTCTCAGACAGCAAGGAAAGAATCAAATTTTTAAATCTCAGTAGCTTCCTTTGTCCCTTCATTTACTAAATGTTACTGAAAGCTCCTTATGGGTTTTTCCATAATTACTCCACTTGGGTATAGTATAGTTCCTTCTTGATGTACATCATACTATCCTCACCACGCTCCACAGAATCCATCCACAGAGAGTAACTTTACTTCAGAAAGTGCTTACTCATGACACTAGTTCTCAGCAGCAAGTCTTACCCTTTATTTACCAGTGGGATTCCTGTGCTGTCAGAGGCAAAGTCTCAGGAAAGGAAATATGGCCCCCAAACTGTTCCATTACAATTTCTTTGTCTCCCAAAGAAGGCCAGGGATAATGAATACCATCCCCATCACAACCACTATTCCACTCACGTTATAATGCATGGATCTATGATCTAAAAGCCTTTTATATCACTAATGAAAATAATTCAGGGGGAGAACAACGTTTATTCACCCTCTATAGGTACTTCACTTCAGCAAGACCACTTTGTGTGAACAGAATGAGGAGGGTTTTTACCTGGGAAGCTATTGCCTTTATCCAGATGTACAAACATAAAAAACCTATTTTTTTCAGATACTTCATTTTAGATCATTTTAGCACTCAAGTGAACTGCAACATTTTTGTGGGGTTTCATTCCAAACAGAACAAAAATTAGGCATTCAAAAAATTTTTACAAAGTGGAAACTATCTCAGAAACGTAGAAACACTGAAATATTCCCTTCAATAAAGTTTTCTGTTTCATGTGAATATTAAATATACAGACTAAATTTATATATAAAATATAGAGACAAATACCAGTGCATATATATTTATAATATTAAAAGCTATGCAATAATCTGTGTTTCAGTGAAACACAGCAAAAAGTTTTTAAAAGTGCTCATTTTATCTAATGTAACACCAAGAGAAAAAAGTAACATTTTTTTCCATTTTCTATTTAAAAGTTGTGAAATTTACATACTTCCATCAAATATTTCAGTTTTATAAGCCTGCATCTTTCACTCAAAAACTGTTCAAACAGTATGCCAACTCTGGGAATGATTTTCTCATCCAAAGGGAGATAATAACCTGTTTTCACATTCATGTGGTCTTCACAGATTCTGTAACCTTTTTAAAATGAGAGAGATTGGAATTGACTCAGAAAGCAAGTAGAGTGTGAGAAGCACTTCCAGGGAAATTGAAAGACCACCTGTTAATGTCATGCTTTCTGAGGTGAGCAACAGTACAGACAATTTTTACAACTCTTTATCCAAAGTGCAGAAATAGCTACTAAGGATTGCTATTGAGCATGATACCACTTTGCTGCTTCCTACAGAAAGAGAGGAATGAGGTGTGTTTTTTTAATTTTGTTCAGTCATCACTAATATGTGAATAACAGGTATAGATCTCAAATATTTCAGAAATTTGAGAAATTGAGGTTCTTTTGATTTTTCTACAGCTATCTCAGTGTGGTGTGCTTTTTGTAGTAACTCTGGTGCCAAACATTCTTAAAAATACTCAGATTAATACATACATATTTGCTTTTGGTTGAATACCATTTATTTGTTATGCCAAATTTAAGACCAGCTGATTTTTTGGTAAGTAAACAAAACTCTTTTGGTTCAGATATTTATTTCCTTTGTACTTCCGGAAACATTTCTATCTGTAGTGGAAGTCAAAAGAACTTCCGACAGTTCAAAAGTAGCCAAACAAGAAAGACTCCAGCAGATGATATGATGGTGTTAACATCACTGGAATTATTCCTTCCAATTATACTATTCTCTGTTAAGAAGTTAATTAAAATGCAAATAATAAAAAAAACCTTGAGCTTTTTATTGGTTTTTTGTTTGTTTGTTTGTTTGTTTTTTGTTACAATATCCAGGGCAGCAAATATGAAAATGGTAACAGAAAACAGATAAAAGATTCTTTAGATTACACAATTCCAGTATTATTATTCATATATCCTCCTCTGAAATCACACAGAAAAGCTCTGAGCATGTCTGAAGTTCACCTGACGCTTGGTGTCCCTCTACATTTTCCCCATGCAGCAGTGCCTTGGACAGCTGTGGAACTTTCCAGTGTTGCAAGCAATAAGGTTTCACAGGGAAAGGAGGTGGCTAATGTCAAATACAACAGTCTTTTTTCTGTTTCATGGAGATAAAGATCTGGAGCCTATTTTGTGCTTCTTACTGTTGTGCTTCTCACAAGAGTCACTTTTGGCATACCTTGAATGAGCAGTGCCCCACTTCTCCCCTATCTCCTGATTTTGCTGCCTATAGTTATTGGGTTGGCTCAGAGCTAGAGCTAGATGGAGCAGGAACAGCTTTTGTTTTGCAGGTTCTCTTCTCCATTTTAAGGCTCTGTCTGATCACAGTGTGTTCTACTAACAAAAGTAGTAGGAAGATGAGAGGTCAGTCTTACCAGCCTTGTCTGCCACAGGCTGCTATTCCTCAAAGTAAACTGTTTTCTTGAGTGTTTCAGGATTTATCCACAAAAGGAAAACACAGTTTCTGGAATTTCTTCCATCCTTGCATCCACTGCACAAAAAAAAGGAATTTTGTTGGTAATGCACAGATTACAAAAGACCTCTTATAGCTTTTCTGCTCCATAGAAGCATGTCAGAGAAAGAAATGAGAAACAATTATTCAGTGTGTTTCACAGCAAGACCTCAGATCCTATAACATCTTTTGAAGTCTGCAGCTTGCTGATGAAGCATGGTCCATTTTAGAGGAATGCAGTTCTGTAGGACGGTCCTAGGTATTAGTGGAAGAGTAGCACATACTGCCAAATTCAGAATTCTCTTGGTATGATTGCTATACAATTAACATACATTTCTACCAGTCCTTGTTTGTTTGAGCTTTATTTGTAATAACAGCTGTATTTTACATCTGCCTTGAAAGTACTCTAATCAGATATTCACTGGAGCACAACCTGCAACAGCTTTGGTCTAGATGTTAAAACCGTACATTCAGAAAAGAAAGGTTACTATTTAGATAAGTTTATGCACACTCACATTGCTGAAAGAAATATTTATCCCAGGCAGGCATGTTCTTTTCACAAATAATTTCACAAGTCTCATTTTTTAAAATACATTAACACAAAACATAAGTTCCTCAACAAAGAATATCTACATAGGAAAACTAAATTGCAGATCACCTTTGAGTGATCACATTTCTTTAATCCCTTTGTTTAAAAAACTGAAACTAACAGTTTTTTCTAGTCTAGGAAACTAACAAATAGCCAAATTACATATGGCTTTTCCTTCTGTCAAAAGAAATGCATGTACATATTAAAAATAACTAATGGGAATTTTAATGCAAGAATATAATTAATAAAAGGAATGATATTTGTATAAAACCAGTATTTATGCATCCTCAGTCAACTCTACAATGTCTTTCATCCAACATTATAAAACCATTTATGTTCAATACTGTTAAATGCACTACTTTTGTAAAGCTACAGCTGAAGTAATATTTCAAAGCTGTACCTGGCAAAACAATAATAAATGCATTTTGATAAAATTTCAATTCTTTTTTGGGGGATTTATTTCTAAAATGGTGGTATGCTCTCCACCTCATAAAAAATGTGTTCTGGCAGCATCTTCATCTGAATAGCAGCTTGAAAGGTTTTTGAAGGACTGCTGCTATGTCTGAAAGACTGTATCAGGACCTTGTTTGTCAGACTGCATGTTTGTCAACACTGATATATCAAAGAGGTCAGGTCAATAGCACTTCAGTATAAAGTGAGCAGGACAAAGTCAAATAGAAGCCCTGTGCCTTGTACCAAAATCAGATGGGAAAAAATGTAAAGTGCATTTAAAATGAACTGATTGTTTTTCTCTCTTCACTGAATGCAAGTGTATGTTTGTTGACCTGCATGGTGCTTTTTTAGATTAAGAAAATAAGGTAACTTTCAGCAGTATTAAAGTAAGAAAACATTAGAAGCAGAAGCAGAACATTTCAAAGTTTCGAAATCCTCTTCAGGTCTTCAAGCCTTGCAAGAAGATGTGGAAGTGCAGTGAGATTGAAAGGAACGGGAGTGGAGGCCAAAATCACACTTCTTTCTGGCACAACATATTGCCAGACTGGATATTGCTCCCAAACAGACTCATGATCAAGTCTAGATGTCATATCCATCCCTCATTCAGGCATTAGCAATGCTGACTTTCTTTGCCCCTCTGCCTCTATGTGTCTTTTCAAAATCTGTCCTCATTTTAGGCTGTGATTACACACACCAGTCAAAGATGGTGCCTTTGATCAGTTATCATCTGCTTTTACAGATGGAGACAATGTGATTTGCCCAAGGCTGCAGAGCAAATCGGAAGCAGAGTCAGAAACAAAATCTGGATCTAGATTTAAAATAGATCTGTTACCAGTAGACTAGCTGAGCAATAGACTTTGCATATTTATGCCATTTCAGCCAAATACTGCAAACATTACTTGATTTTCCAGCCTGAGAAATGTAATTACAACAATATGTTATTGATTTGCATGGTACATTCTGATGTTGATACTAAACACTTTACTGGAGAATGGATAATAGCATGACTGGGTAGATGGACAGCTGCCATAAACCAAAAAGGATGTGATGACATTTCTGCAAGGGAAACATCCCAGTGGATCAGAACTGATGTTTAGCAGTTTAAGCAAAAAGTCAAATGTTAGGACACTGAACTCAAAAGCCCCCACCTAGTACACTGTCACTCTGCCATCTGTCAGAGTGAGCTGGGCTAACACCAAAATAAAACAAACATTTACAGCTAATCTCTACTGAAGGTTTTAAAAACTATTCCAAGCAGTTATTTAGCTACAATCCAAGGACAGATCTTCACTACCACCAAATTAAGAGACTTTTTACACAGTGAGATCAAGATGGTTTTAGTTGGCTTAGCTGAAAAAGGAGTCCTCAGAGCACTATTATCTATGTTGGTTTTCTGAATCAAAAAGGAAGCGAATGAAAGCCAGAGAAAGAATTTCTTTTCAAAATAGGCATGTATATGTGCTGAGGGCTGACATGGTTTTATCACCATTAAGAGAGCTGTCCTTAGATCATCATTGCTTAGTCAGGAAAAGAAATCTGGCAATATATGGCATGCATATGTTTATATTTAGTGCACCTTAGCAGAGGGCTGACAAGATCTTCCCAGGAGGTTTACAACTTTGTGCCTACCACCCCCACCCCCACCCCCCTTTTTTCCCCATTTCCTTGCTACATAAGGAACATTCTTTCTGTTTGGAGATATAAAATGGCAATCTCGGGTTTTAGGGTTTTTTTTCCTTCCCCCTAGGTTTTTGTGTTAAGGTCGACATTGCTTCAAAGTCCACCTATCACTTATAATCCAGTTGTTTCTAGTATTCATTATATTACTTCCCAGCAAAAAAAAAAAAAAAAAAAAAAATCACCTTCCTTGACTCTATCTGTGAGTCCTACTGCTCATCACGAAGAAATTCAGAGCTGTTGAATGATGATAGGTTAGAGTGAATAAAAAAGTGCCTGCAACAACAACAAAATAATAAAAAAGGGGAAAAAAAGAAGTGGAGAAGAAGGTTTCTGAAGAATGTGGGAAAGATAAATAGGACTGATACTTTGTTTCATTGTCAGTAGCACTCTGGAGTTATTTGAAGCACTTATTTATGCACTGTAAGCAGAACAATACTGTAGAAGAAATGATTAAATACCAGCTCTCCGAGCAATAGACATCTCATTGTGGCAGGCCTAGACTCACCACTGGGTGGTTTTGATAAAGGCAATATGAGTTGATAACTGATACAGTTTGCCAGGGAGTCATCTGGGGATGCTGACAGCTACTATGCTTTAATAAAATCATTAGAATGTAAATATTTTTATTGCAAAATAAAGAGCCTCCAGCAAAGTTGACACTATCGCTGCTCCCTCCACTGAATGAAAGCACCGATTAGCATTCAAATGATATAATGATAGTCTGGTTATCTTTATTAAAATTTTTCAAATCGAGTCTTCATTTTGCATGATTGAGTTTTAAACAAATGCAATATTCAGTAGGCTGGTGAGCTAGTCTGAACACTCTTGAAATAATTAAAGTGTGCCTTTTATTTTTTTAAACATGTGTTTCATAAGCAATGAATTGGATTTGCTATTTTAATATGACAATATCTAGTTAGCTTTGCATAAAATAGGGATGTTATAGCATAATTATTGAAAGGGTACAACTCTTAAACATATGTTTCATAAAGCTGAATTTAATTTTCTGGAATGTGACAATGCCAGTCAGCTACTGAAATAATATCAAAGGATGACTTGATTGTTTAGGTTAATTTCATGGAAAATCTTTACTATATCATAATTGATGGTAAATGATGTGCTTTGTGGTATTTATTTTCAGAGGAAACACAGAACTCATTTCGCATAATGTTCATCAATTCAGGGTTCAGACTTCACAGATGCAAGAAAATGAAGCATATTCTAAACAAATAGTTCAGACCTGGATTTTCTGCAACATATGATCTAACACAAACTAGCAGAGGTTTTCAACTAACTAAGAAAAGCCTGAGGAAAACCAAAGAATAAATTAACTCGTCTAAGTCCATTAGATTGTACTCTACATAGGATCAATCAATCATTGATAAATATTTAGAAATCCCATAGGAGCTGATCTTCTTTTCAATACTTCTTTCAGCCTTGTCAACTTAGGCTAACCTTTTTCCTGGATTAACCAACCCTATAAAACATACTGCACTACAGATACCAATAAATATACAGTATTGTAAGCAAGTATGCTTTGGCTGGTTCTTGGTTATAAAGAATCCAGAGAATCAATGATGACATAAATGTTCCTTAAAAAATGTGTTCCTGAAATGGCTGTAGTATTGATTCCAACCTGAGACAGCTTCAGAGCTGATTTGTAAAATAAAAATAAAATCTGAATAGCTGACAAACTCTTATATCCATTGTTTGAGGAAGAAATGGGTAGTGTAGGTGCATTCTTACTTCTGAACTAGTCTTTTATTACAATGACTTTCTGAAGATGTCTGGGATGTTTTAGAAGATTCTAAAGAATCAGACATTTCACTGTTTACATTTCATGGAAGAAGTGCCAGGGAGTATCATCAAAAGGAGGAATATAAATACCTCTCTGTTAACAAAGCTAACGTGAGAAAACAGGAGTGTTAAAAAAATATCCTTTTAGCTCTTGTATATTAGAAAGTACTGGTACATAAAGCTGCATTTTTGCGTTATTGGAAAAAGACAACAAATAATTGAGGGGGTTTTTAGTGTTTGGTTTTATTTTTTTAAAATTTTTGTGTGTTTTGTTGTTGTTGATATATGAGTTTGTGTAAGTGAGACTTAAATGCAAAAATGGAATTTTACATGTACGTCTATATAGACTCATTACACTAACCTGACTAAATGGGACCAGAATATCTTTAGTAGTAGCATCTAGGAGAGGACTAGGTACAGTTGTGGTACCTGCTGTTGAGGAAAACACCTCTCTTTCTACGCAAAAGATGTGGTTACCATCTAAAAGGACACAGGAAACAGTTCAGGCCAGAACATTCCTTCCCCTGAGCATCAGATTTCAGAACACTCTATAGAGCACCCTGCATCATCCTAAGAGAGGATGTACTGCTTTGTGCCTGGGGATTAATCACTCCCAGAGAGGGAAAGCACTTCTCCTGTCTATTGCCAGTGCAGTCAGTCTGGTCCAAATGAGGGATACTGCAAAGGTCTTTGGAACTAACCTTCAACAAATGCCTTGTAGGCATTATTTAGAGTATTACTAGATTACTGAGCTGGAAGAAGAAAAGCTTTCCAGTTTATAGAATCTTACATTTCCACTCTTTTAATAACAACTTGTAAAAGTGAGAGCAAGACAGTAATGGATCTATGTAAAAGCCATTTCAACAGAGATTCTGTTGAATGACCAAGGGGAGTCTTCCCACAATCATCCACAAAATACTACTATGCACAAATCTTCTTGTGGGGTAACTTACCATATTTGCACAATCACTTATGTTGGTACTGGGCGTATAACTTTTTTTTTTTTTTTTTTTAATTCTTTCAAATTTCTTCAAAAATAAACCAGATTTTTTTTTCAGGCAGAAATTTTTTCTTCACAGAGAAATACAAGTGCAAACCTGATACTTACACAAATTGGTTCATTGGGACAAGTATTTTACCAAAAGATTGATTTGGTTGTAACATGGAGTTTTATAAAACAGATCTAATCAGTGTGCCTGGTTATACTCAAGCTCTGAGAGGGGAAAAAGAAAAAAAGAAAAAATAAACATGGCTTTTTTTTTGTTATCCAGCCCAGGTATTATATTATTGATTCAGAGAGAAAATGTGCTGAGCAAGTGGTCCTGAATGGAACTGAAAGAAACCCTTGGGACCATTTATGAGATAGAATTTGAACTCAGTTAAAGAGCTATAGCACACACTGTTCTTCTTATTGACAGGGAAGGAGTTTACTCATTTAGTAAAATCAACACAGTAACACCTGCCTTAGAGGTTTAGGAAAGAATACAACCCATATGTACTTAAGAGCTGGACAGACATGAGTGAAGCCTGAACAAATGTAGACCAGAGAGATAGACACGGATTTGGGTGGACATAGGCCTATACCAGGTAGAAAATCATAGAAGATTGGAGAATACTTTCAAACCCTCACAATATAATCATATGCAGCTCTGAAACAATTGTTTTCATTTCTTTACTGTCACAGAAGGAATAGTAGGGGAAAAAAATGTCTCCCTCCCATCATGCAAGTTTGTGCATGCATGTATGTTCACTCTTCATGGTGTGTATGCATAGTGACAAAGTGACAGAAAAAAGAAGAAAGGGGGAAAAAAATGACTATATGAATGGAAGACTACCTGAGTAAGAAAGTCTTTGGGAACTGTGACTTCCAAGAAGCACACACGTTTGTGGCTTTCTTATGGGCACTGCACTTCAGTGGATACTGGGGTGCTTTCAGAGTGCGATTGTTTGATTTCAAACATAAAGTGGTAGAAAAACTGCTGTCTTTTGATGGCAGGAGATATTTTGTAAGCATGCAGGCCTGAGCGGCCAAAAATGAAGCTGTTAAAATTTTTCCATAGAAAAAAAGAGAAAGAAATAGAATAATAAAAAGAAAAAGACAAAGAAAACTCAGGGAGAGGATTTCCAGAAGAAAGAATAAGAAGAGCAAGACGGAGAGCAAGATTACTGTACAGTGTGAGAAAACTATGAATTTTCAAGAATATAAAAATATGGTAAAATGGTAAGGCAAATAATAGAAAATCAAGACTAAATTAGAGCATTAGAAAGGGATCAGTCCACTGATGTATTTCATAGTATTGTCAGTAGCACTATGACAGAACTTGCATCCTGACTTTTCAAAGTCTTTCCATGATAGATAGTATCAACCTCATGGAGGACAACACACAAACTGTGTATGTTTTTCAGATGCTAACACATGCTGGACAAAGTTCAACAGCTGCGTTCACAAGTGCGTGTTGAAAATGTGACTGAACTGCTGGCATATAGCGATTCAAGTGTCTTGGAAACAACTGCAATATAGTTTTAACTGCCATCTTCTGCCTCCTCCCTATATTCTTCCTTCTGGCTCACAGAAGGTTATCAGACACACAAAATTCTCTGGACCTTAACTAACAGAATAAAATATCTAATATAAATTACCTTTGACTGCTGAAAGACTTTATTTACAGCTGTTCAGAGCTGCATCTGGAGAGTTTAGGTAGATACTACGACTGCCAGATGGTGGCCAGACTTGCCCAATTAGCAATCTCTCTCATCCTGTGCCTGGCTTTGCAATGTTACTCCTCACATCACAGTTGTCTGACTCAAGCCAGTACCTCTATGCTCTAAAATAGTAAATACTAAAATAGTAGCAATGTTGTCAGGTGAGTCAACACAGAGCTCTGTAGGCTTGGCTCAGTCAGAAGATGCTCTTTGCTATGTTTTTTCTGTCTGTTGAAATTAATGATGTAGCTCTTGATCAGTGCAGCTTGTTGACAGTTAAGGCCTAATCCTAGACTGCTTTTCAAAGCAGTGGTATGTTTAAAAGAGTAGCGAGGGCTGGCCTGAGCCGACAGAAAAGTGAAAAAAACAGAGAGAATGGGGGAAAAAAAGGGTCATCTTTCTTAAATATATATTTAAGTTTCCAAGAAAATCAACAGTGAGGCTCGTGACATCAGGAAAACAAAGCATATTCAAGTCCAAAATTATCTGCTGAAATCTCTGCTACATATCAAATGATTAAAAAATTGTCATTTATAGTTGTAGCTGTGCTAAAGCACAACATCTAGACCTACCTGCGCTTAGACTGCTACTTGTAGTTGGAAAAAAAATTAACAACCCAGTTTTTTCCAGTGCACAGTTCGGGAAAGGCAGAGATATACAGACTGAGTGAAAGTACATATCCTTATCAGATGTCCAGGAAATATTCCCTGTCCCACCTGAAGAAAGGACTGGTCTCATCCAAAAAGTCTAATTAAACTAGTTACATTAGTCTGGCTATATTTCTCCAGGTGATTAGGAAGACAGGCTCTTGTATTACAGCAAGAAAGTGGAAAGAGATTGATGTTTGCATTTTGTTAGATAGAATTTCTTTCGGCTTTCTGACCTGCCCTTGGCCCAGAGCAGAGACTGGGAGAATGTTGGATTTAAGACACTTCTCTACAGTCAGGTCTCTGACATCACCTGAAAATCACTAAATCCTTGGCTGCATCATGTTGCCACCTCCTTTCAGGTGGAGAGGATAGAATAGAAAAGGGAAGGGTTGGTTTTATATGTATATGTTATATATGTATATGTATGTGTGTGTGTGTATATATATAAAAACATGGGTGTACTGCAAACCCCATGAGGGGTATCCAGCATGTTGTAGAATTCAGGTTTCCAACTCTTTTGTGCTGCAAGAGTGATTAAAAATGATTACTGATGGGGATTGAAGTTATCTGCTCTCCTCTGAAAAGTCTGTCACATACCAGCCTGTTATTATGCTCACATGAAAACCATATTCCTTCATCCACACCACCTTTATGACTGCTTTGATTACAGTTTTATAGACACAAGGCCCATAACTTTGCTTTGACCCTGAAGGACAAATAAATGCAAAATAAATCAATGTGAAATTCAGAGCGTGCCAGCAAGTTCCATCACACCGATTTGGAAAACTCACCAAGTTTCAGCAGGTGCAATATATCAGTACACAATTGTACTTGTTCTATTATAAACTTACAATTAGTCACAACATTAGCTTTGAATTAATAAGAGATTAATATTTTTATTATTAAAATATATTTATTTTATATTTTCTATATAAAATTAAAATATATTTATTATTTTTCTTCCTTTTTGTGTAGAAGCACTTTATTAGCACTTCATTGCTTTTAACATAAACTATATTTTTAGAAATTGTGACCCAGGGAGACAAATTTAGAAGTGGAATGACCAGTTCAGAAAAGATAAACACCTAAAAAATTTGATCTGAACCTGATTCAAATAAAAAAAAAAATGGGGAGCTTTAAAAACTGCTTCTGAGCCAAGGTTTTAATGTGTGTTACATATAACTGAACATGAAAGTGCTTGCTAAGAGCAACCATAGTTATTCACTGACATCACATAATTGATACCTAACCCAGGGAGGTTATGCCCAGGAAAGAGGTGGGAATCATATACTTCTGAGGTCTAGATCTTTTCCTGCTTCTGTTCTGATTTGAAGTGTAGCCTTTTGCTGTTGCCCAAATTTGCTGCTCATGATAATGTCTTGGTCTGCATATTATGTGTTGTCACTTGACAAAATTGTTCTATGCCTCTTGTTTCTCCTTGCTCCCCATTTCCCTGGCCTGTAGGTAAGGGAATTACAACTTACTCCTATGCCCTGCAACCTGAGATTTAAGTATTATGAATGGTGATATAAAAGAGGATCTCATTCTCTTTTATTCCTCCCAGCATATGACCTCAATCTCTATCCCTTAGATAGCTGATTATCCAGATCCTCTGACTCTCTTATAATCCCTTTTCCTTCATTTCACTGAGACATGTCATGGAGTAAACCAGGATTTTCCTTAAGTGAGGTGAAATTATCTAGCTTTCCTGAATCACCAGTATTTATTCAGCAAGACTCTGGGTTGATGAAAACATGATTGTGATAAGCTGTGCTAAGGGTTCTGAATCAAGAGGTTTATTTATCTCATTTGTGTTCTAAGTAAAAACTTGTGTTTGGTTTTGTTTTTTTTTTTTTTTAGTTACAGATATTTGAGGCTACTCATATACAGCTGTAAAAGACAGGAAAAATTAGCAAAGGACTTATTCTAAGTAAGTAGATGCCCTGGTTTTGGCTTGGATAGAGTTAATTTTCTTCTTAGTAGCTGGTGCAGTGCTGTGTTTTGGTTTTGTTATAAGAACAATGTTGATAGCACACTGATGTTTTTGGTTGTTGCTGGGTAATGTCTATACTAAGTCAAGGACTTCTTATTTTCTCAGGCCTTGCCAATGAGAACACTGGAAAGGCACAAGAAATCTGGAGGGGACACAGCCAGGAAAGCTGACCCAAACTAGCTGAAGAGGTATTCCATACCATGGGCCATCATGCTGAGTATATAAGCTGGGAGAAGAAGAAGGGAGGGGGGTGTGTCATTCAGCGTTATGGTGGTTGTCATCCCAAGTAACCATTACGCGTGACGGAGCCCTGCTTTCCTGAAGATGACTGAACACCTGCCTGCCCATGGGAGGTGGTGAATGAATTCCTTGTTTTGCTTTTCTTGTGTGCACAGCTTTTGCTTTACCTGTTAAACTGTCTTTATCTCAACCCATGAGTTTCTCACTTTTTACACTTACAATCCTCTCCCCCATCCCACCGTAGGGGGAATGAGCAAGTGGCTGTGTGGGGCTTGGTTGCCGGCCGGGGTTGAACCATGACAGTATATCAAGAGTGGGATTTGTTCTTCATGAGGGAAAGAAATACCACGGCTTGCAGGAAATTGATCAATGCCTTTTGAGACATATTGTGAACTTCTCTTCTTTCATCTTTACACATGGAAATAAAAGGACCTATCTGTTTCAGCTGGAGTTTTAGAGGTATGTTTTACAGCACTGATGGAGTTATTGGTCTCTGTGTTGGTAAGGAGGTGGATAATGATCTGAAAGTGTTTATTTTTACAATCAGCTTTTTGGGCAAACATCAGAAGTGGCCACAATCTCAAAACACAAGGTAGAACAACATAAATTGGTAGAAAAACACAGCATAATAGACCTTCTTATATTGTGCTCAAGGGGACTCCAGGGACCAGCCAATCCATACAAGAAGAATAGTGTGAGCTAGATGGGACCCAGTATGATTAATCACCAAAGCAATGCAGATTTAGCGCATTAGGTGAAAAGATAAATGTGTAAAACGCTGTGTCAGAACCCATGGAGTGGCCCACACGGTAATTCAGGGTCAGTAATTGAACTTCACTCTAATTATCCTGGGGAGATAATATTAACTTATAGTTGAGTGTGAAAGAGAGAGTCCATAATTCATCACTCGATGGGGCTGCTCATTGCATTGTGTTATTGAAATATGATGGCTCCATTTTTATCCTGTCATAATGACAACTGATGTGCTTATTTTCTTTCTCTGTGCCTCCAGGGGATGATGAAATAGTAAGCAAACATTCTTTCTGGTGAAAGAACAGCACTTTATCACACTGGCTTCAGCTCTAAAAAAGCATTCGCAAACTCAGAAACAATTTCTAGAACCAAGGCCAGGCATTTTCCCTTGAATTCATGTTGTAGACAGCTAACCTAAACAAAAGCCACTGGTTGTTCTTTTTATGAGATGCAATTTTTATTTCTCCAGTTATCAATCATTTCAATTTCTTAAATTTTTCAAGAACTTTCCTTTGCATTTTCAGTTTTCCTGAGACACAAACCCAGATGAAGTTAGTTGTGGCAGAGAGATTGCTGCACAGCAACAAGGGGTTCCATTTCACACCTACATAGCTTTCATTTCGTTCCTTTCAAAAATATCAGTGTTATCATCCTCAATGATTTTAAAATCAGATTCTGTTTGAGTTTGACTATATTTGGCATTTTAAAAGTATTTAAATTATGTCTGAGTCTGGAACTTCCTAGCGTTTGCAAACTTTTTCTCATCAAAGTAACCTACCAGACTACAAATCTATCAAGATTTAGGTCAGAGAAGTTTTCAACTGCAGATTTACTTTAGAGGTATAGAGCATATTACAAAACAAAACACTGGCTATTTCGTTCATATCACTGTATGCCTTTTCCTATCTTATTTGAGCAGAAAATTCAAGTTTACTGCACAGGAACCAAAGCTGTTTCATACTCATAATTACACATTTATTGTGTATGATTACATTAGGTTCTGACTTAATAGTCTGATGAGGCATTGAGAAGACACGGGTTGGACCAGACAAAGAGAAAGAAAATGTTTAGGAACTCTAATGAAAATGTCAGAAGAAATTTAAAGGAAGTGAAATTTAGAAAGACAAATTCTTGTTACCAAATATGGAATGACAACTGCTGTGAGCACTGCTTACGTGACTTACAGTGCACTGATGACGCTGACAAGAGATTACGTGTTGAATTATAGACTACTGTAACATCATTTGTAATTGAAGACAAATAGGAGATGTTTGACATAAACAAGATTCAGATGGAATTTATAAGGTAAATTGCATTTAATACATAGATATGGAAACATCAGTAGATTTTAATGAAGGTTGTCTTTTTTTCTTCCTTAACTCTCAATGAAACAGTCTATGTCTTCGATTCACACTACAGTGTTGAAGGTGACTATTTTTCCTGACAATTTTCAGTGCAGGTTTGTACTCCCCATGGAAGGCACTGAAGTTCTTCATATTGTTTTGGCTGGCAAAAATTACGAAGTCAAGAAGAAAATCTCAAGAACTCTCAAAAGCCATGCTCTGACTTAGTCTTTCCAGATGGACAAGACTGAAATGTGAGGGAGGATGGCTTGAGCACCTGGTTGCCACTCAGTGTCATCATAATGAATAAGCAGAAAACTGTTTTTCCTTTACTCCCATGAAGCTGACGTCTGAACACTGTGTCAAGAGTCACTTGAAATGTATGCTGGTGGAAATAAAGTTGGCAATGTTGGGACATTGTTGACTATGAGGCAAATGTTACATGTTAAGTAGAGAAACACAGCTGAATAGTATAAGACTTTGGAAAAAAATTACCTTGCTTTACTGGAAGATAAAAAAGTGAAAGGAAGAAAGGGGTAATGTACGTCTACACATTGGCAGCTGCATTCACATTAATAGCTGGGCAAAGGTATTGAACATTATCCTGATGTATTCCAAGTATTTGATTCTCAGCACGTGTCTTGCTATGGTTTTGATACAGTTGAGATAGCTTTCTCTCAGAGAAAGCCCAGGTGCCATTCCAGGATGAGCCAGGGTCAGTAGTGCCCCCCCAATCTCTCAGTTATCCTGGACAAGTCGAAGATTTCAGGGTGTGTGTAGGGGGATAGCAGAGGGAGGGTGAGAAAATAAGGGACTTCAGCCTCATGTTTGTGAGCTGCAGAGAATTTCTGCGCACTTTTTGCTACTTTGTAGTAGTCTTTAACAAAAATGTGGAAGAAATGAGTAAAAGGTCTTTTCAAATTAAAAAAAAATCAAAATCCTGATATATTTCATTCCGACTCCAAATGCCTTAGCAGTACAAAGTTCAAATGTGTAAAGTGAAGGATGGTTTTTGTTTTAGTCTGACTGTGGCAAAATGAAAACAGGGTGTTTGCTGAGCAATCTTTCAGTAAATGACTGAAATTTTAACACATGTAATCAACAGCAGTTTTCACTTCAGAACGGTGCAAAAGGATGTTAAGATGAATAACATCATGGAGTAGGTTGTCTTTTATGCCAGGTGCTTCTTTGTTTCATATGCAACCCGTTTCTTTTTGGTATTTTATTGTCTTACACTAATTGTCACCTGTTATTTTACTTTAGTTTATTACAATACACAGGCCTTGAGCAGTCACTCCTTTAAAGACACCTTTCAATATAAACACTGATATTTGATCATCAAATCAATACACACAAAGTAGAAAGGACAGTCACTGTGAAACACAAGAAGACAGAACTGACCCATGCTTATCAAAATGTCAGTGCTGTGTCCTAGTGGCAGGAAATACAACCATTACAGTAAAGGTGAAGATTTAGAAAGTGACTTTTCAACATTTAATACACCATGTGGACTCAGATTGCCCACAATATTTGCTATGCATAACACCAGAAAAAAAATAATGATTTTGACGACCAAGGTAATTATTTTCTCTAGATAGATTTTATTCTTAAATGTATATATTTTTCTTGAAATATTAAAAAATAAATATATGATACTTGACTATCCAAATGGGCCTTTTTAGCACTTTTCCTGTATTTCTTATAGTTGTTTTTAAACAGAAAAGCACCTTGTACATAAACCGTGCCTTTTTAATTTCCATATATTTTAATATCAAATTATTTTGGTAAAAGCTTTTTGACACTGTTTTATTATGCACATACTTTATGGGTGTGCAAAATTTGAACCTGTACAGTGAGGATATAAAAAGCTACAAATATATGTAAAAGAACACCTTAGTTCCCATAATCCAGTCCTGTTGGACTATCTAATTTGTGAGCAGATGCTTTAAAGAAAAAGCACTAAGAGTAAACTTCCTTAAAGCTTTCCTAAGATTTCATATTAAGTTACGTATCCAGATATAATGGAACCTTTCTGAAGCATGAAATAATTGCACATAGCCTTATGTCAAATAAAAATGGTTAGAGTATTGAGTTAATTAAGCTACTGATCTGGACCAGCGGCTATGTTCATCATCTTAAGTTCCTGCTGTCTTTCAGAATAAGTGGGCTTCTGTGTATATCATCCATCTCTGGTATTTCAGGAGTCCTACAGTCAACATAAAAAAGTGAAAATAAAAGGTACAGCAGTATTTTCCACTAGTCTCCCAAACTAATCTCTTTTATCTTTTTTTAAAAAAATGGCTACATTTATATTTACTGACTCTTGTATACAAGTCATAATGTCAAGAAATCCATTTGCTCTTTAATAAAACTTATCATAATGTCTGAAGGCTTGATTTATGGACAGGTCTGTTGTCACCTTGACTGCCTGAACCCTTTTTTTTTTTTTTTTTTTATTGCAAGAGTTCCAAGACAGGTCATGATATTTATGCTAGGTCAGAATAATAATGTCACCAGGATCACGGTCCCTGACAATAGATTATTTGTCTCATTTAAATAATGAACGGCATTGGTGAAAATTGCAGACTGAAACTGTAACACACAAAGGACAGGAGAACATGACTGTGCAGGATATGAAGAACCAGTATTGACACAAATCATGACCTTCTTGCTCCATTTTGCTAGCCAACTATCTTTTGTTATTCTTTTCAAAACAGTCTCCAGCAGTAACCAGGTGATCATAAGAAATAAAATAAAAATATTTTTCTTGTGCATGTTCTGACAAAAGAGTATTACTTCTAATAATTACAAGGGTGTACATGGTGCTGCTTTTCTCATGGCAGGGTAATTGACATGGTAAATATGCACATTATATACTTATCAGATACATCAGAAATAATTTATAAGAAATAGTTTTCTCCTTGCTATCTGAAGAAAAGTCTTTTCAGCTCCTTCTTGAACTACTTCAGGTATCCATATTCAAGGTATTTCAGATCACTGTGAAATTTAAAAGTATAAACAGTTACCCTTGTGTACACTTTAAGGATTGGAATATAATATCAGCATGCCAAAGCTTATTTTGGACAAAGGACACCTACCTGTTCAATGTCCAATTCATGAAATCCAGCAACCCAAGCTAGAACACTATTTTCCATCCACAATGAACGAGAAGAGGTAGGCACCTAAGAATGAAGTTTCTAATGTTGCATGGTGAGTAGGCAGGTGGTAAAGTCAGCTAATAGGAAGCACTGGCTTGATGCACCCCACATACTGAAGTCAAATGTCCTAATTTTGACAACTGCCTTGTGTACACCCATGCACAGGTGCCTCCATGTATGCACCACTCACACAGTAGTGACCTGCTGACCAGCTGCTGTGAGCCTAGGGCTCCTGCGGCAGCTTTCAGTGCTGCAGCCCTTTCATGGCATATCCTTAAACTGTTGCATTCTGCCTAAGATCACCAGCGCTCCTGCATTAGATGTTGTGTAACACCTCTTTAAAACCTGTGATACAGTGCAGTGCATACACACAGTGCTGAATGACTGGCAATATCTGTCATGTGACCTTTCCACACATGGCCATCTTTCCATTTGCCCCAGAGCATGCTATGTTTGTCTCAAGTCTTAAGATGCCACATAATAAGGTGATCTGGAAACAATGATGAGAGAAATGCTACGCACTGCCCAGAGCTAGGCAATTGCACATGGTCCTGGGCTGCATGCCTCTAGAAACTGGGATTTATAGCTCAAAGACTTTGCTTGACATAGACATATAATTTTTTTCCTTGCATATGGATAATTATATCCATATTTTCTTATGGAACATAGGTGGGTGAGCCTATGAACTCCTCAGAACAAAGTGTTTTAACTTATCATGGTTAAGGAGTGAAATTTTCCAAAGAAGAACTAGGGTAATTAGTGTCTTTCAGAAGTAGTAAAAATTACCAAATGCTCCAAACATCCTATTTAAGCTGGGCCACAATGCATCAGGAACACAGCAAGCATGATACCAGAAGTAATATGTCAGATTATGCCTGTAAGAGGAAGCACTATAATATTTTCCAGTAAACTACTTAAACTGATGGAGAGCAAGCGTAGGAGCTAAACCAAAATTTTTTGGGGCAGCAAAGTCTTCTGAAAATTAATGCAGTATTTCAATATTGTAATAAGATTATAGTTATTACAGATACAACACTACCTTTTAAGGCAACCACTCTTCCATTCAGCATTTAAGTGTTGTATCATGTAAGTAAAATGGGTCATCTGAGATTTTGGGTAGAAAGCCATACTACCTCATAAAATGAGGCAATAAGATATGAAGCCTAACATCAACTTCAAAGTAACAAATATGTCTGCAGATTTTCTCCAGAGGTGCACTCCTTCCCAGAACAAAAAAGCACCTCCCCAACCCGCACACCTAAAGATATGCATCAAACAAATCACATATTTACTATCTAGATGGCAGGTTTTGTCTTCATTCCTACCTAAATCTCTGATTGAATTTGCTCTAGAGACTGAAAGATAAAGTTTTTGCCAAATGTACTTCTCAAAATACTCCATTTAATCTGTGTTTTTTGAGTTAATACATTCTAGTGGGGATGGTTTCTGTCTTCCAGAGGTCTCCAATAACACAGAAGGAAGGAGAGAAATCTAAGCCAAGAAATTTATCACAGTTCTGTCTTGGGAAGGCATGTGACAGTTTACTTCTAATGTGGACAAGACATACATTTTGAAGATTCAGAAAGACATGTGAAATAGGTCTGTGCACGACAATTCCAAGAGTAAGCAATCATGAAGAGGTATGAAGTTCATGGGGAACCTTGCATCCACCTTACATCTCTGTAACTCAAGACTTCACAAGCATGATATGCTATTTCCCACTTTCCTTGCTTTCTTTTTGAATAAAAGGGTAATTTTCACAGCATTTATTGAAAAAGTAGATGTTTCAAACCTGCATTTCATTTTTAACCAGTTGTAAGGAGGTTCCTTTAGATAATAAGTCAGTAATTCCTTCAGAAATCAATGGGAAATGCTCAGAGCTATTATTATCTTGACAGCATATTGCAAGATTAGTAGAACAATTTCACCATGTTTATAACTACCTCATGCTGGCATTTGATTCCCATTAGTCCTTAAAATGAAAACAAAGAAAAGTAGTTGCAGAATTGCTCTTAATATCTGTCTCTCAAGCACAAATCATTCTATGAACTACACTATTATTTCCTTTAAACTAATGAGAAAGTTCCTGTTAAAGCAATGTAAAAGTTTAAACTAGTCTTAGGCAAATGGCATGAAAAAAAGTATGTGAAAAAAAAGCGATTCAGTTAACACTACACCTACAAAAAAGCACATGTGGATTAACTATATATGCCTGTGTTGTCATCCATATTTTATGGCTAAATTCCTAACCTTCAGGTACCTCATTTTGGGTGGAATTACACATTTATTTAGGATAATTAATATTAGTTATAGATCTGATTAGAAATGTGGAGACATGCAAACACTGACAGGGGGCCTAAATAATCTAATGTGATTTTCTGTTATTATTGCAAATCTTTTTATGTATAAGGAGCAAAGTGAGTGTGGAATTCTCTTTGCTTTAGAGAATCACAATAAAGAGTCCTTGAAGGCACCTCAGGAAGTCATCGTATCCATTCACCTTGTCAACACCAGGTTTAGCTACTCCTATATAATTTCTAAGAAATATTTGTCAAAATTGTTAATAAAATTTCCTCTACTGATGGATTTTCCAGAGGAGCCCAGTCTTTGCAGGTGCTTTGCTGCCATTGTCACAGAGAACTTTTCTTATCCCTGAATCCTCTTGCTGCAACTGAAGCTCATTCTTTGCACACTAACCCTCTTGCACAAAGTTAACAGGTCTATGCAACAGCTTTTCAAAATGTTCAAGACTGCTTTCATGCCATCCCTTCAGTGTTCTCTACTTTACAACTCTCTACTGTTTACCTTTTCCAGATCTCTGATTAGTGCTGTCGCTCTCCTTTAGACTCCCTTCAACTTGGGATGCTTACAGGGAAACTACTCAGAATGAGATTTCAGTATTAGCAGGTGCACCAGAAGGATTCTGTCAATTCTTTGGCTAGCTACATTCCTATTAATGCATCTCAGCAGAGTATTCGCCTTTTTTTTTGCACCAGCATAATATCATTGATTCATTTCCAGCATGTGACCGCTATAATACCTATATTTTTTTTTTTGTGAAACAGCCCACACTACCATCCTGTATATGAATAATTGCACTTTGGCTTAAAGCACAGTTCCTTGAAGTAATCCTTGTTGAATCCTGTTGTTTCAAGAATTTTTCTCTAATTTATCAAGAGTATTTTGAATTCTAATTCTGTTCTTCAAAATGCTTCATCCCTCCAGGTGGTATTAGCTGTAAGTATAAAGCATACTGTCTTCCACCACCCAGGTAATTAATAAAAATACTGAATTGCACTGAATTCAGAACAGATACCTGCAGAACTTCCCTTGTGGCAATGAAACACAGAATCTCTCTGAGTACTTTTTTCAACTGATTTGCACCTACACTATAATAGTTTTTATTAAGTCACATTTCTCCTGATTTAGCTTATTAGTGTGTCACAAAATACAGTGGGAAAATACTCAGAAAGGTCAAAACCAAATTCCTGACCTACAAGTCTGTCATCCTTTCATTAAATCTACATATATATATATATATATATATATATATATAGGGCTAGAGTGTTTTTTTTCTTAGAAGTCCATGTTGGCTGCTATTTATCTCCTTATTGTCTTTCAGATGATTATAGATTGGTTGCCTTTGTGTTTTTTTTATGATAATAATTATATGTAGGCAACTGATGTGTACTTCCTGTTCTCTCTTTTCTTTTTTTTAAAAGAAATAAATCGCTCTCAAATTTTTCAGTCTCAGAAATATCTGGTTAGGTTTTCTTGTGATTTCATTTGAAGATTATCAGATCCAAGAGTTGAAAATATCTGTCTTATCTAAGTACTCTTATTTATTCCTCCTTTGTTCTGGATTGACAATTGCTTTTCCTTTTTTTTTTTTTTCAGAACAATTTTGCTAATAGCAAATGGTGGCTTATTTCTTTGATTTCTTATGAAGGTCCATATGCCATTAAAATATTTGGCCTTCTAAGCATAATTTCTCTCCTTCTAAGCATATCTTTCCCTCTCTATGAAGAAACTAACCAATGATATTCATAGTTTTCCTTTTACTAGAAATATACTTTTTCCTCATTACCAATGCCATTTCTTGTAATTTGTACCTCATTTTGTGTTTGACATCTGGGATTTTGTCCCTATGTGTTTGCTCTGTGCTTTTAAACTTAGTAAGCTAAACTAGTTTTTGCATCCTGCGCATTTTCTCCATAATCTGAGATCAATAAAAACCTCACAGTTCAGAGGAGTTTCCCATCTGTCCATCTTTCCTTCGGTTAGTTTGTGTTTGTGTTCCTAAGAAAAGGCCAGCTGCACTGTACATCTTTTCTTACACTCACCTCCAATAGTTGTCAACCCTCTGAGTATATGTGTATTCCTGACAGCCTGATTTTTATTTAATTTCCCCCCACCCCATGTCATTTTACCTCTTACCCCTATCAGGTCTTGAATACTGTTGGTTTATGGTTATTCACATTAAGATGACCTTTCACCTTTACATTCTTATCTGATGTCTCCAAGTTGGCTGGAATAATTTCTAACCTGCTGTATCACTTCCCCAACTCTTCCATTTCTTTTGAAAGCAAATTCTGTGCTCTGAATGATTTAGCCATTTCTTCACAGAAAGCCTTATCCACCTGAACTTCCTTACATTTTGGACTGTTGTAGATCCCAATCAGATAGCTCCATTGTTCTCTTCCCTGCCCATCTCTACTCAGAGATTTTCAGCAAGCTTTTCTCCTTTTATTTTCTGTCTCGGCAAGCGCATGCAGCCTTTATCTTCAAAGCAATACTCCTCCTTCTTTTCATTACCTGCCTTTCTTGTACACACTATTCCTCTTTCATATTAACATTCCAGTCATAGGAATTATCCTACCATGTCTTTATTATACCAATTAAGTCATAAACTTGACCATCTAGTAAGAATCTCAGCCCTTTTTTCTTCCCTATATTTCTTGCATTAATATACCTATAGCAGAATGTTTTGCTGACTTCATTCTAATTCTGATATCCTTATATTATCATAACAAAAGAGTCCTGTTCCCTTTCCCCAGTTATAAGGTTTCGTCCACATTATTGTTTCTTATTGTCGCTTGGCTATTGGCATTTTTCAGCTATCCCTTATATCTTTGTTAATCCTCATTTAAAGCCCTTCTAGCTGTTACTCCTCATTTAAAGCCCTTTTCATGACATGGTTTCAAAGCTAAGTTTGGATGACAATAGGGTTTTATGCAAAACAAATTATCAGTCAAAGTGATCCATTATTCCAGAAAGCATATTTTGATTATCTTTTTTTGGAGGTTATATATTTACTTTGGTTTGAGGCGAATACTCCCAAAGTTCTTTCATTCTGCTTTGTACCAGTTTTTAGAAAGAAATTCTACACCTTTTCTGTGTTCAATGCTTCAACTTCATACTGAAGTGCCTCCAGACTGCTTGGACTTTCACTCTGTAGTTACTCCTCAATTCTTGCTTTTTAATTACTGAGTTGAGTCTCTTTTGACACCTAACTCTCAAATATCTCAGCATTATTACCGAAGACTGTGTCAATGTGAGGAATTTCTCCTTTTAAAGCTATACAAAGAGACCAAGTTCTCAGTTACACAGCTGCATAGCCATATTTAAAGAGACAATACTTATGGATCTTCTATACCAATTACATTTGTATTATTATATATTAATTAAAGTATTTATCGATTGTGTCAATAAAAATACACATTTATATAGGTTGTTACAGCATACTTTTATGCTATAAATAAGTATTGCAACTGGCAAGTATTTTTAAAATTATTTTTCATTGTTGCTCCTTTGGTACCACATTTTCTTTACACAAACACATAGACAGAAAATTAGTAATTATTTTGCAAAACAAATAATAATTTACTCTTTAAAATGTCTCTATTGTACTAACTTGTCACTTAAATAATGTATCAGCAAAGGTGTATCAATACACAGCTATCCAAAAATACTGTGAAAGATTATTTTAAAAGTAAAGTGGATCACGTGGGTTTAGATTTTTAATAAACTTATCTTTTTCTCCAGGCATAAAATTTAAACAGCTTTCTAAATAGATGTCTTTGCAGAGATCAACAAGGATAATATATGCTATATACAGGCACTAGCCAAGTGAATATCATTAAGAAAAAATGGAAGAGGACAAGACAGAGTGCAAATAGCAATGTGTAACTGTGCAGCACCTGTTTTGATTTTGTTTATTCTTTTTGCCTTTGAATCCAATCAAAGTGCTTCTTTTGTCTTTTTGTGTTTAAGATATTAAAGAACCAAATTAACCTTATGAGAAGCTATCACAAACCTGCATGTTGAAATATGCTGCAGCTGCAAAATGCTGTTTCACAGGGCTTATAAAATTAGTGACCTTTTTGGTAAAGTTAGTGACAAACACAGCTCGAAAACCAAACTTCTGCAGGAAAACCAGAAGTGACATGACAAAGGGCTGGCATAATGTCCAAGAAACTGTCTTTTATTGTATTTGATGTCTGTTCAGACATGTTTGACATGTCTGTTTTCACATCTCCTCTAATAGCAGCTGTGTTCTGATGAGGTATAACACATTCAATTTCCAGCCTTTTATTTATTTTTCTTCTCACCAAAGTGAAAAAAATTATGACAATATAAAAGTATCCCCTCCATCCACTTAAACTGAGAGACCAAATTTTACAGTCTTGACAGAAACTTCTGACAAAGTAATTAATGCTAAAGTAAATAGTTATCCAGAATGCCTGTCTGCAATAGGGATGCTCCCAATTGAGGCTTTTATTTACGTTACACTCGTATCTACCTAACCTTCTTTAACCTACCCATCTATCAAGAAATTATACAGCTATGCATAGTGACTAGGCTTTCATCTAACAGGAATTTTGAAGCCCAGGAAAAAATGAAATTTATGTAACTTGCATTATGTTCTCATAAAGCTTGCAAATCAGTGAATGATGACACAGGTTTAACTGGTGAGTTTAAGGATCTGTTGTCACTTTGGAGTGTTAGTGCTTAAGTAAAATATCTGGTCATAGTGTCAGAACTTCCCAGGTTTCTTACCTGAATCAATTCCATCTTTCTGTATGTAATCCTGCTATGCAAATTTCTTTGTATAAAAAATTAAAAAGGACTTCCTAGTGCTGCTTTCTATGCAGGAAAAAAAGGCCATAGTAAAGGGAAGAATTTAACCAAATTCAATGAAGTCTTGAAAGTCTTGGGTATTTTCCTTCAAGCTGTATGATATTAGGAAAGTTTTGGTTGTCTAGTTCGTTCATGTTTGAGACTGCCCACTAAGGATTAAGCACTGTCAAAATGGAAAATAAAGCCAGTTTACTTCATTTTGCATGGAGCTTTTAAAGCTGTGGTCTAGGGAATGTGTTTTATTAGCTTATAACCACCTGTCACTTCAAACTATATAAACCATTTGCTACAGAAAGCAATTAAACCAAAAATTCTCAGAGGACCATTTTAAGAAATGAATTATAAACAACAAGGGAAAGTTGATATAGACAAATATTATTTACATCATGAATCAAACTCACCTTATTTACAAATCTTAATACTGAAATTCTCTCAGATTTTACAGTTCTGATCAGATGCAGATATTATTTTGATTCTGAAATTATTTTGCTCAGTATATGTGTTCATTTATGGACATGCTTTTGTGACTCGAAAGAAAGTGGTTATATATTTCCAGTTGGTTTTCTTTTCCATTTCTGTTGGCCTTTTACTTTGAAACAAGACAGGTCAAACTGGGAAATGATGAATAATTCAAAACACTGAAATCAGAAGACAGTGAAAAGCCTAGACAGTTCTATTTCAGAGAATTCAGGGTATTAGCTGTTTCCTCTCATTTGGTAATTTGCACTTTTTTCCTTGGAAAGAGGCAGAAACTTATGTCCCTTCCCGTTCTAGGATGACAGTTGTGAAAGTGTGACTTGAAAAAAAAAATAATGTGAAGATGTTTACATTGACATTTTTCTATTGAGATTAACAGACAAAGATGAACAATTTACATTAATACAGTAATGTGGTGACATTACCCCTAACATACGCAACACAGCTGTTTTACATGGTTTGTTGCTTTGAGTTTACAAAAATAATTTTATCCTTAGATGATTTTGCTAGAGTGTTTGCTGATATGCTTAGGTCTTACAGCAAACCAACCATTTCTAAAGTAAATTTAAGACAACACCTTAATAATTTTATTTAAGTAGAAGAATTCTTTAGCTTCTTGGAATTTCATAAAGTGTTTGTTGAAAAGACACATGAAAAGAAGCAAATAGGTTATGAAGAAAACAGTCTTCTCAGTACCATCATCAATATGCATGTTTAAGCTAATCACTTAATGTTCTCTTGATGTTTAGTTCCTTATGTTTATAAAGATGAGGGAGGCTTCACATTACACTTGAATTCTCTTCTACTCTTCCCATTCAGAGTCAGGTTTAGTTTGTTCCCTCTGACTGTGAAAATGTATAATAAACCCACCTTCTAACACATTTCATTATTTTCAAGCTACATCATTTTTTGCTATTAGTTTCAGTAAACGTCGCAATGATAGGTCATGCCAAAGTTCAAATAAATTTCTTCCCTTATTTAGGATTCCCAGCCAAGCCTTAGCTGTTAGGCATACATGTGGCACTTGTAAACAGAGGCAGAGCCACTCAGTGAATACTGATCTGTCTTACTGGGTTAGATATTTTTTCTCCTATCAGTAAGTTTAGTCCTTCAGGCATGACAAGTCACATCAAGGGGTTTCATGTACTGCTTAAGCTCCTTAGGTCATTTAGATGTTCTTTCTACTACATTATCTTTTGACGTGCACGTAGGGATAGCTTCTTCCCCTCACATCCCTCTATTCAAGTGAATATGGCTCACATTCAGCTTCTACCCATACTGTCATTAGAGGGATACTGGAGTTGCATGTTTGGTAGAGTCCTAACTTCTAACATGTCTAAAAATGTTAGAGATGACAGAGAAATGCCTCTTTTTGACCTCTGCAGCAAGCAGTTCAACAAAATTTCTTAACAAAATATGCTGGACTTCTAAAATTATAGAATTAATTGCCACGTTAAAAGTCACAACACCATCAGCTGAGTAGGATAATGTGTACAAGAAAATCAGACGTACCAGACTGAAAGTTTCAAAAATACCTATCTAAGTACTTGAGAATGAGGCAAAATGAGAAGAAGTGAGAAACATGTTGCTGGACAGAACATGAAGACTGGAAGTAAATATCACATAAAATGTAATTTAAAAATGAATGTGAAAACATTGCTCTACTCAGGATTCCATCGGTGATTCTATCCATTTTTTTTTTTTTTTACTGAAATAGTGGACTTTACTAAACTGCATTGCATGCAAGTCAACAGTATTTTTTATCAAAGAGCATGCCTGAGCAAAAAGAAACAATGGTGTGTCAGTGAAACTCTGATCTTTCTCCTATGCTCCATGCAGTTTTGTAAACCCTCTATGGCAAAAACTCTTTTTGTTCACTGTGCTTCCATGGTTAGGAAATTTAGAGGAGTGCAACAAGAAAAACTGCATAACTATCATTTATGTTCTTTCAACTTCCCCCAAATCAGATTATATATGTTTAGCAATGTGTAGCAAAATTAAAAAACAAAACAAAACAAAACAAAAAATACCCAAACAAACACAGAAAAAAAAAAAAAGAAAGAAAAAAAAAGAAAAAAGAAAGGAGCAACTATGAAGGATCACAAGTATCTTGAAAATATGTTTATCATTGTATTAGGTTTGTAACTTACTACTATACAAGCTACTACTATGTCATGGTAATAAAACTGATGATGTAAACCTTGTTTAATAATTTGGTATTAGACACCCATTAATCTAGAAAATAATAATCATAAAAATAATGTGTTCAGGGTTCAATGAAAACAAACTTTTGTTTCTGATTAAACATAAAAAAAGATACTAGATTTAAAACTTCCAGTAGTACCATGTTCCCCTTTGAAAATCTATTTTTCAAATATTACTATTTTGAACATTTTCAAAAATATGTATATATATTCAATCTATATATAGTCTGAGAATAAGATGATTCAAAAAACATGGGACTGAGCAATGACCAATACACCAGCAGCAATATCTTAGAACATTCTGTATGGAAGGGCAATGTAATTTGTGTGAATTGCCTGGCAATACAACTTCAACTATAATTTCAATAATTTCCATGTTAAAATTATTCTCTGTGCGTAGGAAATTGGCCAGTTACATCTGACAGTTAAAACAGAAATCAAACTCTTTAGGTTCTACCTGCTCTATGTACAGAACACAGTCAGAAATTTCACAAATAGAAAGAATTTTTGCAAAATATTTTGCAAATAGAATTTTCTAATCTGAATGCTGGTATAGAATATGCCTCGATTCTTACCTGTATATTGTAAAGACAGAAAAAGAAAAAAAAAAAAAGAAACCACCAGCATATCATTTTGCCATAGTTTTGTGACTAAAAAAAATGCATATTTTAATATTCTGGAAAACAATTAAAATCATTTGAAGATGGTTTATTTGATGATGATTATTAGATGCACGTGTAGGTCAGTGTGTTTGCTTGTCTACATGCACATATACATGTGTGTGTGTTTGTGTGTGAATATATTTGCAAAGCAGGAAAACCTTTCCTTATATATTAGGGTTTTTTAATTCATGTTTGCAACAGAAGTGAAGGTATATGCCAGGATTTTTGAACTGTACTGGATTAATCTGGAAGTAAAATTCTTAGTGGTATCTGTGTACAGGAAACTCTGTTTCACACTGTGAGAGGGAAAGAAAAAAAAAAAAAAAAAAAAAGACAACTGTTAGCTCTGATCAGCTCTGCCATATTTTCCAGAAGTCCGTGAACCAGAACAGTGGGTTAAAAGGAAGTTGACCTGACACATCCAGGTAGACTGAGAAACTGAGCTGAAAACATTTCATCTTGCAGCTGATGCTAGGTGAAGCATATATGACAAATTGTAATGGCTGCAGGGTAATGGATCACCTGTAAGGGCTCAGCATTCACTTGCTAACTTGTTCACTCTCTCTCTCCTGCTTTCTCCCACATGCAGCAAGTAACTTTCCCTTCACGAGTCTTACGTCTGCAGGGAAAAATCACAACTTTGGCAAGTCATTCAGCACCCTCCAGAAATCAAGAGCACTGCGTCTTGACACGTATGTCTTCACAGCAGGACAGGCTGTGTGCTCAAGAGCCACAGCTGGTCTCTCATAAGCTCTCATTTGGTACAACACGTGCCTGGCTGGCACTACTGATCATACCTCTAAAGAAAGTACTAACTGCAGCACTGTTAGGCCTGAGAAACCATTTCTACTGCTCTACCATCATGAGCTTTCAGTAGTTGTCATAGAAGAAGGTGCGTTCCCTAGAAATGAGGCAGTCCTAAAGAAAACTATGTATTCCTAAAATATAGCATTGTTTGGTTAGCCTGTGCTACCAGAGCTATACCCAGCTGGGTTCCAGCTCAAGGCTGAGCAGCTTACACGCTTTAGCATACAAATAGGTAAGCCAGACAGCAATATCAATCGCACACTCTTGTTCCTGGCTCAGTCTCTCGAACTGCCTGCCTCACAGCCTAGCTCCCTTTGGGTGCAAGCTGTTGAGTCTGCCAGAGGGATGTCTGACATGGGAATCAGACACAGAAAAGAACATCATATACAAGCAACTCAGAAATATTGCACCAGGTTTGCTTAGAGCCCCCTGAACTGTCATACCTACTTTAAATTTAGTGCTAGCTTCCACTTCTTATTATACCTAAAAACATAGCTTAAGTGCTGCAGTTTGCTGCATTTCCCTGTAATGGAAAGTATGGGTTTTCTGCACCCAAACTTATAAAACAATTTAAGTCATAATTTATAGCAACTTAGTTAAACTGGGGTAGCTTAATGGGTAGCCATCCAAATAAACTTATCTGGTTTATCCTACACAACCATTTTCATATGGTACTATTTTAGAATAACAGATACATGTGAAATAAAGGCAAGTTAAGATTAAGCTCTGTAACAGTAACCACACACATAGTTTTCCTGGTTTTTCTAAGAAAGTGAGATTATGTAGAAAAAAATACGGTTTTAAGAGATTCACATGGGTTCTTCTAAATAAGCAATTTTCAACAACACCAATAATATTTGCTGGTTTCCCTTCTTTTAAC
Source organism: Falco punctatus (assembly GCF_963210335.1). Taxonomy (NCBI): domain Eukaryota; kingdom Metazoa; phylum Chordata; class Aves; order Falconiformes; family Falconidae; genus Falco; species Falco punctatus. The sequence goes on along the minus strand of NC_137582.1, from coordinate 73,319,395 downwards.
AACGTGGCTCCAGGTTTGTATTAAAGTTGTCCATGGAAATATTTCCCAGACAAAATGGGTTACAAACTAAGCATTTTCTTTTACCTGTAATAGTAGTTCCCTAACATAAAACAAAAAGTTCTGTGAGTATCTCATAAAGATGTTGAAACACATTCCAGGAATATTCTCCATTTTTCCTCCTCCTCACTTACTTTCTAGATATTGATTCTAAATGGCTATTGTGTGGATTATATTTTATCTCTTATTTCCCAACAAATATATTTTCTATCCGCAAAACGTCATAGAGTAAATTAACTTTATTTTAAATCATAAATGAGGCTGTTTGTGGAGCTGGTAAGTTGTATGCAGTGCTAGTCACCATGAAACTAAATGACATGGCAGACATCCTCTGTTGACTTTCGCTACCTTGAAGCTTTTAATTTGACACAGCACAGGCTTTGCCTCTCACTTCCACCTATTCATAAAATCCATCAAAATTAGTGGTATTAGTCTGCTATAAAAGTGGTTTCAGTGAGACAAAATTATTTCCAGAATTTATAGTGAATAAGTTATGAAGAAAATTATTGTTCCAACAAAATGATTTTGTACTAGCTGAAAATGAATGCACAAGTAGCAACTGGAGATTCAGGAGAGAGGAAATACAATTTCAGGTTATCACTCATTGCTACTACCCTCTTTATCATCACATGCAGCCAAGTTGGAAAAAGATCTGCTTCCAGTATTTTCACATTATATATTGCAAATTTCCACATCATTTGCATCTGTAAAGAAAGCAAGAAGAAAAGCCCATCCAAGACAGAGTCAGTAACAAGACATATTTCCAATATTTAGATTTATTTCAGTTTGGACAATATTGGACTTCAACTCATAGTGAGCCTTTAGCCTAGGTAGTCAAATCTGGCACAAGTAGGACATAAAGTAGGAGAAAATTACATTGATATTTGGATAATTAAAAGAAGCATAACTGAAATAAACCAACAGGAAGAGGTCAGGTTTTAGTAACCAGAAGATAAAAAAGAAAATCAGCAATCATTGACTGTTGTTGAAGGTTAGGTTCATGCTGATTTACTAGGGCTGGCATTAGACCAACTATTTTACTTTACATTGGTCCTTAGTAGCATGTAGACAATCCTTATCAACTTCTGCAGGATCTGAAATGACAGCAAAGAGGAGAAATGCCTATCTTGGGTAACTGCTAACCACTGACAGTGTCATCACTAGCATCTATGTGTACCAATTTGACTTGAAGTATTGCATTGTGTTCCGAGGTTTTCAATCCTTTGATTTTAAGGAAGAATAGCCACCCTTACTCACACATTGTGCTGTTCTCTCTGGTGAATAAGGCATTGATACTCCTGTCAGATAATATGCAGGATCTGAGAACAGAAAAAGGGAAGGCAACAACAGGCTTGTGATATTCTGTAGAGCAGTACTCCAGACTCCAGGAAGAATGGCAGCACAGCTTGGTTTTGGGGTTTTTTTTGGTTTGTTTTTTTTTTTTTTGGTTGTTTTTTTTTTTTTATGATACAAAAGCCATTGCTGTGAAAAACAGTATGAAGATGCTGTAATCAATTTCTTTGTCAAATTATTATTGCTTGGTGGAAACACAAGGCTGTAGCTGAAATATTTTGTTAAAATACTTTCAAATTGTGTCTTCATACAGAATTTCTGATGTCTGTCCTTGGTGTTTCCTTCTTATGCTGTCTTCTTTAAAACCTTTCTTTCCTGTTTTTTTTTTCTTTTCTCAATAGTATACATAATTTTTTACTGAATCAGTTTCTCCTTCCTATTAACTGATCAAGATTTTTTTTTAGATGGTGATGAAAGGTGGAGTAATGTAATTTTTATAATACCAATTTGCTATGTGATATTGTGGTGGGTTGACCTTGGCTGGCTGTGCCCATCAAGCAGGTCTCTCACTTCGCCTCCTCCACACAACAGAAGGAGAAAATATGAAAAACTCAAGCACTGAGACAAGGACAGGAAGATCACTCACCAATTATCATCACAGGCTAAACAGACAACTTGTGGAAGAATACTTTTACTTAATGCCAATCAATAACAGAATAGGATAGTGAGAAATAAGAAAAAATTAAAAACACTTTCACCCCATCCTTCCTGTCTTTCCAAGCTCAGCTTCACTCTTCTTCTTCTGCCTTCCCCCATTCCTGCCCCAAGCAGTGCAGGGTGGATGCGGAATGGGGCCTGTGGTCAGTTCATAACACTTTGTCTCTACTGCTCCTTCCTCACGCTGTTCCCCTGTTCCAGCATGGAGTCACCCCCACAGGATACTTCCCACAGATCCTTCCCACAGGCTGCAGTTCTTCAGGAACGGCTCCAACATGGATCCTTTTTATGGGGTGCAGTCCTTTGGGCACAGGCTTCTCCTGTGTGGGGTCCTTTCCATGGTATGCAGCTCCTGCCAGGAGCCTGGTCCTGCATGGACCCTCCATAAGCTTCATCTTCCTTCAGGGCTTATTGATCTGCTCTGGTATTGCATCCTCCATGGGCTGCAGTGTCCATTACTGCTCTGGTATGGTCCTTTCTATAGGTGGCAGGGCAACAACCTGCTTCACCATAGTCTTTAACAGGAATTACAGGGGAATCTCTGCTCTGGTGACTGGAGGACCTCCTGCCCCTCCTTCTCTACTGATCTTGTTGTCTGTGGGGCTCACTCTTTCACATTGTGTTCACTCTTCTCTCTCACAGCTGCTGTGCAGTGTTTTTTACCCTTTCTTAAATACATTATCACAGAGATTCCAACAGCTTTGCTAATTCATTCAACTTTGGCCAGTGATGGGTCCATCTCTGAGCTGGCTAGAATGGACTCTGTTCAACATGGGGTCAGCTCCTGGTGTCTTCTCACAGATGCCAGCCCTGCAGCCCCCTAGGTACCAAAACCTTGCCACATAAACCCAATACAAATATGCATGACAGTTTGTGAAGGCTGTGGCTTGGCAATAAGGAAGAAGTGTGCCTGTTTGCCTTGTCCTGGCTGCTGAACTATAGGTCAGAGAGAACCTGAGGACGCAGAGAACAAGGGAAAGAGAAAATGGCAACAAGACACAGCTGGGTGTTGCTTCTGTAGCACAAGGTGGGCAAAGCATGAGGTGGAGGCAGGCAGAAGCAGAAAGCAATGAGGTTTAAATAATTCAGTATGAACTAGGAGATCTAAGCAGTGCAAGGACACTGATGTACAGACAGCCACCACAGCAAAGCATGGTGGATATCCAGGAGGCACTGCTAAGGATCCAGGACCAGTGCTAAGGTTTTGCAGACCTGAACAATGCTGAGAACTGTTGATGGTTTAGGCAAGATTGGAGAGGACAACCTAACCCTTAAGTTAGTAGAAAGACAGCAGGATCATTCAAACTTTATGTGATCTTAGTCAAGAGTGATCAGCTGTTCAGCTTTAGAATTACCCTATTCAATTCACCATTTTTGTACCCTACTGAACCTAGCTTTGGGGATTCTAAGTCTTTGGTACTTTTGGTTCCCTCATTTCTAGGAAAGTTGTGGGTTCCGTTAGGGAGATTAAAGTAGACTAAGGTCACAAAACCACGTGCTGTGATGCTGAAAAAATAGTCTTCATTTTATATTAGATTGTTTATTACTGAATCTCTTAGGATGTATTTTACAGCAGGATAAAAATAGATTCACTAAATTAAGAAACATAAAAGTAGATTGTAAACTGAGTTTCCCAATTTTCAGTTGTCAAACTATGAGAAATCCCAGGCCAAATGATCACTCAGCTTCAGTAGTTGAAATGATTGGCTATAGAGTATAATATAAGTGTTGCCAAGGGATTTTAAATATTACTTTATTAAAGAGAACATTACTGCTGATGTAAAGATAAAACTAAACAAAACAATTTTTTAAAAATTCAACCCTTTGATAATTCTTACATTTTACGTGGGGTAGAACTGTTGTGCATATAACGCCAATTTATTCCTTGAAAAAGTAAAACAGTATTGAAGAGAAATTATATTGAGCACTTTTTCATTATTCTGCCTATTGAATATCCTTGGCATGTTTCTTGCTCTCTGTTTTAGGAGTTTATGTACTTGAGTGTTCCAGCTAAAGCACCTAAGTTCTTTGAAATCTGCATCTATCATAATTTTGAGCCTGTATGCTCTGGCTCAGCAATGAGGTGCTCAAAATCATTCAAGTAGACTTAGGTCATGTCAACACTAGGTTAATACATCCCGCACACCATCCAAGAGAGCTTCAATACTGCTTACAATTGGATATCTTGAACATCAGAACACAAGACATGTTCCTGAATATAAAACTTCTCTAGAATAACATAAGTTCTGGATGTGATCTCAGAGAAAATATCTATAACTCTGCAAGTGGAACTAACACTAATGAGGATGATGGTTCATGTAGCTTGGATGTGTTGCTGAAGTTAAAGTATATCTATGACTTGCATCAAAACTGCTTCCATAAAGAAAAAAAGATGGGTCACTGTCATAGGAGACTCTCTCCTGAAGGGAACAGAAGGCCCAGTATTCAGACCAGACTCACTTCTTAGGGAAGTCTGCTGCCTCCCTGGGGCCTGGGTTAAAGATGTGATAAGAAAGCTTTCTACTCTAGTATGGCCCTCAGATTACTATCCATTATTAATTTTTCAGGTAGGCAGTGATGAAGTCGCAACTAGAAGTCTGAGAGTAATCAAGAGAGAACTCAAGGCCTTGGGATGACTTGTTAAAGGATCAGGAGCACAGGTAGTATTCTCCTCTATCCTTTCAGTTGCAGGGAATGATGAGGGAAGGAAGAGGAAGCACCAGCAGATCAACACCTGGCTCCAAGCCTGGTGTCACCAGCAGAATTTTAGGTTTTTCGACCTTGCATCAGTTTACACAACAGCAGGCCTGCTGGTGACAAACAGTGTACACATATCTCAAAGAGGGAAAAGGATCTTTGCACAGGAATCAGCAGGACTCATTGAAAGAACTTTAAACTAGATTTGAACGGCGAAAGGGATAAAGCCAGCCTCGCTAGAGAGAAACTTGGGGGCAACACACCAGTGTTTGAAGGATGATGTGTTAGCAAGGTCTGCCATCTCAGTGGAGGAAGGGGATGGAGATTCATGTGACAGCAAAGACTCAAGGGGTATTGACATGTTAGAAACCACAGAAACGTCTGAGGATGGTCACATAGAAATTAGGCTTTTGCCCTCAAAAAGATAGCAGGATAAATAGTCCAGCTGAAGTGCATCTACACCAGTGCGCACAGCATGAACAACAAACAGCAGGAGCTGGAAGCCATTGTGGAGTAGGAAAACTATGACATAGTTGCCATCATGGAAACATGGTGGGATGATTTGCATAACTGGACTGCTGCAATGAATGTCTATGAACTGTTCAGAAGGGATAGGCAAGGAAGGAGAAGCCATGGGGTAGCCCTGTATGCTAGGGAGTGTTTTGACTGTCTTGAAAATGGTGACAATAGGGTCAAATGTTTATGGTTAAGAATCAGGGGTAAGGCTAACAATTCAGATATCATGGTAGGTTTCTGTTATAGAGCATCCAACCAGGATGAAGAGGCAGACAAAAGCCCAGCTAGAGATTAATCTGGCTACTGCAGTAAAAGACAATGAAAAAGGTTTCTATAAATACATTAGCAACAGAAAGGCTAAGGAGAATCTCCATCCTTTATTGGATGCAGGAGGAAACATAGTGACAAAGAAGGAGGACAAGGCTGAGGTTCTTAATGCCTTCTTTGCCTCTGTCTTTAATAATAAGACCAGTTGTTCTCTGGGTACCCACCCGCCTGAGCTGGAAGACAGGGACAGGGACCAGAATGAAGCCCCCATAATCCAAGGGGAAATCATCAGTGACCTACTACACCACTTAGACGCACACAAGTCTATTGGGCTGGATGGGATTCGCCCAAGGGTACTAAGGGAGCTGGCAGAAGTGGTCACCAAGCTACTTTCAATCATTTATCAGAAGTCCTGGCTAACATGGGAGGTTCCAGAATCCTGGAGGTTAGCGGTTGTGATGCTCATCTACAAATAGGGCTGGAAGGATGATACACGGTACTACAGGCCTGTCAGCCTGACCTTGGCACTGTGGAATGTTATGGAGCAGTTAGTCTTGAGTGCCATCACATGGCTTGTGCAGGACAACCAGGCAATCAGGCCTAGGCAGTATAGGTTTATGCTTGACTAACCTGATCTCCTTCTATGGCAAGGTGACCTGCTTAGTGGATGAGGTAAAGGCTGTGGATGTTGTCTGCCTAGACTTCAGCAAAGCCTTTGATACCATTCCCCACAGCATTCTCCTGGAGAAACTGGCTTGAATGAGCATACTCTTTGCTGAGTAAAGAACTTGCTGGATGGCCAGGCCCAAAGAGTGGTGGTGTATGGAGTTAAATGCAGTTGGTGTTGTGACACCAGCTGTGACACCAGTCACAAGTGGTGTTCCTTAGGTGTCAGTATTTGGGCCAATCTTTTTTAATATCTTTATAAACAATCTGGACAAGGGGATCTGGTACACCCTCAGTAAGTTTGCACATAACGCCAAGCTGGGTGAGCGTGTTAATCTGTTTGAGGGCAGGAAGGCTCTGCAAAGGGATCTGGACAAGCTGGACTGATGGGCCAAGGCCAATTGTATGAGATTCAACAAGCCTAAGCTCCAGGTCTTGCATTTGAGTCACAACAACCCCACGCAACGCTACAGGCTTGGGGAAGAGAGGCTGGAAAGCTGCCTGAAGGAAAAGGACCAGGGAGTGCTGGTTGACAGCCAGCTGAACATGAGCCAGCAGTGTGCCCAGGTGGCCAAGAAGGCCAACAGCATCCTGGCTTGTATCCAAAACAGTGTGGCCAGCAGGACAAGTGAAGTGATCGTCCCCCTGTACTTGGCACTGGTGAGGCCGCACATCAAATCCTGGGTTCAGTTCTGGGTCCCTCACTTCAGGAGGTGCTGGAGTGTGTCCAGGGAAGGGCAACAAAACTGGTGAAGGGTCTAGAGCACAGGTATTAGGAAGAGTGTCTGAGGGAACTGGGGTGATTTATTCTGGAGAGAAGGAGGCTGAAAGGGAGTGTAGATGTCGCCCTTAGGGACATTGTTTAGTGGTGGACTTGGCAACGTTAGGTTGATGGTTGGCTTTGATGATCCAAAGGTCCATTCCAACCTAAATGATTTTATGATTCTAGATTCTAGATAATTGAGATTTATATGAGTAGGGGTGAAGGTTAAAGCTCACCAGCTTTAGTTAGAAAAAGGCAGAAAAGGTAAAAGATGAATTACTGCAAATAAAAAAGAAAAATCTGCTGCTGTTTCACACATAAACTATTTTTAGTAGCCAAATCATGGTATTCACCATTTTAAAGTGAAGGAAGAAAGAAGGCATAAATGCCAACAACCTTGGGAACTGATATCAGTATGATATGGATTTCAATAAATGAAAATAATAGCATTAAAATATGTTTGCATTCATAATATATAGGCTGAAATCAAATGCAGATAGAAGGCAGGGGCAGAACTTAAAATTCCCTTAATGGCAAGCCTTAGCTTACTGTGTTAAATGAGCTGCCTAAATATAGTACTTGTTTGTTTCAATGAAATATCAAAAGATAGTGACCCTGTGTGAACTCAAAGGCATTTTCCTGTTTTGCAATAGTACAGGTAGTAGTTTTTCCTAAATGGATGAGCTGGACTCAAGACATAGAATGGTTGTCCAGAAAGAAGCATAATTTGGTAAGGAAGACCATGCAATGAAATGAAACATTTACTTCTTGCCTTCACTAAGAATCTTGTTCTGACATTTGCAACAGAAATGAAATTCAATCAATGTCGACCCCATTAGAAAACAAAGGAGTAGTAAATTTTCTGGAACCGCCAGTCATTTTAGGCACCTTTGTCAACAGAACTGTTAAGAGTAGTCACATTGGTAATGTAAATAGAAAGATTATTTAAGTAAAAAAGGGGCAGAAGAGCTGAAAACTCAGATCCCAGAGCCTAAACTTTTTCACATTAAAGGCATCAGTAAAGATAACTTTAACAGTAGCCATGTGAGGTTTACATTTTTTGGACAATCAGAGGACTTGTGCATCCAACAAACTGCTGAAGAAGTGACAAAAGTACTAATTATTATAGAAGTACTACCGGGAAGAAGTTTCAAGGACCAGGGGTGAAATGAATAGCCTTTACCGAAAAAGTTCTCCCAGTAAACTAGAGCCCTTCTTATGGCATTTTTCAAGCAAATGATTTAGAGAGAATCTAAACAGAAAATGTGATTTATTACACATAATTTCTAGAAGGAAATACCAAAACAGGAGCAAGATGTGCAGGTGAGTTTTAGTGGGCATGGTGAAAGCAGGAGCAATCAGCGCACATATCAGAGGGTTATTTGAAATCAGGACTAACACTCCACATATCACAGTCACACCACATGCACATGACAGTTAATATGTACTGTTGGCAGCTAGATAACCTCACAAGTGGTGGTTGAAAAGCCCATCTATGTTTAGGCTTTCTCTCATGGTATGCATTTAAATTGAGATTCCTGCAATACACGGTTACTCAGTCTCTCACTTTCTCAGAGACAAACTGGATAGCCAGTGTTTCATAACATGACTATTCTGTCAGATACACTTGATACACTTTCATTTTCCCCCAAAATGAAAACTAAAAATCAACAATAATGTCTTCATCACCAGCAGACAGCTGATTCAATAGTCCCGAAGTCCAACTAAATATGTGTTCCCCATTGATGGAATAAATCTATGGAAACGTATAAAAATGGTGTTGAAGACCTAGCTCTTCTCACATATCCAACATATGTTTCCTGTACAAGGTGAAGTGGCTAAAGATGGAATTCTTGTTTGTGTCATAGCATTTTCCATGACATCCGTCTTAGAAAATGGCATCTTATTCAGGTTGATATTATTTTCTTCTTAAACGTAGGAAAAGCATATTCTGTAGCAACTCTACTGTCCAGTCACTGTTTAAAAAACTTTGAAGTGTTTTAAAGAGCATGATCAGCAGATACCAGGAGATCAATCAGTAATATTCTTCCTAAAATTTTAAAACTTTTTTTCCCCCCTGTAGTTAATAGAGAATGATCTTTCATTGTGGCAAAAAGAAATAACTAGAAAGATAAATCTGCATGACAGAATTATTCTTGTTTCACAGTGTAACATAATGAGAGTTGTTTCAAGCTGTTTTGTATGTTTTTGTGGGTATTATTATTATTATTATTCATGGCTTTTGATCTTTTTCTCAAATGCCTTTTTTGTATTATCTGGCCATGAAGGAGGGAATAGCAAAATATCTAGAGAAACATCTCATGTTATCATTAGGTCAAAAATGCCAGAGGTGTGTGCATGGGTCTGTATGAGAAAAGTAAACTGGATACCAAACAGTACCTAATCTTATTCCATAGCTAAACAAATTTTTTCATTGGATTATATATAAAAAAATCCCTACAACAAAACCATTGTCATAATTATTGACAGGGTTAAAAAGCCCGGTGAGAGTACTGCCAGTCTGACCACAGAGAACTGAAAAAAAACCAACCAAAACAAACCAGAAGTATTTGAAACTGGTCTCTAGACCATAGGTAACCTAAATAATATTTTCTGTTGTTGTTTTAGATTGGTTAAATCTTGACATTTTATCATAATTTCCACATGAGATTGCCACCAATTTCCTAAAAGTGAACTTAAAATACATACGTATGTGTGTATATATATATGGATGTGTGTGTGTGTATATTTTCAGCTTTTATTTATCACAGAACACTTTTGTTGTATTATTTACTAGTCAAACCATATCATTAATTATTTTAGTAAAACCTTTATCTAAGGTTAGAATTTTCTCCTGACTTGTATTTCTTCCTATTTTGCTGCCATAATTTATTCTTTGGTCTTATAGTAGCTTTAGGCATAAAAGTGTGAATTATCTGATTGAGACCCAGTAAAATATATCATGACTTTATGATTCAAAGTATCTAAGGAACTTCTTTGATTTTTCCCTCCACTGGGATTCCACTACACATGTGAACAACCTTGCTGCTGTAGAATGATGACAAACATTCCTGATGTGATTTGTCCAAAGCATCACTTTAGTTTATAAATAGTAATATACTGATCATACAATGATTTGTTCCTGTGAACAAAGCACTACTGTTCAAGATTCACAGAACTGTAGCTGCAGTTTCCCTTAACTGGCCAAGAAAAGCGCCCTGGTTGCCTGAATGGGTCTTTACCATTACAATGTGGACTACATTACCAACCCAACCTGAGGAAAAGGATAGTCAAGTCAGGCTGTCCATATAAAATGGTATGGGTATGCAATATTGAAGGAGCTAGGTATGCCATAGATCAGGATCTTCCACCTCATTTAAATGCTGTCAACCAAAGAATAAATTTCAGCAACAGTATTCCTATTTCTTTGGCATATACAATAAGTTTTAAATGTTTTCTAAGGCTGTGGAGAAAATAAAAAAAAAAAAAGTGAAAAATA